>NC_064823.1:94655367-94963885 GCF_024166365.1 Elephas maximus indicus
TGTGGACCAGCAGCATGTCCATCAACTTGAAGACTGTGAGAAATACAGGACCCCATACTTTAAAAGTCATAATCTGCTTTAGGAAGACCCCCCCGCCGCACAGTGATCCATATACAAATGAAGGTTTGAGAAGTGCTGCCCTAAGTGGCTACATGCCTTCAGCCTCACATCCCCTCAACCCATCATTTTTGAAAATCATCCTGAACTCTGTGGCACTGCAAAATGATCACAATATTTTTCAGTATAAAAAAGATTCTCATACTCAAAAGAATTGAAAACCGTGGCTCATTACTACCATCATAGTGATTTTGCTCAAAGATTAATCATATGATCTTGCTTATTATATATCTTGCAATAGTTTTTACCATCTCTCTAAAAAAAGCCTATGACCTATGACCTATGATGACCTGAGGGCAGCCTGATACTCTCACGATTGCATGTGCATTTTGTACTCTAGAGACTTTAAACACTTTTAATTATTGCAGTCTTTACTCCCTTTCTCGCCTCTTCGCTCTTTCTTCTGGCTGCAATACATATTCACTTCTGACTCTTTTTTCAATCTGATAAATCTTTCATAGGGATCCAATGTAAGCTCTTTCTGATTTTTAACTCTCCTTACCATAACATTTTGCATACATTTTCATGAGATCTCTTTTGAAACTTCAATACATATATGATGAACATGTACATTTTTTCAAGTGTGATGAACACTTGAGTCTTGAGAACATAGACATAAGAAAGGTATTCCATTCATCTTTATATCCCTATGACCTAGACATTGTAGGCATTGAATATATGTCAAAAAAAAAAAAAGCAAGAATAATATAGTATTAAAAGTAGCTTCCAGTTTTTTACATCCATGTTGGGTTTTAGAACAGTATGTGGTGACAATTAGAATATAATTATAATAAAATATATATCCCATTGGTACAGAACCTGAATAAGATCTTAAAAGAGTAATTTCTATCTGCTTTTTCATTCTTACAGTCTTAAAAATTGTAAGAAAAAATATAAAAGATGCATCTGTTTTAATCATCTCACTATTATCTGTACAATAATTTGTACAAAATCTTATTTCTTGTTAACAGCAAAGGTGATCCTATATCTCTGTCAGGTCAGTACTGAAGATAACTGCAGAAATGAAAGGCTTAGTTATCTAGAATCAAGCATGTTTCATCAGAAAGTATTTGTTCCATTAGCATATGCATTTATTCAGTGAATGTTTTGTACAAGATTAATTGCACAAAATTGTACTGTTGATATGAAGTGTACCATATATAAATATTATGGATTTTTAAAAATGACTGTAATTTTTTAAAATAAAATTTTGTGTAGCTTAATATTATAAGACATTTAATATTTTGCATATTACTCACGTAATTATTAGATCATATGTAGAAGTTTTATGACATAGCTTAATATGCAGTTATATAGGTTAATTTCATATTTATCATTTATCATCTTTATCATTCAATACCATGGTATTTTTATCCAATGATGGATTGACAGTTAATGCCATAATGTGTCATTTTTATGTTGCCTGGAGTTTCTTTACCACATTTACATTCTATCAAGAGAAAAGCAATTCCTATGAATTCAGTTTCTAAGCAAAACTTCTAGTCCCAGCCCACTGCTAGTTTCTCTGTTATTCAAAATGTATACACAGTTATCAAAAGGGTAACTTCATGAATGTAAAAGATGGGTAGCTAAAATACTTTCAAAGAGTCTTTCAACTTTGTTGCTATATAATTCCATAATAACATTTAGATAAGTACTTTGCTTAGTCAAAAGATAAATATAGGGGAAAATGAAGAAGAAACACTTAAGGTACACAAAATTAAACCCATTAATTTCTACCATGTTCTGGAAATGGTTATACATTTTAGAACACCTAAATGGAAACAGTATTCAGAGATTCATGAAAATTACATAGTTGTAATTGAACTGTGGGGCAGTTATGGTTCAGCAGTATAATTATTACCTTTCATGTGGAAGACTTTCTGCAATTCCCAGACAATGCACCTTAAATGCAGCAACTGCCCCTTTATTAGTGGAGGCTTGTGTGATATATAATGCTGAAGAGATTTCAACAGAGCTTCCAGACTAATATGGACTAGGAAGAAAATCCTAGCAAACTACTTCCTATAAACTTATTTTGTTATTGTTGTTTGGTGCCATCTCATTGGTTCCAACTCATAGTGACCCTATGCTCAACAAAACAAAACATTGCTCAGTCCTGTGCCATCCTCACAATTGTTGCCATACTTGAGCCCATTGTTGCAGCCACTGTGTCAATCCATCTCATCGAGAATCTTTCTCTTTTTTCGCTGAACTTCTACTTTACCAAGCACGATTTTCTTCTCCAGAAACTGACCTCCTGATAACATGTCCAATAAATGTGAGACATAGTCTCTCCATCCTTGCTTCTAAGGAGCATTCTGGTTATACTTCATCCAAGACAGATTTGTTTGTTCTTTTGACAAGCCAATATTCTTCACCAACACCACGATTAAAGGCGTCAATTCTTCTTTAGTCTTCCTTATTCATTGTCCAGCTTTTTCATGCATATGAGGTGATTGAAAACACCATGGTTTGGGTCAGGTGCACCTTAGACATCTTTGCTTTTCAGCGCTAAAGAGATCTTTTGCAGCAGGTTTGCCCAATACAACGTTTCTTTTGATTTCTCGAGTGTTGTTTTCATGGGTGTTGATTGTGAATCCAAGTAAAATGAAATCCTTGACAACCTCGTTCTTTTCTCCATTTATCATGATGTTACTTACTGGTCCAGTTGTGAGGGTTTTTGTTTTCTTTATGTTGAGGTGTAATCCATACTGAAGGCTATGGTCTTTGATCTTCATCAGTAAATGCTTCAAGTCCTCTTCACTTTCAGTAAGCAAGGTTGTATCATCTGCATAATGCAGGTTGTTAATGAGTCTTCCTCCCATTTTGATTCCCTGTTCTGCTCTATATATTCCAGCTTCTTGGATTATTTGCTCAGCATACAGACTGAATAGGTATGGTGAAAGGATCCAACCATGACACACACATTTCCCGACTTCAAACCCTGCAGTATCTCCCTGTTCTGTTTGAAAGACTGCCTCTTGGTCTATATACGGTTTCCTCATGAGCACAATTAAGTATTCTGGAATTCCCATTCTTCACAATGTTATCCATAATTTGTTATGATTCACAGAGTAAAATGACTTTGCATAGTCAATAAAACACAGGTAAAATTCTTTCTGATGTTCTCTGCTTTCAGCCAAGATCCATCTGACATCAGCAATGCTATCCCTGGTTCCAAGGCCTCTTCTAAATCCGGTTTGAATTTCTGGCAGTTCCCTGTTGATATACTGCTCCAGCTGCTTTTGAATGATCTTCAGCAAAATTTTGCTTGTGTGTGATATTAATGATATTGTTTGATAACTTCCACATTTGGTTGGATCACCTTTCTTGGGCATAGACATAAATATGAATCTCTTCCAGTTGGTTGGCCAGGTAACACTTTCAAATTTCTTGGCATAGAAAAGTGAGCACTTCCAGCCCTGCATCCATTTGTTGAAACATCTCAATTGGTATTCTGTCAATTCCTGGGGCCTTGTTTTTTGCCAATGCCTTCTTCAGTGTAGCTTGGACTTCTTCCTTCAGTACCATTGGTTCCTGAGCATATGTTACTTCCTGTAATGGTTGAACGTGGACCAATTCCTTTTGGTATAGTGACTCTGTGTATTCCTTCCATTTTCTTTTGATGCTTCCTGCATCATTTAATATTTTCATTTAATTGATTTTTTTTTTTTCAGTTCTTTCCACTTAAGAAATGCTGAGTATGTTCTCCCCTGTTGGTTTTCTATCTCTAGGTCTTTGCACATGTCATCATAATACTTTGTTTTTTTGAGCTGCCTTTTGAAAACTTCCCTTCAGCTCTTTTACTTCATCATTTTTTTTTTTTTTTCCTTTTGCTTTAGCTACTCAATGGTCAAGAGCAAGCTTCAGGGTCTCTTCTGACATCCATTGAGGTTTTTTCTTTCTCTCCTGCCTTTGAAATGACCTCTTGCTTTCTGCATGTATGATGTCCTTGATGTCATCCCACAACCTGTATAGTCTTCAGTCATTAGTGTTCAATGCATCAAATCTATTCTTGAGATCATCTCTAAATTCAGGTGGGATAAGTCAAAGTCATATTTTGGTTCTTGTGGACTTGTTCTAATTTTCTTCAGTTTCAACTTGATTTTGCATGTGAGTAATTGACAGTCTGACCTGAAGTCAGCCCCTGGCCTTGTTCTGACTGATAACATTGAGTTTTCCATCTTCTCTTTCTATAGATGTTGTCTATTTGATTCCTGTGTGTATTCCATCTGGCAAGGTCCATGTTAATAGTTGCTGTTTATGTCAGTGGAAAAAAGTATTTGCAATGAAGAAGTTGTTGGTCTTGCAAAATTCAGTCATGCAATCTCTGGCATCATTTCTATCAACAAGGCCATATTTTCCAACTACGGATTCTTCTTCTTTGTTTCCAACTTTTCCATTCCAATCACCAGAAATTATCAGTGCATCTGGATTGCATGTTCAATTAATTTCAGACTGAAGAAGTTGGTAAAAATCTTCAGTTTTTTCATCTTTGGCCTTAGTGGTTGGTGCATAAATTTGAATAGCAGTCCTATTAACTGATCTTCCTTGTAAGCCTAAGAGTATTATCCTATCACTGACAGCATTGTACTTCAGGATAGATCTTGAAATGTTCTTTTTGATGATGAATGCAACACCATTCCTCTGCAAAAAGTCATTCCCAGCATAGAAGACCATGTGTTTTCCTATAAACTAGCCAGTGAAAATGCTGTGACTCACAAAGGTCGGATCTGGTTGTGCACAGGGTTGCCATGAGTCGAGGGCCGACTCAACGGCAACTAACAGCAACAACAACAATTGAATTTAATCTATGTAAATTATTTTATTTAACTCCAGCACCTTCATGTATAACTTACAATGTGAGATGAGCCAATCAGGATTTCTCCTATTTCTTGAAACCCTTAAGTCTTCTCTTCACCTGGCAAGAAGGCATATTATTTCATATCTAAAATATCTCCTGTTTTCTTTAACAGGCTTGCCAAATGTCCCATTTACTCCTCTCTGATCAGTATTCATGCATCATTAGTTTTTGATTACTTACATATAGTTATTAAGACCTTTATGAAAAATAAGTTTGGTAGCATGAGTAATAATGGGATGAGCAAAGGAAAGTAAGTTGGATCTGGAGTACAAATATTATGTACAGTGGGAGTACCAGCAGAAACTGGAGAAGGTAGATAGTAGACGACAAATCTTGGAATTAATATTCTATGTAGGTCTAGCTTCCAGTTTCACCCCTCTGACCTAAAGGAATGATGCTTGGGAGTGCAGTTTATATACCTTTTTAGACCTAGTATTAAGCTTGGTTTTAAATAGTCAAATTGAAGATTTATTTCCGTTCATAAATTCTGAGGAGATAGCAACTGTTATTTCTTCAAACATTGCCTTTTCTCCATTGCTTTTATATTTTCTTACCAGGTTTCATATTAAATGGATCCCAGAATTTCTTAATTTGTTTTCTGTATCTCCAGCTTTTTAAACATTTTTTTTAAGTGGGGTAAATTTTTTTCTCAAATGTGATAATCATCATATCGATCTTATAGCTTCCTCACTTGTACTTCAGGTATGTCCAGTATGCTTTTTAAAAATGACATTCTTCTAAGGTTGCATAGTCAATTATTGTAATTGCTGTCAGTAAGTTGTACATCTGTAAAAAGTCAAACTGGCAAAATTTGTGTGATACGTATATTTACAACAATGACATAAAAAGAGTAGTTGCTGAGGCTGTTTATGTACAAACACCTCATGAGATTTTGTCCTTTGGTTTGGAAGTTTAGGTTTATAGTTTCTTGGAACATTCCAGTTCATTGGCCTAATAACATGTTTAGTGCTTCTGTTCTACCTCCTAGTTCGATGCGTTGTGTCTGGAGTCTTAAAAGCTTGCAAGCAGCCACTCAATGTACAGCAATTGGTTTCCATTCACCCAGAGTATCAGAGGAAGAAAAAGAGTCAGGAATAGGAGGAGTATATGGAATGTATGACTAATTTCCTCCGTGAACAACTGCCTCCTTTGCCACGAGACCAGAAGAACTAGATGATGCCCAGCTACCGTTACTGAACATTCTGACCAAAGATTATATAGAAGAATCCTGGTCAAAAGGGAGAAAATGTAGAACAGAATTTCAAATTCTCATGGGCTCTAGACTTTCTGGAGCCAAGAAGATTGGATGAACCCCTGAAACTATTGCCCTGAGATAGCCCTTAAACCTTAAACCAGAAATATGCCATGAAGTCTTCTTAAAACCAAAAATAGTTTAGCTTAACTAGTAAAAAAAAGGTCTGCCTTGAGCATTATGCTTTTTAAGAACTACCTATATAGGATCAAAGTGACAGTAGTAACTTGAAAGATTAGATATGAACCTTAGGGAGCAGTGGGTTTATGTTAATGAAGGAAGAACAACTCAAAACAGGAGAGTGAGAATGGTTTCACATGTCAAAGAATGTAATCAATATCATTAAATTGTACATGAAGAAATTGTTGAATTGGTGTATGCTTTGCCATGTATATTCTCAACAAAGCAACAAAATAAATAAAATTTAGAAAAAAATGATATTATTCACTGCCAAGTTCTAAAATAGCCACATATATTTGCTGTATTCTCTTCTTGTTTGGTTTGTTTGTTTGTCTGATTTACTTTTAGTTTTTCAACAGCAGAAGTAATGGATCCAAAGCTCAATTTACATTGTTTCCTCCTTTTGAACACAACTGATTGATGTGCTACTCAGGGTTATAAAGAGTTGTTCTTATAAAACATTACTAACAATGCATAAACACCAGAAGAAAAACTAGGTAACTGGGAGCTCCTAAAAATCAAACACTTATGCTCATCCAGAGACTTCACCAAAAGAGTAAAAAGACAACCTACAGACTGGGAAAAAAACCTGATCAGCATCTAATCTCTAAAACCTACAAGATATTGCAAAACCTCAATAGCTAAAGGACAAATAACCTAATTAAAAAATAGGCAAAGGACATGAACAGGCACTTCACCAAAGAAGACATTCAGGCAGCTAACAGATACATGAGAAAATGTTCACGATCATTAGCCATTAGAGAAATGCAAATCGAAACTGTGATGAGATACCATCTCACCTCAAGAAGGTTGGCATTAATCCAAAAAACACAAAATAATAGCTGTTGGAGAGGTTGCAAAGAGATTGGAACACTTATACCCTGCTGTTGGGATTGTAAAATGGTACAACCACTTTGGAAATCGATTTGGAGCTTCCTTTAAAAGCTAGAAATAGAACTACTACACGATTCAGCAATCCTGCTTCTAGGAGTATATCCTAGAGAAATAAGAGCCCTCACACCAATAGATAAATGCACACCCGTGTTCTCTGCAGCACTATTCACAATAGCAAAAAGATGGAAGTAACCAAGGTGCCCATCAAAATATATTCTGAGGGAAGATTCTTTGGTTTGTTCAGAAATTTACCCAGAGCAGTTCATCATTTTTTAAAAAACCAGTCACCGCAAACAGTATAACTCATTATGTTTGAGGCATTTGAATCTAAATGCAACACACATGTGCATTTGTACCTGTTATATTAACATGGATTATCCCTGCCAGTGAAATCATTTAATTGCTTCGTCAGGTATTCTAGAGCAGTCATGTCCTAGAATTTAAAGTTATTTTTATAAATTATTTTCATTTTAATTTTTTAATGGTAAATTAGGGCTTCATGTTGGTATTTTTGAAATTAAAAGTAAAGATTCTATATTTCGTAGGAATTTAATTTTGGGATAGAAAAAGGTAGGTTTGCAAATATTTGTTATAAATATAGGTATTCCACTTGCTGGCCTTGAGAACCAGCATATGGATTAAAAGGCTGGGCTCCTTTTAAAGTCCAGTTTATACTCTGTGAACTGAATCTCAAACCCTTTTTCAAAGGTTTTTCAAAAACCCTTTTTCAAAAACATTTATCTATTAATTGGCTTCATCTCTCTCTTGCACCATTAATTTATTTCACAATTGGCTGGATAGTTCTGCAAAGAATATAAATATGCTGTAATATCCACATAAAAAATAAAAATTTTCTTGATTCTTTCTAGTTTCTACTACATATCTCTGTTCTGTGGCAAAACTCCTTAAAATAGTTGTATATTATTCTTTTTTTCCTAATCTGTTCATCGTTTGTTCTCTTAAACCCAGCTGATTTAGAGTTTTCCCTTCCCTATTATAGAACAATATCATTATCACAAGCAAGAAAATTTTGCTTAATATAATTCTAAAAAGGTTGCAGCAGTATATCCACAGGGAACTGCCAGAAATTCAAATTGGATTCAAAAGAGGACATGCAATGAGGTATATCATTGCTGATGTCATATTAATCTTGGTTGGAAGCAGAGAACACCAGAAAGATGTTTGTTATTGTTGTTAAACCAAAAAAACCAAACCCTTTGCCGTCAAGTTGATTCTGACTCATAGCGACCCTATAGGACAAATTAGAACTGCCCCATACAGTTTCCAGGGTGTGCCTGGTGGATTTGAACTGCCAATCCCTCAATTAACAACCATAGCTCTTAACCACTATGCCACCAAGGTTGTTGTTATTAGTTGCCTTCAAGTCAGCTCCAACTCATAGCGACCCTATGTATTACAGAACAAAACACTGCCCAGTCCTGTGCCATCCTCACAAAGGTTGTTATCCTTGTTATGCTTGAACCCATTGTTGCAGTCACTGTGTCAATCCTTTTATCTGTATTTTATTGATTATGAAAAGGCATTGCTTGTATGGATAATAACAAATTATGGATAACAGTGCAAAGCATGAGTATTCCGGAAACTTAATTGTGCTCATGCTGAACCTGTACATAGACCAAGAGGCAGTTGTTTGAACAAAACAAGGGGACACTGCGTGGTTTAAAATCAGGAAAGGTGTGTATTAGGGTTGTATCCTTTCACCATGTTTATTTAATCTGTATGCTGAGCATATAATTTGAGAAGCCAGACTGTACAAAGACTGGAGAAAGACTCATTAACAATCTGCAATATGCAGTTGACAGCACCTTGCTTGCTGAAAGTGAAGAGGGGTTAAAATGCTTACTGATGAAGATCAAAGACTACAGCCTTCAATATGGATTACACCGCAACATAAACAAAAATTCTCACAACTAGACCAATAAACACCACCATGATAAATGGAGAAAAGATTAAAGTTATCAAGGATTTTATTTTGCTTGAATTCTCAATCAATGCCCATGGAAGCAGCAGTCAAGAAATCAAAGGACATATTACATAGGTGAACTCTGCTGCAAATGACCTCTTTAAAGTGTTAAAAAGCAAAGACATCACCTTGAAGACTAAGGTGTGTCTGACAGAAGCCATGGTATTTTCAGTAGCCTCATAGGAATGCAAACGCTGGCCAATGAACAAGGAAGGCTGAAGAAGAATTGATGCTTTTTAATTAGGGTGTTGGCTAAAAATATTGAATATACCAAGGACTGCCAGAAGAACGAATAAATCTGTCTTGAAAGTACAGCCAGAATGCCCCTTATAAACAAGGATGGAGAGACTTAGTCTTAGGTACTTTGGACATGTTATCAGGAAGGACGAGTCCCTGGAGAAGGACATCATGCTTGGTAAAGTAGAGGGTCAGTAAAAAAGAGGAAGACCCTCAATGAGATGTACTGACACAGTGGCTGCAAAAATTGCCTCAAACATAGCAATGATTGTGATGATGGCACAGGACCAGGCAGTGTTTCATTCTGTTGTACATAGAATCACTATGAGTTGGAACTGGCTTGATGGCACCTAACAAAAACAACACTATACCAAAACATCTCTTGTTAAGAATAGCACCTCTATACTGCTAAATCCAGAGTTCTGTTTTCATTTCCTGTCTTACTGACTGTTTTGGATTGAATTATGCCTCCCAAAAAGTTATATTGATGTCCTAAGCCTTGTACCTGTAAATATTAGCCTCTATGTAAATAGGCATTTTCTTTTGTTATTTACTGAGGTCATATCAGAATAGAGTGGGTCCTAAACCTAATCCTTTTTGAGTGGTATTTTATAAAAAGAACAGAATAGACACAGACACATACATGTCATGATAAAGGCAGATGCATCTAAAACAGCAAGGAAACACAAAGGATTGCAGCCACCAGTAGAAACAAGGCGACAGACCCACAGAAGGAATCAACATGGCTGAGACCCTGGTTTGGACTTTTAGTCTGCAGAATTGTGAGAAAACCATTGTTTTCTTTAAAATATCACATCTACTTGGTGGTATTTTATTATGCCAGACCTAGGAAATTAAGACATTGACTTATCACATAGTTTACTCTATTGATTATTGTCTTCTTGAAGCTCTATATGTTATAGTGACTGTAATAATAACTCTGACTGTAAGAATCAGCACCATGCCTGTTTATATTAGGCAGAGATCAAATTACCCTTGTTCTCTAACTTCCTTACCATTTCTGTCACCAGCCCTTTCTTCCACAGCACTCTTTCTCTACGAGGTTTGATAAATCATCGGAAAGGTCACAAAAAAATCATGGAAACAACTGAAATAAGCACTTCAAAAGCAGAAAAAGATATAATCAAATGATAAAAAACAGAAAGAAAGATATGCAAAAGGCAAGGCTTTGGAAGGGTCCCACCACGGGATCCCATTGTCTAAAAGCAGACTTGTTTACATCTCAAAGGAGAACCCCTTAAAACTCAATCAAACTTAATTCTGTTGAGCCCATCCTGATTCATAGTGAGCCTATAGGACAGAGTAGAGCTGCCCCACAGGGTTTCCAAGAAGCACCTGGTGAATTCGAACTGCCAACCTTTTGGTTAGCAGCTGTAGCTCTTAACCACTACACCACCAGGATTTCCCACCACTTATCAGGAAGCCTCAAACGGGAAAGTCAATGATGTCATTTGGCAGGCTTGGCTATTGGTTGCTCCTCTTAACTCTTGTCCAGGGTTCAGTCCTTACACTGCTGCCACCATCTGGGTCTGCTTGTTGTCTCCACTTTTTCTGGTACAAATGCAGCTTCTGTTTCTGTCACCTTCGTGGGTTTACTCATCCTGAGAGGGTCATAAAAAGGACATGTTCCTCTCCTGGCTCTTGTTCATCAGGAAACCCCATCTGAGAATCAGGAAGCCTCTTCTGAGACTCTGTGTTTTTGGGTTTTAGTAGCTAGTCCATGTACCTCTTGTTAATTATAAGGTGGACATCCTAACCAATCCAGATGTAGGTCAGACTGGTCAGGATCACCCAACCAAACCTAATAAAGTCAATTATAGGGAGAGTCATAAACTGATCAATCACTTGCAAGCTGCTTTTGAGGATAGTAAGGCAATCAATCTTTTCCAAGATTTCAGCCTAATCAATCATTTTGAGAGAATTATAAACTGAGGGCCAGAAAGGCCATATAAAAAACCCAGTGAACTACAGTGTCCTAGGCATCACTCCTTCTTGTTTTCACCTACTGATTTCACCCACTCTCATGATCTTAATTATTATGAATATGCTGATGATTTGTGCATTTATGTATCTACCCTGGATATTTGCCTTTCACTAATAGTCAAAATGTGCAAATACATACTATAATTTATCCCCAAAAGCTGCTCCTCATGCACTCTTCCTTGTCTCAATTAATTGCCATTCCCTTTTTCCTATTGCTCAGGTCAAGAACCTAGGTGTCACCCGAGACCACTTTCTTTCACTCCCCATATCTAGTCCATCGGTATTTTCTATTGGCCCTATTTTCAAAATATACCCAGAATCCAACCACTTATTATAACTTATATTATCCTTACTCTTGAATAAGCCTCACTTAATTAAACGTCCTCTAACTAGTCTTTCTTCTTCTAGCCTTATTCTCTTAAAGTTTTTTTTCTTTTTTTGTTCACCCGGCAGACAGGATAACATTTTGAAAACGTATTTCAGATCATGTCATTCCTCTGCTCAAAAGTTCCCTATCCCTACCCTTCTCACTGAGCGTAAATTTAAAATTATTACAAGAACCTAGAGGAACTGACCGTATGCTTACTTTCAGAGCTTACCTACATCCACTGTTCCTCTCATATATCCTCCTCTAGTCCTGTCGGCCATCATGAGTCTTCTTGAACAACTCAGGCATGTCCTTGTCTCAGGGTTTTTGCTTTTCTCTCTGAATGGTGTGTCCTTCATGATTTTGGGTTTGCCACTTTTATAGTTTGCCACTTTCATAGGGAGTCATTCCCTGACTATTTTAGATAAAATTGCAACCTTCTTTTTACAGCAGCTCTATTTCCCTTATTTGACTTCATTTTTGTCCACAGTCCTTGTCATTATTTGATAGCTTCTGCATTTACTTCTTTGTTCATTTACTCTTTCATCCTTTAGAACGAAAGCTCCATTTAGGTAAGGGTTTCTTCTAACATATTCGATAAATACTTATTGAATGAATGTATGACTTATTATTTTTTTTTTTTAAGTTTTAAACTTCTCGTATTTGACTTTGACATCTATTCATTTTATCCTCTCAATTAGCCAGCACTTCCTATTGGTTCCTGGTTCTTACACTGACAACACAAAGATTTTTAAAATAAAAAATAGCTATGAAATCAATGTCTGAATTGAGAATATTTCCTCACAAATTTTTTAAAATTTCCTTAGAGTTGTAGTTTTTTTGATATTGCCATAGAAAAAAGGTACTCACCTAGATTCTGAAATTTACTCAAAACACCTAGAGGATGAGGCTAATGCAGACGACCAGAAAGGACCCCTAGGCCACAAATGATCTCAGGCTGCTTCATGAAGGAGATGAGCATTCATCAGTGGAGTGGCTGTTGAGGCTGATTATTTTCTGGCATTTTTCATTCTTAGAGCATTAAATGAACTACATAAATTGCGAATAAATGGATTCAAAGAGCTTTAGAAATGCAATGAACACACGAAAGAATGATCATGACAAGTATATACAACAGTCTGTTATACTGCTTTGGGAAGCAATTTAAAGCTGAAAATTTAGGATGAACTTGTAATGCCTACTTTCAGATGATTTAGGCAAGGTACTTAAACTTCCTGAACCGCAGTTTCCTGATGTGTATAATGGGGATTGTAACAAATCTAATTCATGAACTTCTTGTGATGATGAAATGATTTAATACATATAAAGTCCTTAGAATAATGCCTAAAGCATCATAAATGAATAATATGTATTAGCAATTTTCTTTCATTACCTAACCCATAATTCTTTAAAGTATCTTAAATTCATTTTTAGTATTTGAGAGATTATAAGTGAATTTCTAAATGGTTTTATCTAAATATTTTCCTTTTGAATTTAAGGGAAATAAAATTTACAAGTTTTAAATATACCTGTGTCTAATATTTTATTTTTGGAACTATTTAACATGTTGGGGTTCACTAAATGTTTAGATTTTCAGAAAAAGCATAATTTTTCTAGAAATAATAATAATAAAAAAAACATGTAGCACAGAAAGCTAGCAATACAATTCAAATTGTTGTTCTCAAGGAAATAATCGCAAGTTAAGCTTCCAAGCAAGCTATTGCTTTTTTTCCTACGCTGGTGTCCATTGTACTTGGCTTTCAAAAATATAAGTAAATCATTAGAAAAAGTGCTTTATTATTATTATTTAAAAAATCCCATCCCAGAAGATCAGGTCCCACATTCACACTGTCTGATGAATGAAAGGCCTAAGACATGAAGGAGACAGGCTTAGATGGAACCTGACAGTAAATACTGTTCCTGTCAGTCAGACCTAAGAAACCGGTGGTGCTTAGGCATTTTTGATATAATTAAGCTTCATGCTTAGCATACGAGATGGATTTAATCAGCCATACGATTCACATTATATGTCAAATGATCAAAAGGTGATACACTACACACCAGTATCACTTCTAAACTTGGAGATCATGGTTTATTTGGCATAAAATAAAAAGAAGATAATTTATAAAAAACCAATGCCCTCCTTTCACCTTCTCATATCCTTCTAGGTTTTCCTTGTTTTCCAACTAAATATCTCTACATATTCTAACACAAATGACTTCTGGCTGTGAAAATGTTCCCATGGGGGTTAAATAACAAATTAACACTAGTTTGGATAAAGGTTTGCTAATTAGCTGATCAAGGCTGTCAGGCCCTGAGAGGAAGCAAAGTACCATGATGTTCTTAACACTTTACAAAGTCTTCGCTCATCATCCTCCCCTCCTTCCAGTTAATTCTGTCTGATTAGCTCTGAGGCCTTGAAATCAGTTTAGCTTTTGTAAGGAAGCACAGTTGTAGTCTTTCTTTCCTAAATATATTTGTTGTCAGCAAGCCAAAAGTACATTTAAAATCTTCTATAAGCTTCTTCTAAGGCGGACCAACGCTTGTAAGTGAAGGCTATTTGCATATAAATTATGCCTAGACTATAAGGAGGAGTGGAGGCTGAGCAATTCTATTATTTGGAAAGAAAATAGAGGGCAATCTCTGATATAAAACCATTTTTAAAAGTTTTTTGGGGGGATTGGATGGTTTGTATTTCTTGTGGCAAGACCAGTTGTAAGTTCAGGGGTAAAATTTGGCAACGTGCAGGACTCCCAGCCAATAGCCTGTATGGCATTTCATTGGAGATCAACATTCCGTGGGAGCGCATAAAAAGGGATCTGGGTTATATTACAGAAAGTAAAATTCTTTGCTTACTGTGAATAATATAAAAATACTCAAAACCTGATGGTGTGATCTAGGTATATCGGAGACTTACATACTATTAAAACATAAAAAGAGTAGTATATATAATGAATATTCCATTCATTTAAAATAAATATTTGTTTCAAAAAATGTTCTTTCATTATTGTACTGACTGTGCAACATAGTGTTACCGATGGGGACAGGAAAAAATTTTACTATAAATTTGGCTGTAAATCATCTGCAGTAGTTCACCTCCAAGATCATTCTTCAAAGGAACCATACACCTGGTTTTCTAAAATACTGTGGAGATGAAAAATTACAGCTGAAAAGAGAAAAATATTCTCACATGCACTGGGAGCTCAATATTCCTAGAAATGTAACCACATTATACGGAATGCTGTGATGAACTTGAGCAATCTTTCTGCCCCCGTCTTCATGCTACAATCTGTGAGAAGCTTATGACATGACTACTGCACAAAACAGCTGCTTAACAAGAGGACCAGTTGAGTAATTCATTCCTAATTAAAAAAAAAAAAAAAAAGAAGAAAAAGACTGAAGAAAACTTCAGGGCATAAAGACACCTAGCTAATGAGATAACACCCTGGTTAAATTAAAAACCTCACCTCGCCTGAAGTCTTTTAGATTTGTTCTTTGTTCATTTCTCTTTGCTTCCTCTCCATCTTCTCTCCAATCTTCCACTGACTTTTACATAGTTAACTCCAGTGTGATGACTACTTTATTTTAGTATAATACTGACATTTCACATGAGATATATGGGATACAAGGCACTGTAAATGATTAAACTACAAAGATTTAGGTTTTGACTTAATATAAAAGAAAACTTTTGAAAGAAGGTATCTGCTTAGAATTCTGTTTCCTGAGGGGCCAATTCTTCCAGGGAACATCTGCCGTTCCACACCTACAGCCTCACTGACTCCAAGAGAGACAACAGGTGGCTTTCTCATTTATTGTGGTTTGTGAGGTTTGGATGGAGTGGTTATCCAGTGTGGGCAAAAGAGTGCAATTTTAGGGCCATGAATGTAATCAGGTTAGATTAACAGGAGAGAAGATGATTCCAATAGCTTTAAAAATTCTCCTCTAAATCAGGATTGGTTCTTTCAATTGCACTATCAATTGGAGAGTTTGTGCATTTCAAATCATTCCTTCTTGAGGAGAGGATGTTTTAATAATATGTGAGAGTCTGAGGGGATGAAAATAGTTCACATGATTAGTGAGTTACAACCATTAGCATGTGCTGTTTTAACTTCACTGGGCCTTTAAATTCACTCAGTAACATTTCAGTCTCTTAGAGGCACCTGTTTCTCTGTTCAGGTTTTCTTCTCTGGAAAATACCTGTGATGTGTGCTTATAAGGTAGTAATCCCAAATCACATATGTGTGAAACATGTAATACATGACTTGAACAATTCAACTAAGTTTTAAACAAGCATAAAACTTACCAAAAATTTCTGTGTAATAAGCAACTTCTAATATTATAAGCAGGTTTGTTGTAAACAATGGCTTTACTGTGATGTGGTGTGAAGGAACCCTTAGTTTTTTTATCTATATTAGATACCCTGAGTGTGGAACCCTGATTATAACCCATGACACAGGTTATCATGATGCAATGTAGCAATGCAGTGAATTGCTTTTATATGGCATTTCTAGTCATGATCTTGTAACTTCCACAAAATGATTGCCTGGGGTTATGCAAATATGGTACATACAACTTTTTCAGGAATTGGTCAGTTCTGTCATCCTACTAGGTTTATAAAAGCTAATCCCACAGAGGTTGCAGGGCACCTCACTATAATCAAGAAGAAGAGCCTGGAGCAGAGCGTGTCCAAAGGCCCAATGTCCCTGTACTGAGAATCTCCTGGATCCAGAAGAAAGAGCAAATGTTAAAGACAGTGGAGACAGCTGGTGATGAGCATGCCCTGCCCACAGAAGGAGAGCTGAGCTCCTTCAGGCAGACCCAAAAGAGCTCTACTCGACCATGCAGAGCAGAGGCCTGAATGTGCCAGTACAGGGGTTGACTCAGGGGATCATGTGCCAGAGGCATCTGGGCAAGGGGCTTGCCAGTGGAGTTGAAAGAGCTTAGACTTGCCCCTGCAGGGCAAGAAAGGCCTGAGTATGCCTGTGCAGGGGTTGCATGCCACCCCCCTGGGCAGCAGTGCCCCAGGTAGCAAAGTGGCAAGAGAGCCCTGCAGGTCTGGGTAGCATGGTGGAGCCGGTAGCAGAGGCTTAGAAGGACCCAGCAGCAGAGTTTCAGGAGATGCTGTGCAGAAGTCTTCCCTCTGGCAGCAAGGCCCAGTGATTTCCAGAAGCAGAGCAGAAACCTCAGAAGCCATGCAGGCTTCCCTCCCCAGCAGCATGGTAGTAGCTGGTAGCAATGGTGACATGAACATCTGACATAAACCATGGCATGGCTGCCCAGCAATGTAAGAATGGACATGTGCAATTTGAGGAAGGGACTCTGTTGTATGGCTTACCATTTATTTTCTATAAATAATAATAATGGCTTTCACTTTGCTAACACTGTGTAAGTGTCTCACTTGTCTTGCTCAATCGCAGATGAATGTAGCACTCATTCAATGGTTGATGCTAGTGGGTGTATGCATCTCATTTCTAGCGGTCTAATGGCTCCCTGAAAGTTTGAGGCACAGCCTTTATGCTTGTGCAATGCAAATAGACAGACAGGTACATACAATGTAAACTGGACACCCCCTAAAGACCTTATTGTGCAAGATCAGAGGGACTAAATTACATCAGAACACTGGGAGTTTGTTCTTCCAGTGACAGTAAGGTACAAGCAGAGCAACTTCCTTTCAATAAAGACTCTGATCTTTTCTGAAGCCTGAGACTCTACTGGACCCTCTGCTGGAGACTCTGCCCACCACTGCTGATCTTGGACTCCAGCTATACGGACCTCCACCAAGGACAAGCCTTTGGCCAAGTCTTCTTCTGAGACCACTCTTAAAAGGTAAATGCCTGAAGGTTGAATGAAGATTTGAACTTTAACTGTTGGAATAGCTTTACCCTACCCCGATTCTCCACGTCTAAATAAATGTCCTCGTGTTTTACCTATGTGCAGTGCCATGAATATCTTGCAGTAAAATACCCGTGTTTATGCATGACAAACCTGAGCATTTCTCTAATTATTTTAAAATACAGTTCCAACAAGACAGTTCCTCCTTACTTAAACACAATGCAGCAATTGAATATTGAGTGCATACTGTGCACAAAGCCCTAAGCTAGATAAACCAAGATGGTAAAATGTAAGAAACATGTAATGTTAAGACAATTCCTTTAGACTAATCTATTCTACTTATTACAATATCCAAGGCCTTTAATGATCTAATTTGTGATTAATTTTGTAACTCCCTCCCCCCTACCAAATTCTGTATCTCATTCACTAAAAAAAAAAAAAAAAAAGTTGAATTTGTTTAAACAACCAACCTCTACTTTGTCTCTTTTTTGGATTAACTAATCCTTTTCATTCCTTCTGTAAAATAACAGATCTCCACGGTTCTCCAGATTTTCTCATACAACAAACAGTGCTACCCCTGTTTGGTGAGTTTGAGCCTTGCCAAAGTAAGTTATATTTTATAGATTGTGCATGTTGTTGTAATTACAATTAAAGTAACTATTGTGTAAGCCAATAAAGCGTGAATTGGAAAAGGCCATTGCTTCAATGAAAACTAAACTGAATATTTTAGAAAGATGTAATGAAACTGAGTTAATAAACTAATTGCAATGGACAACTATAAAATAAAGGAGAAATAATTAAAATCTAAGCTGTTATTGCTCTACAAATTCCATTACATTCTAGCTTCAATCTAACAAAATCGAAATTGTAGAGTATAGATCATGAATTATGACTTTTATTCACAAAAAAACGATTACATGGAATTTCAAATGGTGGACTTTGTACTCTAAGAGGAAGGTCTCTGGGTGGAGCAAATGGTTTGGTGTCCACTACTAACTGAAAGATTGGAGCTTTGAATACATTAGGCAGCACCACGTAAGATTAAAACCAAACCAAACCTGTTGCCATCGAGTTGATTCTGACTCATGACAACCACATGTGTAATAGAGTAGAACTTCTCCATAGGGTTTTCTTGGCTGTAATCTTTACAGAAGCAGATTGCCAGGCCTTTCTTCCAAGGTATGGCTGTGTGTGTTCAAACCACCAACCTTTAGGTTAGTAGTCAAATACAAGTTATTTTTTGGGTTTGAAATCTTTAGAACCAAAGTCTCAAGGGACAACTCAGTCAATTGGCATAACATAACTCACAAAAATCATGATCTGCATCCTAGTAAAGTGAGTAGCATCTGGGATCTTAAAAGCTGTGAGTGGCCATCTAAGACACACATATGAGTCTTTACTCACCAGGAGCAAAATAGCAAGAAGGTAACCAAAATCTCAGAGAAAGAAACAAGTCTACATGAGCCACAACTTCTTGTACCCTGAGACCAGAAGAACTAGATGGTGCCTGGCTAACACCACTGACCATTCTGACTGGGACCACAATAGATGGTTCTGGATAGAATGGGAGAAAAATGTGGAGCAGAACTCAAATCCTTATATATATATGACCTGAGACACTCTAAAACTAGAGCCGAGCTCATCCCCTGAGATCATTCTTTAGTGAAATAGCAGAGTGGCATACAAAATAAAGGTTGTTACCTGTAAGATCAGTGCTTTGCTTAAAAACCATCAGTATGAGACCAAAAGGTCAACAGTTATCAAAAGCCAAGATGAGTAAATAAGGGTGCAGGGAAACAACAGTAGTGGAAATGGAACAAACAACACAGAGAGAATGTTGACACATATCGTGATAAGTGTAACTAAAGTCATTGAACAGTTTGTACAGAAGTTGTTAAATGGAAAACTAACTTGCTGTGTAAGCTTTCACCAAAACCTGGAAGGAAAAAAAAAAAAAAAAATGCGAACTGCAACCCAAAGACAGTTACAGCCACTGAAAACCTTATAAAGCACAATTCTGTTCTGAAACGTGTGGGGCTGCCATGACTTGGAAATGACTGGACTGCAGTGGGTTTTTGTACTCTAAGGAGGTCCTGAATAAAAGTGTTTTTATATACTTGGAGTTAAAATGAAATATTTAATGTATGTATGACTTTAGTATTTTCTTGTTTCCTCACTATAACGGATTGTTTGGGTTAACTAGCCAACTGGAGATTCCAATTGCTTAGGGTAAATAATGCCCCATGCTGTCATATTTTGATACCGTTACACATGCTGCTCTCTTGGTCTAAAACATTGAAACTTTTTTTTTTTTCTCCTGCCACTTAATTCCCTACTTGCCAACTCTCCTCCACCCCGTCCTTTCCCATTCTGTTGTTGTTGTTAGGTGGCATCCAGTGGATTCCAGCTCATAGCCACTGCATGTGATAGAAACTCCATAAGGTTTCCTAGGCTGTAACTTTTGCTGGAGCAGCTCACCAGGTCTTTTCTTCCACAGAGCTACTGCTGGGTTCACACTGCCAACCTTTTGACTGCTGTCCTTAACCGTTGTACCACCAGAGCTCTTTTTTCCATTCTCTGTCTCTCTAATTCATAGTTGCTTTGAGGGAACCAGCTAAGACATTTGTGTTAATTTGCTAACAGTCTGTATGTATGTGTTCATATGTGTGTCTGTTTGTGTGTGTGTGCACATATTATGCACAGAAAATACTACTCAGAGACTTGTTTTAATTAAAAAAAAACCTTTATTCACTAATTCAAATTAATAAACTCAAAGCTATGCATTTTTCTTAAATATTTATGTATACCTTATAATATTATTCTTCCATTTATAAAACAACAAATTTTAACAATTACTGTAAATGGTCTTTTGATTAATATTTCATCCTATACTTAGATAAATTTGCAAAATTTTAAACCACATGTGCATATTTAATATATTTGGTTTTCTTATTAAGCACTCTAATAAATCTTCTCAGGTACTTAAATAATACTTGTGAATCTATTAAATTATAAATATTTTTACTATTATGTTCATTTAAGTGTTCTTGTAGCTTATTACCTGAGTAAAATTTCAACTTAAAAAAAATCATTATACATATTATATTGGCATAAAATATTTTGTTGTAAAACGTTACTCAATTAAGCTAGATTCTCTCACATATTAAAAATGTTACTAATAAATATGCACAAAATATTCCTTATGGTAAAAACATATCTTATTAATTGATTTCATTTCATTATTTCTATAACAAATTCTAAGTCTGTGGGTAAAACACAATGACCCACCAAGGAAAAATTGTGTAGTCTTTTGGTAGGTAGAGTAATGCCTCCCTCTGAAAATCCCCGTGCCCTAAAATATAGGACCTGGGAATGTGTCACCTTACATGGCAAAACAGACTTTGCAGATGCAATTAAGGGTATGCACCTTGAGATGGGGAGAGCTGCCTGGATTAGCTGAGTAAATCCAATCTAATTACATAAATCCTTAGAAAGGGGAACATTTTCTGGCCAAATGAGAGACAGCCGCAACAGCAAAAGGAGTGTCATAGAGATGAGACATGAGAAGGACTCCAGGTACTATTGCTGACTTTAAAGACGGAGGAAGGGGGCCACGATAAAGGAATGTGGGTGGCTTCTAGAAGCTGGGAACAGCCTTCAGGTATTGGTCAGCAGGAAAATAGGCACCTCAGTTCTACAACCACAAAAGACTGAATTCTGCCAACAACCTGAATGATCAAGGAACCAAATTCTCCTCTAGAGTCTCCAGAAAGAAGCAAAGCTCTGTCATCATCTTGATTTTTGCCTGATGAGATCTCTGTAGGTCACTGAACCTACAGAATGGTAAGGTAATCCATTTGTATCAGTTAAGCTGCTAAACTTGTGATAATATGCTAGGACAGCAATAACATAACTGATAGATGTTCCCAGCACATTCTGAAGACAGTATTTGGTTCAAGTTGCATATTTACCAGAAATGTACACCAGGCAGTGAAATCTGAAGCAACAAATATCTGATACCATTTTCACACAACTCAAACTGCCATGCTGAGTCTTCTTCTATCGTCTCAACACGAATAGATTTCAGGTTCAGATTCTACAAAAGGGGTAGTTTGTAATCTAAACTCTTATGATTCAAATTTCGGCCTTCCTAATACTCAAACCTCATGTTGCTGTGCTTCTTAATTGAATTCAACTGATATATTTATTAGTCTAAAATAAATTAATATTTTTCCTCACAATTCTTATCTACTTCTAAATGATTGATTTGATATGACATATCTCCAGCATTTCTAGTCACACAGTTTCTAAAATAATTGTAATGACAGTCAGGAGGCCATCCTTAACACCCCCACACATATACACATCAGTGCTAGTTGTTCCTTATACCTAAGTACAGAGCAAGTGCCCTGCTGTATACTTCTGCCATAATGTTAATCACCTTGTATTGAAAATTAAACATTTCTTTGTACCCAGTACAATACAGTAAACTTACTATTGTTGCTGTTAAGTGTTGTCTAGTCAGTTCCGAGTAATAGTGACTCTATGTACAACAAAACAAAACACTGTCTGATCCTGTGCCCTCCTCACAATTTCTGCCATTCTAGAGCCCACTGTTGCAGCCACTGTGTCAATTCATCTCATTGAAGGCCTTCCTCTTCCTCGCCTACCTTCCATTTTACCAAGCATGAGGTCCTTCTCCAGGGACTGGTCCATCCTGATAAGGTGTCCAAAGTACATGAGGCAAACTCTCGCCATTCTTGCTTCTAAGGGGCAGCCTTTCTGTGCTTCTTCCAAGAAAGATTTGTCCCTTCTACTGGTAATCTGTAGTATATTCAATATTCTTTGCCAATACCACAATTCAAAGGCATCGGTTCATTCTCAGTCTTCCTTATTCATTGTCCAGCTTTCACATGCATATGTATGAGGTGATTGAAAGCACTATGACTTGGGTCAGGGACACCTTAGTCCTTAAAGTGACATCTTTATTTTTTAACACTTTAAAGAGATCTTTTGCAACAAATTTGCCCAATACAATGTGTCTTTTGATTTCTTGACTGCTGCTTCCATGGGTGTTGATTGTGGATCCAAGTAAAATGAAATTCTTAACAACTTCAATCTTTCCTCCCTTTAACATTATGTTGATTATTGGTCCAGTTGTGAGGATTTCTGTTTTCTTTATGTTGTAGTGTAATCCATAAAGAAGGCTGTGTTCTTTGATCTTCATCAGTAAGTAGTTCAAGTCCTCTTTACTTTCAGCAAGCAAGGTTGTGTCATCTGCATATTGTAGATTATTAATGAGTATTCCTTCATCCTGATGCCTTGTTCTTTTTCATATAGTCCAGCTTCTGGGATTACTTGCTCAGCATACAGATTGAATGAATACAGTGAAAGGATACAACCCTGACGTACACCTCTGCTGATTTTAAACCATGCAGTACCCCTTTTTCTATTCAAATGACTGCCTCTTGGTCTAAGTACAGGTTCTTCATGAGCACAGTTTAGTGTTCTAAATTCCCACTCTTCGCAATGTTATCCTTAGTCTATCATGATCCACAGAGTCAAATGCCTTTGCCTAGACAATAAAACACAGGTAAACTTATTTCTGGTATTCTATGAATTCTGGAAAGATCCATCTGACATAAGCAATAATATCCCTAGTTCCACTTCCTCTTCTGAATCCGGTTTGAATTTCTGGCAGTTCCCTCTCTATGAACTGCTGCAACTGTTTGTGAATGTTCTTCAGCAAAATTTTACTGGCATGTGATATTAATATTGTTTGATAATTTCTGCATTCGGCTGGATCACCTTTCTTTGGAATGAGAACAGATATGGATTTCTGCCAGTTCATTGGCCAGGTAGCTGTCTTCCAAATTTCTTGGCATACACAAGTGAGCACTTCCAGTGTTGCATCTCTTAGTTGAAATATCTCAGTTGATATTCCATCAATTCCTGGAGTCTTATTTTTCACCAATACCTTCAGTACAGCTTGGACTTCTTCCTTCAATATCATCATTTCTGACTGATGATATCAAGCTACTCCATCATCTGTTTCCGCAGATATATTTGATTTGATTCCAATGGCTAGATTAAAGAAGAGGAATCCTACGCTTAGAAAACCTGGATATTTTATAATGGTCAGTAAGCCTTTTTTATAGAGAGAGGCCTTATTTTTATTATGCTTTACAGTAAGTAAGCCTGCCCTCTATTCTGGAGTTAGACACTATCTGTATCTTCCAAAGATGATTGCTCTAAAAATATTATTAAAATGATTTTCCAGAACAAAGGCTGTCAATACCTCTGCTGGCATGGCATAAGAGACATGAAAGACCCATGGAGAATTGACTCCCAACAATACCCACTCTTTGTTCCTAACCTGTCTTGACTTCTGGTGAAATTTCCCAAGGGATGTCATTCTCTTGAACACTCTGATGAATCTGACCCACAGAGGTTGGGACAAAATCTTTTCAATTGGTCTCATTTTGCATTTAATTCAGGCAGCTTATCAACAAGGTGTCAACAGGTGTCTTGAATGGGAAATGCAGGAGCTTAGGCTATCCTCTGCTGTTTTCAACAGACTTCTAGGTTAGGTGGAATATCTATTAAATCATATTCTGGGCCATATAGTAGGAAATGACATATAGAGCAATTGGTTAAATTCAAGGTACCCTAACAGTTTTAGAGATCCCAAGCAGAGTTTTTCTTTTTTTTTCCTTCTAGAGGAAGGAACTGCCAGGGGTTCTGAAAAGACAAAGATCATTAATGTCCCTCTCTCCCCTATATCCCTTGAGGTCTAAGTTATTTCCTCTCCAGGTACTATGATTGCTGATCTTCACCTCCACAAAATCAATGTACCCCATTCCAGTAGCTATAACTTCAGATTCTTTTCCAATCACACACAGACCTTTTGTCCAGGAGGTTTAGGAGCAAGAGAAACAAGGGCATTTTAATAAAATTTACAGAGATCCATTACTCTCCCAACCTTACCCACGTATGCCACTGTAAGAGAACTCAGTGAGCAGTATATTCAAAGAAGTGTTCATTATCTTTATAATCTAGAACTATGTTATTACGACACGAGCATACAAGTGGCTGTACGAGAATTAAGTTTGAACAGTCTGTGCTCTATGGTAGGTGAATAATCTGAGAAGCTGGACAGGATTGGCAAAAAGATCATTAACAACCTTCCATAAACAGATGACACAACCTTGGCCTGCTGAAAATGAAGAGTACTTGAAGCAGTTACTTATGAAGATCAAAGACTTCAGCCTTCAGTGTGGATTACACCTCAAAATAATGGAAAAGAAAAACCCTCGCAAGTGGTCCAATAAGCAACATCACGATAAATGGAGAAAAGATTGAAATTGCCAGGTATTTCATTTCATTTGGATACACAATCAATGCCCATGGAAGTGGCAGGCAAGAAATCAAATGATATATTGCACTGGGCTGGCTAATCTGCTGCCAAAGACCTCTTTTAAAGTGTTAAAAAAAAAAAATGAGACTGTTACTTTGAGGACTAAGTTGGTCCTGACCCAAGCCATGGTATTTTCAATTGCCTCATATGCATGCAAAAGCTGGACAATGAATAAGGAAGATCAAAGAATTGATGCCTTTGAATTATGGTGTTCCTGAAGAATATTAAATGTACCATGGACTACCAAAAGAACAAAAAAAATTTGTCATGGAAGAAGTACAGAAAGAATGCTTATTATATTGTTGATGGTAAGACTTAATCCCACACATTTGGAAATGTTATTAAGAGGCTAAAGTAGAGGGTCAGCAAAAAAAGAGATGGATTGACAGTGGCTGCAATAATGGGCTCAAATATAGCAATGCTTGTGAGGATGGTGCAGGACTGGGCAGTGATTTGTTGCATTGCATATGGGGTCACTAAAAGTCAGAACTCACTCCATGGCACTTAACAAAAACAGCATTCCATGGTGTACCAAGTAGGCCAGCTGGGGTTGCTGTTAGAGGAAAGAAAGAAGCATCATGCCCAAGAATATACAAGGTAGAGTCCTGGGTTTTTACAATAGATCTACATAATCTCCCATCACCTTCATATTGATCATTAACCAGAATGAAGCAGAGAAGAGAAGATTCTTTTTGGAAAACAACCATCTTCAATGACTAAACTACTTTATTAAGGTGTGTGGTCCAGGAAAAAGTGAAGGAATTAGAGTCAGAAATATTTTGTTTATTTTAGTAAAAATATATACAACAAGTATTAATTCAACATTTTTCACATGTGCAATTCAGTGATACCAATTACCAATTGCCATTACCAATACCAATTGCTAAATTTTCATGCCATGAACAGAGACTCAATGCTTCCTAAACAATTGCTCATTCTCTCTCCCTCTCCTGGCTAACCACCATTAAACTTTGACTTCTATACGTTTGCCCAAAGTACATATTTCATGAGTGAAATCATACAATATTTGTCCTTTTTTGATTGACTTATTTCAAGTGGCATAATATTTTCAAGGGTTCATCCATGTAGTAGCATGTATCAGGACTTCATTTCTGTGTATGGTTGAGTAATATTCCATTGTATATATCTCCACTACAATTTGTTTATCCATTCATCTGTTACTGGACATCTGTTTTCACATTTGGCTATTGTGAATGACATTGTGCAATGAGCAATGAACATTGTGTACATGTTTCTGTTTGCATTGCTACTTTCAAACTTCTTGGGTATAACACTCAACAAAACCAGATATTGTTGGTTGGTAACATTGCTTCCCTTGAATATCTTGATACTCAGCCACAGCTGGGCAGTTTTTGTGATGAAAGGCACATTATCATTAGAGTGAAAATGGTCCAGAAAGCCAAAAAACAGGACATAGTTTAGTTTCAAAGGTCAAAATGCTGGGTGTGGTAGGGAAAATAATGGCCCACTTCACATGCCAGGGTCCTGATTCCCAAAATATATGATTATGTTATTTATGTGGTAAAAAGAACTTTGCAAATGTAGTTAAGTATAGGATCCTGAAATGAGAGTATTAGCATTGATTATCTGAGTGATAGAAATGATGCTTGAAATTGAACGATAGAATTCTGCAAAACCAACAACTTTGTCACTGCAAATACCTTTTTTCAACAACATAAATGGCAACTATACACTTGGACCTCTCCAAACGGAATACAAAGGAATCAAATCAACTACATCTGTGGGAAGAGACAGTGAAAAAACCCAATATTATCAGTCAGAACAAGGCCAGGGGCCAACTGTGGAATGTATCATCAATTGCTCATATACAAGTTCAAGATGAAACTGAAGAAAATTAAAACAAACCCTTGACAGCTGAAAAACAACCTTGAGTATATTCCACCTGAATTTAGAGACCATCTCAAGAGTAGATTTGACATGTTGAACACGAATGACTGAACACCAGACAAGTTGTGGAATGACATCAAGGATATCATACATGAAGAAAACAAGACGGTAATTAAAAAGACAAGGAAGAAAGAAAAGACCAAAAAGGATGTAAGAAGAGACTCTGAAGCTTGTTCTTGAATGTTGAGTAGCTAAAGTGAAAGGAAGAAATGATGACGTAAAAGAGCTGAACAGAAGGTTTCAAAGGGTGGCTTGAGAAGACAAAGTAAAGTATTATAATGACACGTGCAAAGAGCTGAAGATAGAAAACCAAAAGGTAAGGACATGCTTGTCATTTCCCAAGCTGAAAGCACTGAAGAAATAATCACACCTTGAAATACTGACGGATTCTACAGGGAAAATATTAAAGGGTGCAGGAAGCATCAAAAGAAGATTGAAGGAATACACAGTCACTAGACCAAAAATAATTGGTTCAACCCTTTCAGGAGGTAGCATATGATCAGGAACCAATGGTACTGAAAGAAGAAGTCCAAGCTACACTGAAGTCACTGGCAAAAAACAAGGCACCAGGAATTGATGGAATACCAATCGAGAAGTTTCAAGAAATAGATGTAGCCCTGGAAGTGCTCAGTCAGCTATGTCAAGAGAGATTTGGAAGACGACCAACTGACTGGAACAAAAACATGTTTATGCCTATTCCCAAAAAAGGAGATTCAGCGGTATTTGGAAATTATCCAACAATAACATTAATATCACATACAAGTAAAATTTCGCTGAAGGCCATTCAAGTGGCTGCAGCAGTATATTGATAGGGAACTCTCAGAAATTCAAGCCAAATTCATAAGAGGACGTGGAAACAGGGGTATCACTGCTGATGCCACATGGATCCTGGCTGAAAGCAGATACTACCAGAAAGATGTTTACCTATGTTTTATTGTCTGTGCAAAGGCATTTGACTGTGTGGATCATAACAAATTATGGATAACATTGAGAAGAATGGGAATGCCAAAGCTTTTAATTGTGCTCATGAGGAACCTGTACATATATCAAGAGGCAGACGTTCCAACAGAACAAGGGGATACTGTGTGATTTAAAGTCAGGAAAGATGTGCATAAGAGTTGAATCCTTTCACCATACCTATTCAATCTGTATGCTGAGCAAATAATCTGAGAAGCTGGACTTTATGAAGAAGAACGGGACATCAGGAATAGAGGGAAACTCTTAACAACCTGCATTATGGAGATGACACAAATTTGCTTGTTGAAAATGAAGAGGACTTGAAGCACTTACTGATGAAGATCAAAGACCACAGCCTTCAGTATGAATTACACCTCAACATAAAACAAAAATCCTCACAACTGGACAAATAAGCAACATCATGATAAACAGAGAAAAGATTGAAGTTGCCAAGGATTTCATTTTACTTGGATCCACAATCAACACCATGGAAGCAGCAGTCAATAAATCAAGGGATGTATCGGGCAAATCTGCTGCAAAGGACATCATCTTGAAGACTAAGGTGGGCCTGACCCAAGCCATGGTATTTTCAATTGCCTCATATGCATGCAAAAACTGGACAATGAATAAGGAAGACTGAGGTAGAATTGATGCCTTTGAATTGGGGTGTTGGCAAAGAATATTGAGTATATCATGGACTGCCAAAAGAAGGAACAAATCTGTCTTGGCAGAAGTACATCCAGAATGCACCTTCGAAGCAAGGATGGTGAGACTATGTCTCACACACTTTGGACATGTTATCAGAAGGAATCAGTCCCTGGAGGACGTCATGTTTGGTAAAGTAGAGGGCCAGCAAAAAAGGGGAAGACCCTCAACAAGATGGATTACACAGTGGCTACAACAATGGGCTCAAGCATAACAATGATTATAAGGATGGCCCAGGACTGGACAGTGTTTCATCCTATTGCACACTGGGTTGCTATGAGTTGGAATCAACTGGACAGCACCTAACAACAACAATATCTGGGTGAATACAATGATGTAATCACAAATGTCCATGTAAAGTGAGGCAGAGGAGGATACTAAGACAGAAGAAAAAATGGTTATGAGGTAAGGAAGACATTGAATTGATGTGGTCACAAGCCAATGAGCAGAAGAATGTTGGTAGCTTCTAGACGCTGGAAGAAAAATGAAATACTTTCTTCTGGAACCTCCAGAAGGAGCTAGCCCTGCTGTCACCTTGATTTTAGCTCTTAATACTCATTTCATACTTTTGACCTCCAGAATTGTAAAAGAATATGTGGTTTTAAGCCACTGAGATTGTAGGAATTAATTACAGAAGCAATAGGAAACTAATACAGTGGGGCTGGAATCAGTTGATCAGTTTGGAATAATAACAGCTTAACTTGAAAATACGTCAAAAACGGTGAGATATCACTAATAGCCATGAGAGGTGGCAGAGGGGTCAGATGACTAATGTAGTCAATCTTTCAGAAATTTGAGGGCATACTCCATGAAATGTGGCCTGTTTCACCATGAAACAAGTGAGTCAACTTTAGACAAGGGTCAGAAATCTAGTATGTAGTGGTAGCAGCTGCACAAAAAACATAGGTTCCTTTACTTTCTGCCCAGTCTGTGATGGTGGGTGGATTACAATGGCTGATACGACAATGGATTAAGGCAGAAATAATGACAATCTAGGTTGTTGTTTGATGCTGTTGAGTGGGTTCCAACTCATAGTGACCCTGTGTATAAAAAAACAAAACACTGCCCAGGCCTGTGCCATCATCACAATCATTGTTATGCTTGAACCCATCGTTGCAGCCATTGTGTCAATCCAACTTGTTGAGGGTCTTCCCCTTTTTCAATGACTTTCTACCAAGCATGATGTCCTACTCCAGGGACAGCTTGCTCCTGAGAACATGTCCAAAGTATGTGAGATGGAAGTCTAACCATCACTGCTTTTTTTATATATATATAATTTTCATTGTGCTTTGAGTGAAAGTTTACAAATCAAGTCAGTCTCTTACACAAAAACTTATATACACCTTGCTACGTACTCTCAATTACTCTCCCTCTAATGAGACAGCCCACTCTGTCTCTCCACACTCTCTTTTCCTGTCCGTTTTGCCAGCTTCTAACCCCCTCTACCCTCTCATCTCCCCTCCTGGCAGGAGATGCCAACATAGTCTCAAGTGTCCACCTGATCCAAGAAGCTCACTCCTCACCAGCAACCCTCTCCAACCCATTGTCCAGTCCAATCCCTGTCTGAAGAGTTGGCTTCTGGAATGGCTCCTGTCCTGGGCCAACAGAAGGTCTGGGGGCCATGACCACTGGGGTCCTTCCAGTCTCAGTCAGACCATTAAGTCTGGGCATTTTATAGGAATTTGGGGTCTACAGCCAACTGCTCTCCTCCTCCCTCAGGGGTTGTCTGTTGTGTTCCCTGTCAGGGTAGTCATCTGTTGTAGTCAGGCACCATCTAGTTCTTCCGGTCTCAGGATGATGTAGTCTCTGGTTCATGTGGCCCTTTCTGTCTCTTGGCCTTTTAATTATCTTGTATCTTTGGTGTTCTTCATTCTCCTTTGATCCAGGTGGGCTGAGACCAATTGATGCATCTTAGATGGCTGCTTGCTAGCGTTTAAGACCCCAGATGCCACACTTCAAAGTTGGATGCAGAATGTTTTCTTAATAGATCTTATTATGCCAATTGACTTAGATGTCCCCTGAAACCGTGGTCCCCAACTCCCTGCCCCTGCTACACTGGCCTTTGAAGCATTCAGTTTATTCAGGAAACATCTTTGCTTTTGGTTTAGTTTTGGTTTTGTGCTGACCTCCCCTGTATTGTGTGTTGTCTTTCACTTCGCCTAAAGTGGTTCTTATCTACTATCTAATTAGTGAGCACCCTTCTCCCACCCACCCTCCCTCCACGCTCTCTTAACCACAAAAGAATGTTTTCTTCTCAGTTTAAACTATTTCTCAAGTTCCTATAATAGTGGTCTTATACAATATTTGTCCTTTTGCAACTGACTAATTTCACTCAGCATAATGCCTTCCAGATTCCTCCATGTTATGAAATGTTTCATAGATTCCTCACTATTCTTTATCGAGGCTTAGTATCCCATTGTGTGAGTATACCATAATTTATTTATCCATTCATTCTTTGATGGGCACCTTGGTTGCTTCTATCTGTTTGCTGTTGTAAACAGTGCTGCAATAAACATGGGTGTGCATAAATCTGTTCGTATAAAGGCTCTTATTTCTCCAGGACATATTCCGAGGAGTGGGATTGCTGGATTACATGGTAGTTCTACCTCTAGCTTTTTAAGGAAGCGCCAAATGAATTTTCAAAGTGGTTGTACCATTTTACATTCCCGCCAGCAGTGTGTAAGTGTTCCAATCTCTCCACAGCCTCTCCAACATTATGAGTTTGTGTTTTTTGGATTAATGCCAACCTTGCTGGAGTGAGATGAAATCTCATTATAGTTTTGATCTGCATTTCTCTAATTGCTAATGATTGTGAACATTTCCTCATGTATCTGTTAGCTACCTGAGTGTCTTGTTTAGTGAAGTGCCTATTCATATCTTTTGCCCATTTTTTAATTGGGTTATTTGTCTTTTTGTAGTTGAGTTTTTGCAGTGTCATGTAGATTTTAGAGATCAGGTGCTGATCGGAAATGTCATAGCCAAAAACTTTTCCCTAGTCTGTAGGCAGTCTTTTTACTCTTTTGGTGAAGTCTTTGGATGAGCATAGGTGTTTGATTTTTACGAGCTCCCAGTTATCTTGTTTTCCTTTGCATTCTTAATAATGATTTGTATACTGTTTATGCCATGTATTGGGGCTCCTAACATTGTCCCTAATTTTTCTTCCATGATCTTTATCATTTTAGATTTTATGTTTAGGTCTTTGATCCATTTTGCGTTAGTTTTTGTGCATGGAGTGAGGTATGGGTCTTGTTAGATTTTTTTGCAGATGGATGTCCAGTTATGCCAGCATCATTTGTTAAAAAGACTGTCTTTTCCTAATTTAACTGTTTTGGGGCCTTTGTCAAATATCAGCTGCTCATATGTGGATGGATTTATGTCTGGATTCTCAATTCTGCTCCATTAGTCGATGTGTCTGTGGTACTAGTACCAGGCTGTTTTGACTACTGTGGCGGTATAATAGGTTCTAAAATCAGGTAAAGTAAGGCCTCCCACTTTGCTCTTCTTTTTCAGTAATGTCTTATTTATCTGGGGCCTCTTTCCCTTCCATATGAAGTCGGTGATTTGTTTTTCCATCTCATTAAAGAATGTTATTGGGATTTGGATCGGAATTGCATTAAATGTATAGATCACTTTTGTTAGAATAGACATTTTTATAATGTTAAGTCTTCCTATCTATGAGCAAGATATGTCTTTCCACTTCTGTAAGTCTCTTTTGGTTTTTTGCAGAAGCGTACTACAGTTTTCTTTGTATATGTCTTTTACATCTCTGGTAAGATTTATTCCTAAGTATTTTGTCTTATTGGGGGTTACTGTAAATGGAATTTATTTGGTGATTTCCTCTTCGATGTTCTTTTTGTTGGTGTAGAGGAATCCAGCTGATTTTTATGTGTTTATCTTGTATCCCGAAACTCTGTTGAACTCTTCTATTAGTTTCAGTAGTTTTCTGGAGGATTCCTTAGGGTTTTCTGTGTATAAGGTCATGTCACCAGCAAATAGAGATGCTTTGACTTCTTCCTTGCCAATCTGGATGCCCTTTATTTCCTTATCTAACCTAATTGCTCTTGCTAGGACCTCCAACACAATGTAGAATAAGAGCGGTGATAAAGGGCATTCTTGTCTGGTTCCCGATCTCAATGCGAATGCTTTCAGGCTCTCTCCATTTAAGGTGATATTTGCTGTTGGATTTGTATAAATGCCATAAATGATGTTGAGGAATTTTCCTTCAATTCCTGTTTTGCTGAGAGTTTTTTTTATCATGAATGGGTGTTGAACTTTGCCAAATGCCTTTTCTGCATCAATTGATAAAATCATGTGGTTCTTGTCTTTTGTTTTATTTATGTGGTGGATTACATTAATGGTTTTTCTAATGTTGAACCGTCCCTGCATACCTGGTATGAATCCCCCGTGGTCAGGGTTAATTATTTTTTTTATATGTTGTTGAATTCTTTTGGCTAGAAATTTGCTGAAGATTTTTGCATCTAGTTCATGAGGGATATAGGTCTATAATTTTCTTTTCTTGTGGTGTCTTTACCTGGTTTTGGTATCAGGGATAGGGTGGCTTCATAGAATGAGCTTGGTAGTATTCCGTCCTTTTCTATGTTCTGAAATACCTTTAGTAGTAGTGGTGTTAAATCTTCTTTGAAAGTTTGGTAGAACTCTGCAGTGAAGCCGTCCAGACCAGGGCTTTTTTGGGGGGGGGGGGAGTTTTTTGATTACGTTTTCAATCTCTTCTTTTGTTATGGGTCTATTTAGTTGTTCTACCTCTGTTTGTGTTAGTTTAGGTAGGTAGAGTGTTTCTAGGAATTCATGCATTTCTTCTAGCTTTTAAAATTTGTTAGAGTACAATTTTTCATAGTAATCTGATATGTTTCTTTTAATTTCAGTTGAGTCTGTTGTAATATCACTCATCTCATTTTTTATTCATGTTATTTGCTTCCTCTCTTGTTTTTCCTTTATCAGTTTGGCCAGTGGTTTACCGATTTTGTTGATTTTTTCAAAAAACAAGCTTTTGGTCTTGTTAATTCTTTCAATTGATTTTCTCTTTTCTATTTCATTTAGTTCAGCTCTAATGTTTACTATTTTTTTTCTTCTGGTGGCGATGGTTTCTTTTGCTGCTTTCTTTCTATTTGTTCAAGTTGTAGGGATAACTCTTTGATTTGGCCCTTTCTTCTTTTTGGATGTGTGCATTTATTGATATAAATTGGCCTCTGAGCACTGCTTTGCTGTGTCCCAAAGGATCTGATAGCAAGTGTTTTCATTCTTATTAGATTCTCTGAATTTCTTTATTCCATCCTTAATGTCTTCTCTAATCCAGTCTTTTTGAGCAGGGTATTGTTCAGTTTCCAAGTGTTTGATTCTTTTCCCTGCTTTTCCTGTTATTGATTTCCACTTTTATGGCCTTATGGTCAGAGAAGATGCTTTGTAATATTTCAACATTTTGGATTCTGCTAAGGCTTGCTTTATGACCTAATATGTGGTCTATTCTAGAGAATGTTCCATGTGCACTAGAAAAGAAAGTATACTTGGTTGCTGTTGTGTGGAGTGTTCTGTATATATCTATGAGGTCGAGTTGGTTGATTGTGGCATTTAAAGCTTCCATGTCTTTACTGAGCTTCTTCCTAGATGTCCTGTCCTTCATCGAAAGTGGTGTATTTGAAGTCTCCTTTTTTTTTTTTTTTTTTACTATTATTGTGGAGCTGTCTATCTCACTTTTCGATGCTGATAGAGCTTGTTTTATATATCTTGCAACCCTGTCATTGGCTGTATAAATATTTAATATGGTTATATCTTCTTGGTGTATTGACCCTTTAATCATTATATAGTGCCCTTTCTTATCATTTGTGATGGATTTAACTTTAAAGTCAATTTTGTCAGAAATTAATATTGCCACTCCTGCTCTTTTTTGATTGTTGTTTGTTTGATATATATTTTTTTTCCATTCTTTGAGTTTTTGTTTGTGTCCTAAGTCTAAGATGTGTCTCTTGTAGGCAGCATATAGACAGATCTTGTTTTTTAATCCATTCTGCCACTCTCTGTCTCTTTATTGGTGCATTTAGTCTGTTTACATTCAGGGTGATTATGAATAGATATGAATTTAGTTCTATCATTTTGATGTCTTTTTTTGTGTATGTTGACAGTTTCTTTTCCCCACTGGATTTTTTATGCTGAGCAGATTTTCTTTATATATTGCCCTTTCCTCATATTTGTTGTCATTGATTTTGTTTCTGCTGAGTCTGTATTTTTCCCTTATATTTTATTTTGATGAGTAGGATAGTTTGTCTCCTTTGTGGTTACCTTATTTTTCTAAATTTAAACCTTTTATTTCCTTGTATCACTGCATCTTTCTCTCCATATGGAATGTGTATAATTACATTTCTTAGTCCCTCTTTATTATTTTAATGTTGTCTTCTTTTATATAATAACATCACTGTTACCCTGTTTTGAGCTTTTTTTAAAAGGTAATCTTGCTTTATTTTTTTGGATTTCCCTGTCTGTGTTGACTTCTGGTTGCTCTGCACAATGTTCTAGTCTTGGGTTGATACCTGATATTATTGATTTTCTAACCAAAGAACTCCCTTTAGTATTTCTTGTACTTTTGTTTTGGTGTTTAAGAATTCCTTAAACTTGTGTTTATCTGGAAATGTCCTAATTTCAACTTCATATTTAAGAAACAGTATTGCTGAATATATGATTCTTGGCAGGCAATTTTTTTCCTTCAATTTTTTAAATATGTCATCCCATTGCCTTCTTGCCTGCATGGTTCCTGCTGAGTAGTCCAAGCTTATTCTTATTGGCTCTCCTTTGTAGTTGACTTTTCATTTATCCCTCCCTACTCTTATAATTCTCTCTTTATCTTTGGTTTTGTCAAGTTTGATTATAATATGTGTTGGTGACTTTAAGATCTACCTTATGTGGAGTTCAAAGAGCATCTTGGATAGATATCTTCTCATCTTTCACAATATCAGGGAAGTTTTCTGCCAAGAAATCTTCAACAATTCTCTCTGTATTTTCTGTTATCCCTCCCTGTTCTGGTACTCCTATCTCTTGTAGGTTATTTCTCTTGATAGAGTCCCACATGATTCTTAAGGTTTCTTCATTTTTTGAAATTCTTTTATCTGACTTTTCTTCAAATATATTAGTGCCAAGTGATTTATCTTTGTGTTCAGAAATTCTAGCTTTTACTTGCTCAGTTCTGCTCCTCTGACTTTCTACTGAGTTGTCTACTTCTGTAATTTTATTGTTAATCTTCTGAATTTCTGATTGCTGTCTGTCTATGGATTTTTCCAGCTTATTAAACTTTTCATTATGTTCCTGAATAATCTCTCTAATTTCTTCAATTGCTTTTTCTGTATGTTCCTTGGCTTGTTCTGTGTATTGCCTCATTTCCTTCCTGATGTCTTGAAGGGTTTTGTATATTAAACTTTTGTATTCTGGCCCTGGTAATTCCAGGAATGCACTTTCATCTAGAAGATCCCTGGATTCTTTGTTTTGAGAACCTGTTGAGGTGATCATGGTCTGTTTCTTTATGTGACTTGATATTGACTGTTGTCTCCAAGCCATCTATAAGTTATTGTATTGGTTTATTTTTGCTTACTATGTCATAGCTTCTCGCTTTGTTTGGTTTTGGTATATGTCTATGGGTTGCTTGAGTGAGCTTGCTTGATTATTTTTACCCTTGGAGCTCTGATGTCCTGTCCCCAGATGGCTAGAACTGTTATCAGATGTATCAGTCTAGGAGTCCATTCAGTTTTCTTGTATGAATTCAGCTCAGGTTTCCAGGTATCTGATCATCATGTGTGTCTTACAGGCTCTGTCCTACAGTCTTAGAGGGGTAACGGTGATTGGTGTATGTACTGGTATCTGATTGCAGCAGGGGGTCATGATCTGAACAAGACAGAGGGCTAAGAACCAATCCCCGAGTTTCTCTGAGGAAAGCACGTCCCTGTTTCCTAGAGCACACAGGTGGGTGGTTGTACATTGGGACCATGGGCACTCAAAGTTTTGGGTTGTAAGAACTGGGAGGTACCAGTTATCTTTGGACCACTCTTGCAGGTGGCTGTGTGACCTGAGTGGAGTTACCAGTCCTTAGGTCCCTGATGTGGGTAGGTGAGGACCTTGTTTAATAGGCAAAGCAATGTCGAACATCATACACCCACATCTCCACTGCATAGCTGAAACGGTTGGAGTCTGCCAACAAGGGCCTATTCTCCTGAAATAGACTCACACAGGCTCATGCAGAAGGGAAAGTTGCTCAAAGTCCACAGATGGTTTATGCCTGGACAGGAGCTGCTTCTGTCCTGAGCTCTCCTGGTTAGTGGAGTTAGCAAATTATCTTTTCCCCCGATTGCAAGTTTTTTCCTTCCCCAAGGCTGTGAGGATGGCTCTAGGTCCTCAACAGTGCCTACCTCAAGCCCAGGGGATTCAGGCACTGAAGGCAGCTTGGGGGTGGGGGACATGGTAAAATATATGCAAGTACTTACCTTTTGCCGAGGGTGCACTTCCGCTCTGGTTCCAGAGGTGTGAGTAGGCTGTGTGGCTGGCTGCTTCTCCCTGAGGAAACTGCTGCCAAATGCTAGTAGCAGCCCACCACCACTGCTCCGGGAATGGTGCCTGAGGGCTCCCTGTGATTCGGGTCTGGTAACTCCTCTCTACTTCTGAATGGTCTCTTCCTCCCTCTGCCCCTCATTTCATTTTCTAAGCTTGCCTTTGAAGCTCAGGGCTCCCAGCTTGTCACAAATATACTTGTTTCACTTGTTTTTTCAGGTCTTTGTTGTAAAGAGGCCTCACCTGAAGCGTCTGTCTATCCTGCCATCTTGGCTCTCCAATCATTGCTTTTAAGGAGTATTTTGGCTGTACTTCTTTCAAGACAGGTTTGTTCTCCTAGCAGTCCATGGTATATTCAATATTCTTTATCAACACCATAATTCAAAGGCACCATTTATTCAGTCTTCCTTATTCATTATCCAACTTTCACATGCATAAGAGGCAATGGAAAACAGCATGATTTGGATCAGGTACACCTTAGCCCTTAAAATGTCATTGTTGCTTTTTACACTTTAAAGGGGTCTTTTGAAGCGGATTTGTCCAATGCAATGTGTTGTTTGATTTCTTGACTGCTGTTTCCATGGTCGTTGATTTTGGATCCAAGTAAAGTGAAATTCTTGGCAACTTCAATCTTTTCTTCATTTATCATATCATGATGTTGCTTATTTGTTTGTGGGGATTTTTGCTTTATGCTTGAGGTATAATCTGTATTGAACACAGTAGTCTTTGATCTTCATCAGTAAGCGCTTCAAGCCCACTTCACTTTCATCAAGGTAGTCTCATCTGCATAACATAAGTTGTTGATGAGTCTTCCTCCAATCCTGATGGCCCATTCTTCATATAGTCCAGCTTCTCGGATTATTTGTTCAGCATACAGATTGAAGGTGAAAGGATATGACCCTAATGTACACCTTTCCTGATGTTAAACCACACAACATCCCCTTGTTCTGTTTGAAGAACTACCCTCTGATCTATGTAAAGGTTCTCATGAGCACAATTAAGCATTCTGGAATTTCCTGTCTTCCCAATGTTATCCTTAATTGTTATGATCCGCACAGCTGAATGCTGTTGCATAGTCAATAAGACATAGGTAGATATCTTTCTGGTATTCTATGCTTTCAGCCAGGGTCCACCTGACATTAACAATGATATCCCTTGTTCCACATCTTCTTCTCAATCAGGGTTAAATTTCTGGCAGTTCCTTGTCTATGTACTGCTGCAACCACTTTTGAATGATGTTCAGCAAAATTTTACTTGTGTGTGATATTAATGGTATTGTTTGATAATTTCTGCATTCCATTGGATCAACTTTTTTTTTTTTTGAAAAAAGCCTAAACATGGATTTCTTCCACTCCATTGGCTAGGTAGTTCTCTTCCAATTTTCTTGGCATCGTTGAGTTAGTGCTTCCAGTGCTGCATTCATTTGTTGAAGCATCTCAATTGGTATCCCATCAATTCCTGGAGCCTTGTTTTTTTTTACTTCTCTGCAGCTTGGACTTCTTCCTTCAGTACCACTTTCTTTTGATCATATCCCACCCCCTGAAATGGTTGAACACCAACCGATTCTTTTTGGTACAGTGACTCTGGGTATTCCTTCCATCTTCTTTTTATGCTTCCTGTGTAGTCCAATATTTTGCCCATAGAACCCTTCAATACTGCAACTCAAGCCTTGGGTTTTTTTTTCTTGAGTTCTTTCAGTTTGAGAAATGCCAAGCATATTCTTCTCTTTATTTTTCTAATTCTGAGTCTTTGCACATGTCTTTGTAATACTTTGTCTTCTCAAGCCCCTTCTGAAATCTTCTGTTCAGCTCTTTTGCTTTTTTATTTATTCCCTTTGCTTTATTTACTTGATGTTCAAGGACAAGATCAGAGTCTCTTCTGACATCCATTTGGTTCTACCCTTTCTTTCCCTGTTTTTTTTTTAATGATCTCTTGCTTTCTTCATGTTTGATGCACTTAATGTCATTCCATAACTTATTTGGTCTTCAGTCATTAGTGTTCAAAGTGTCGAATCTATTCTTGAGATGGTCTCTAAATTCAGGTGGGATATACTGAGGGTGGCACTTTGACTATCATGGATTTGTTCTAGTTTTCAGCTTCAACTTGAACTTGCATGTGAGCAATTGATAGTCTGTTCTGCAGTCATCCCTTGGCCTTGTTCTGAATGATGATATTGAACTTTTCCATTTTCTCTTTCCACAGATGAAGTCAATTTGATTCCTGTGTATTCCATCTGATGAAGTATACGGGTATAGTCACAGTTTATGTTGGTGAAAAAAGGTATTTGCAATGAAGAAGTCATTCATCTTGCAAAATTATATCAAGTGATCTGTGGGATTGTTTATATCACTAAGTCCATATTTTGCAACTACTAATCCTTCTTTTTTGTTTCCAACTTTCACATTCCAATTCCTAGTTATTATCAATGCATCTTGATTGCATGTTTGATCAATTTCATACTTTAGAAGTTGGTAAAAATCTTCAGTTTCCTCTTCTTTGGCCTTAGTGGTTGGAGTATATTATCCTATTACTGTCAGTGTTGTACTTCAGGATAAATCGTGAAATGTTATTTTTGACAATGAATGCAACACCATTCCTCTTCAATTTGCCTTTCTCAGTGTAGCAGATCATGTGACTGTCTGATTCAAATGGCCGATGCTAGTCCATTTCAGCTTACTAATGCCCAAGATATAGATATTTATGCATTCCATTTCATTTTTGGTGATTTTCAGTTTTTCTAGATTTATACTTCGTACATTCAATGTTCCAGTTATTAATGAATGTTTGTAGCTGTTTCTTGTCACTTTCAGTAGTGCCACATCAGCAAATGAAGGTCCTGAAAGCTTGACTCCATCCATATCATTAAGGTTGACTCTACTTTGAGGAGGCAGCTCTTCTCCAGTTGTATTTTGAGCACCTTCCAACCTGAGGGACTCGTCTTCTGGCATTTTATCCAACAATATTCCATTGCTATTCATAAGGTTTTCACTGGCTAGTTCTTTTCAGAAGTAGGCCTCCAGTCTGTCTTAGTCTGAAAGCTCAGCTGAAACCTGTCTCCCATGGGTGACCCTATTGGTATTGGAATACTGGTAGCATAACTTCCAATACCACACCAACATGCAAGCCACCATGGTATGTCAAAATGACAGATGCTTGGGGTGTTGTGTCGTACATAGGGCCAATATTAGTTGGAACAGACTTATCCACACCTAACAACAACAACATGGTGGGTTGTGAGCTGTTGTATGCTTATAAGCCCTCTGCTGATGGTGATGCTTTTGGACTCGGGACTACGCTTTTAGAGGCAAAGTCCCCTATCAAATTCTATTTCCAATACTTTGCTTTCATTTTGTCCATGTTAGGTTTCATTTTGTAATTATCAGAGAAATCAATTATTACAATTTGTTTATTCTTTTTCTCAATAGTGTATATGTTTCACATTTTACAAGGTCAGAAATGAAGCAGCAATTCATAATATGGTTAATCTGAAACCTTAGCCACGTTTTCAGTTATTCTCCAAATTTTGATCATCAGGCATAATTATGGATAATGTGAAATATATTTAAAAATATAAGTCTAGAATGGATTCCATTTTCTAGGCTTTACTCTGCCTTTGTGCATAACGTATCTCATGTTTACACTTTAAAATTTAGACTATACATTGTTTACCCTTTAAAATATAATCTAGGCATTCACTCTTTGGGAGAATATAGATCCTCTCCCAATTTATACAAGACACCACAGGAAGTCTTTCTAAAACCCACGTTAATGGAGCCACATGCTTTTGTTAGTCTGGTTGGAAATAAAGTAAATTAAACTAGTATAAAATAAATTTCTAATGTCTACGTATAAACCATTTTTGTATAATATTGAACATTAATTGCATAGTTTTTAAAAACTAATTAATACATAGTTATGTTCATATTTAGAAGCATGCTAGACACTGTAGCCAGTATTCCAGAATTCAAATTTTGGCCTTATACTTACTAGTTGTTGAATCTTCAGCAAGTCACTTACCTTCTCTTTGTCTTCATTTCCTCATTGGTAAAATGAGGATAATCATCGTTGCTACCTCATAAGATTGTAGGAAAGATTAAATTACATATATGTAAAAGTCTCAGAACAGGCCAACAAATATAATAATTATCTCTGATGATGATGATGGTGATGGTGATGGTGGTTACACATACGTGCCAGAGAATTGTAAACTCTAAAACATTATTTTAGGCAGTTGAATAGTGTTGCTTAATAAAATGTTAAGGCCAAATCCCAGAATGTAAAACAGTTAAGATGCTGTATGCTCCCATTTGTGCCAGGGGTGTTGGCAGAGTCAGCCTCATCTCCCAAACCTCAGTAGCACCTATGGCTATCCAGAATAACCAAGTATTGACAATTCTTAATCTATATGGTACATCTGCTATTTAAACAGGTGCTCCCTATTTTGAGAATATCTCAAGAGCTATAGACATGTGGCGTCAAATGAACGCAATTTAAGGTGGTAGAATAATTTGACATTTTTGTTGCAGTTCAGACATCAACACACAAATTTTTGGATATCATTTTATCTGAACTTAGTCTTTTGAGACCCACCCAACTCGAGGGTTTTTTCGTTATCCTGCTTTTGCCATATGCAAAGGTACTGGTGACCTTATGATCATGCCCACATTGCTCTTGGCTCTTACATTTCTGCAACATTCCAATTTTACAAACTGCAAAAACTAACAACAAAAATGACATTTCACCAATCTGACCTATTTCTTCTAAATAGATCACATGAGTCAACTATGGACTTATCAGAAGAAATAATTCCCTAAATTCTCTCTATTGAGCCTTGGATTGACATTTCTTTGCTGTTGGAAGAAAACAAAAGTCAGACAACAGTATTGTGTAGGTGAAGAGAAAAAAATATTTCTAAGAATATAAGTAGTTATCCCCCTACTCACAACACACCTAGGTAATACACAGAAAACAATAAGTCATATTTTTTCTGGGTGATAAAAGAATTACAGAATAAACTTTTATAAATACATGTGATAGATTATTTTAGATCAGAATATGTGATCTTGCATGCATGTGTCCAAAGTAAATAAACACACAGAGGATTGACAATCTACCATTAAGAAAAAAACAGATTGTAATTGGATGATTTTCAACCACTTGTAAACACACACACACAAATTTAAAACATTGGCTCTGGCCAACAGAAAGTATTCTTTTTGCAGGGGTCTACATAAATTAGAAGATATAATATATTAGCAACTACATGAGGATAGATCCTCAGGCAATTTCTCATTTTTCTTCCAATAAAGGGCATATTTACCAAAAGCAAATTGAAACCTTATTGATTTTTTGAAGTGCAATACCTTTCAAGGTTGACATTTAAACATACACCCAACGTTTAATAATGTTCTTAAACCAAATGTTATTCTTTCACAGAGACAAAGCACTGCGTTATTGGAATAAAGAGACCTTCTGTGGGAGAATGGACTTACTGAAAAAGTTTATAACAGTGGGTTAGAAGAAAAGATATTATAGAATTCAAATTTTAATTATTTACTTTTATTTTTATCTTTTTTTCCAGCAAATATCACAACTCTTTAACTTCCTTTATAACATCTAGAAGTTTTCTCAAGTATTCTAATATCAATAAAACCTTACAACAAAGCATTTACATATTTCAGTACTGAACATTGACAAAAGCAAAATAATATTCGTTTAGGCTTATTCTGCTCAGTGGCCCATGGTCAAGACTGATATTGAGGAAGAATTCAAGTCCTGAAGCAAGAATGAGCACTACAATGTACGTTATTTTGCTTAAAGCAATGATTTATTTGTTTGATTATTGAATTTATCAGTGACCCAAATGAATGAAATAAATTAGAAAACAAAAATATATAGACATACAGAATGAGGCAAATTTGAAAGCAAAAAGGTACACACAATGTTCTATTTAATAATTTAGAAGATACATACACATGATAACAATATGACACAGAAGAAAAAGAATATATGTATATATATATGATACATACAATGTTCTATTTATTACCTTGAAATATATATATATGTTGTTAGTTTTCCTTCAGTCAGTTCCGGCTCATGGGAACCCCATGCGTGCAAAGTAGAATTGTTTCACAGAGATGACAGGGCTGTGATTTTTCAGAAGCTGATTGCTAGGCCTGTTTTCTGAAGTACTTCTGTGTGGGCTCAAATTGCCAACCTTTTGGCTGGTAACCGAGCACTTAAATGTTTACTGACATGACTCCCTGAGTGGCACAAACAGTTAAGCACTCCACTACAAGTCAAAATTTTGGCAGTTCAAATGCATTCAGAGGCACCTTGGAATACAGGCCTGGTGACCTACTTCTGAAAGATCACAGCCTAGAAAAATCTACAGAGTAGTTCTATTCTGCACATGTGGGGTTGCCATGAGTCAGAATGGACTGAATGACAACTATCAACAACAAAATAACAAATACTATCAATAAAATAACAAATAATAGTGAGTCATTTCAAGCAGTGCTGAACATATAAATTACTTAGCAAATATTTATTGAGTGCCTTTTGGTAAGGGAATATCCTAGGTACTGTATACGTGACAGGAGCCCTGGTGGTACAGTGGTTAAACAGTCAGCTGATAACCAAAATGTCAGTGGTTAGAACTCACCAGCCACTCCATGGGAGAAAGATGTGGCAGTCTGCTTCCTTAAAGGGTTATAATTTGGAAACCCTATTTTTTTTTTTTTATGGGGCAGTTCTACCATGTCCTATAGAGTAGCTGTGAGTTGGAATCAATTTGACCCCAACTGGTTTGGTTTTGATTTTGGATACGTAGCAGTGAGTAAAACTTAACACTCCCCACCGCTATGAAACTTACATTCCAACAGGGAGAGACAAAGAGTGGTGTAGTGATAAGTGTCCTCTAGTTTAAATGGGCTAGGATTGGAATAAGACTTGTTTAAACATCAACATATGGTGAACAAGAAGATGGATGATCTTAAACAAGCTATTTTGTCCTTTAAAGTCACATGTTTTATCTTCAGAATTAGAGAAATCATACTGTTTTAGGAGAAATTTTGGCCAATATTAGGGAAGACTTCCTTTTGTTTGCCAAGGCTCATATTAATTAATGGGTTTCTTTTGTCAGCAGGAAATTTAAGAAACGTAAGAAAACTAAGAGACCTATCAGAAGGAAATTTTTAACAAGTTTTTTTTTCCCCCTACCAAAGATAACATGGGATAAAATATATGATAACTAACTCTTGTTTCCTTGCCTTGTGATGATGTCTTTTTTCCTCAATAGTTTCAGTTACTGGGCCTAGATTTCAGGCCTCATATTTGAGGAGGGGTAGACAAAGGGGTTGTGTTTCCATGGACACAATCTGGACACCGCTTCTCCCTCTTGAAATAACGTACCTCTTTGCTTTACGCCTAAGATGATTGACTGTGATGACATCTAATTACAACTTTTTCATTCTCATTTGCATCACTAAGGGTCCAGCTTCTTTATTCACCATCAGAGATTTCCTAACATGGCAAGCATGAAAGAATTTCTCATGACATAATGTGGGAAAAAAGACAAAGGAACATTGTGTGCTTTCATGCTCTTTCCTTGTTATAACTGACTTAAATTGCCTCATGGGAATGGAATGGCTTAAGCCTGGCTCTATCAGGCTTTTCTTGTGACAATTTACCAATTCCAAGTGTTCACAGGTGACAAAGCATTGCCACATGGCAAATGCCCGAAATTCCCTGGACCACTTGAGACAGGGCTGTTTAAGAATCCCTAGCTAGCTCTGCACACACACAGACACACAATCATGCTCGTATATATTCATACATATACACATATACAATACAAATGCACGTAAATATGTATCATAAGTTTGAAATGCATATTAATGAGAGAACAATATAAGGAAAAAACTTAGCAGTAAATAGTTACCATTGCACATTTATTATTGTTCTTAAATTTGAAATAAACTTAAGAGTGTATGTGTGCGTGTGTGTGTGCGCACGTGTAAGGTCATTTTCTAGTCTTTAGGGCTTACTGGAGAACTGAATATTATAATAACTATAAAAGGATTTTATAAACTGTAAAACTCAATAAGATGGTATAATTGTTATTATATGTAATACATTTTATTATAAAATTGTTATTTGAAGTCATAATTATGATAAGTATGCCTTTTAGGTATCTTTAGCAAAAGGGAGCCTATGTTGCAAAGAACAGTGTTAAGTCTAGCTGAATTTTTCAGTAATTATTTTCGCTTTTGTCTGCATCATCCTAATTTAAGGACACATAGATGGGTTTTTCTTTTTCATTCTTTTTAATTTTCTATGTGAAATTGCCTTCCTTTGAATGTTGTATGTAAAAAATTAATACCATACTTCTTTCTATTTGTCTTAGTCATTTAGTGCTGCTATAACAGAAATACCACAAGTGGATGGCTTTAACAAAGAGAAATGTATTTCCTCATAGTAAAGCAGGCTAAAAGTCCAAGTTCAGGGTGTCACCTCCAGGGGAAAGGCATTCTCTCTCTGTTGGCCTTCTCATCAATGTCGCCCGGGCTAGGAGCTTCTCTGAGCAGGAACCCTGGGTCCAAAGGATGCGCTGTCCTCCCGGTGCTTCTTTCTTGGTGGTATGAGGTTCCCTTATCTCTCTGCTTGCTTATCTCTTCTAGAGATTGCCTCAAGACACAATCCAATCTTTAGATTGAGTCCTGCTCACTAACACAACTGCCACCCACCCTCCCTCACTAACATCACAGAGGCAGGATTTACAACATATAGGAAAATGACACAATACCTGGAATCACTGCCCAACCAAACTGATACACACATTTTTTTAGGGGACATAATTCAATCCATGACACTATTCAAACCACAAAATACAAATCAGACTAGTTGCTGTTGAGTTGACTCTGAATAATGGCAATTCCATGTATGAATAGAGTAGAATTGCGCTCCATGGACTTTTCAATGGCTGTGATCTTTTGGAAGTTGATCACCAGACCTTTCTTTCAAGTCACCTCTAGGTGGACTTGAACTGTCGACCTCAGTTAGTAGCTGAGCACTTAACCATTTGTCCCACTGAGGGAACCCTTTCAAGCCACAATCATCCTCATAACCTCTTAGACTCATGGTTCACTTCTTGTTTTTGTTTTTTGCTTTTTTTCTTATGGTACATATCTAGTATTAGACTCTCTCAGATACTCTTTCTCCAGAACTACCATGTCAGAATGAAATCTGACCAGTTTAAATGGCACTCAGTAAACTGAATAAGAAATGGCATTTCTGTACTGATGAGATTTCATATTTAAAATTTTATTATTTCAAAATTATTATAACTTACCTGATAATGCCAATCATTGTATTTCTAACAAAGTCAGTGCACATTTCCTGAATTTCTGGTAGATGTGGGGTATAGTCCTTTTTAATAGTTGATACTATTAGGAAAATACCAGGAAAGATGATGTCAAGTCAGAAGGTGCAAAATTATCATTTATTACCTTTGGAAATTATGTAAGTAAACATTCACTGTACTTTTTTATTTTACCACTTAATAGGTTATTTGGCACATTAGAAGCACTCAATAAATGTGGAATTAATTACTTCTAGTCCTTGCTGAGGACAGGGTTAGAGGAAGGAGAAAAGGAACACAGCACTGAAATTTGTATCATCAGTTTATATTAAAATGGATTGAAGTACTTTGTCACATATCACTTTCAAAAATGTATTAAATTCTCACTGATGCAAAACAAAAACAGATAACAACAAATATTGGAGAGGATGCTGGGAGATTGGAACACTTATCCATTATTGATGGGACAACAAAATGGCACAACCACTACGGATGGTATGATGCTTCCTCAAAAAATTGTAAATAGAATTACTTTATGATCCAGCAATCCCACTCCTAGGTATGTACTCTAGAGACCTAATAGAAGTGACACAAACATATGCACACTTATGTTCACTGAAGCATAATTCACAACAGCAAAAAAAAATGGAAGCAGCCTAAGTGTCCTTCAGTAGATGAATGAATAAACAAAATGTGGTACCTGCGCACAACGGAATACTATGCAACCATAAAGGACAAAGATAAGTCTGCAAAAGATAACATGAATGGATCTGGAAGACATAATGTTGAGTGAAATAAGTCAATCACCTAAGGACAGTTATTGCATGATCCAATTTTTATGAGAAGGCAGGAATATATATATATATATATATATTCACATACATTCACAGTATGGATTACACCTCAACATAAAGAAAACAAAAATCCTCACAACTGGACCAATAAGCAACATCATAATAAATGGAGAAAAGATTTAGGTTGTCAAGGATTTCTTTTTACTTGGCTCCACAATCAACACCCCATGGAAGCAGCAGTCAAGAAATCAAAAGATGCATTGCATTGGGCAAATCTGCTGCAAAAGAAATCTTTAAAATGTGAAAAGCAAAGATGTCACCTTGAGGACTAAGGTGTGCCTGCTCAAGCCATGGTGTTTTCAATCGCGTCATATGTATGTGAAAGCTGGACAATGAATAAGGAAGATCAAAGAAGAATTGACACCTTTGAATTGTGGTGTTGTTGAAGAATATTGACTATACCATGGATGGCCAAAAGAACAAAGAAAAGTGTCTTGGCAAAGTACAAACAGGATGCTCCTTAAGAACAAGGATGGCGAGACTATGTCTCACATACTTTGGATGTATTGTCAGGAGGGATCAGTCCCCCAAGAAGGACATCATGCTTGGTAAAGTAGAAAAAAAAAGGTAAAGTAGAGGATCACAGAAAAAGAGGAAGACCCTTAAGGAGATGCATTGACACAGTGGCTGCAACAAAAGGGCTCAAGCATAGCAAGATCGTGAGGATGGCACAGGACCAGGCAATGTTTCATTCTGTTGTGTATAGGGTCGGTATGAGTTGGAACCGACTAGACAGCATCTAAAAACAGCATATATTCAGAGACCAATATTCATGGGTGGTTACCAGGATGGGTGGAAGGGGGAGGAAGAATCACTTTCTAGATTGTAGATACTTGTTATTTTTGATGATGGAGGAAGTAGCACAGAGTGTGCGTGTAATGAGCCCATCCTGACTAAAGTAAATGATGTCACTACGAAGCACACAAAAGAAAAATATATTTGTGGTAAACATTATGACATACAAAATTTGCAAAGAGCACTGGTGGCACAGTGGTTAAGTTTGTGTGGAAAAATAGGACGTATATAATTTGGAGGAGCATTGGTGGTACAGTGGTTAAGTGCTCAGCTGTTAACCAAAAGGTCAGTGGTTTGAACCCACCAGCCACTATTCAGGAGAAAGGAGTGGCAGTCTGTTCCCATAAAGATTTAGAGCTTGGAAACCCTATGGGGCAGCTCTACTCTGTCCTATATATAGGGTTGCTGTAAGTTGCAATTGACTTGACAGCAGTTTTTTGTTTTTGTTTTTAAATATGTAATTTGGCAACAACACCAACAATAACCAAAAATCAAATGAATGGTCACATATGTAGGCGTATATGCATGGACTGCCAAAAGAATGAACAAATCTGCCTTGGAAGAAGTACAACCAGAATGGTCCTTAGAAGCAAGTATGGCGAGACTGCATCTTACATACTTTGGACGTGCTGACAGAAGGGATCATTCCCTGGAGAAGGACATCATGCTTGGCAAAATACAGGGTCGGTGGAGAAGAGGAAGGCCCTCAACCAGGTGAGCTGACACAGTGGCTGCAACAATGAGCTCAAGCATAACAACAATTATAAGGATGGCACAGGACCAGGCAGTGTTCTGTCATGCATAGGGTCACTATGAGTCAGAACTGACTCGACGGCATCTAACAACAACAACAAAACCTATCTCGAAAGTTTCTTCCAAATTATTTAATATTATTATAGTGAGGGATTGAGAGATGAATATTTCAAAGGAGATAATTACACATCTGTTTGATTGTAATCTATGAGGAGAGTAATATTTGAGACTTAACCCCCCCTTCCCCACCTTTCTATAGACCAAAGAAAGCATTCTGGTGTGCATATCTCACAAAAGAGTCAGCCACACTTTACAAAGTCACCACCAACTTACACCATCCATTTCCTATGAATTACATTTTTACAAGTGGCATTCATGCCGTATACACACTGGATTTTCTATACACAAACCAAATTATTTGATCCTCAAGCCAACAAGTGATCATTCCAAATCATAATTTCATATATAAACAGGTTTACTACAATCCAGAAGTTAATCACACTCAAATGAATTCATTAGCTAACCAACATATTTGTGATAAAACTCCAATCTGTTAGGCACACAAAATTGTCTGGAATTGGATTTTGTTGTTGTTAGAACCATATGGTAATCTTTTTTTCCAAAAGCATATTTGGAAGGTCACGTGCTGTGGATTTCATTTGATAATATATATTTTTTTAATTTCTTTGCAAAGATTCACTTGTCTATCCATTCCAAATTATTACAATTAAAGAATGAGAAAAAGGAATTTAAATTTTCAAGATTTTGTTAGTAGTGAATAAATTACAAACATATAAGAGATCTGTGCTTGTGTAAATAAATTTACTAGACATTGTCTATATTGTTGATGTTGTTAGTTGCAGTCTAGTCAATTTTGACTTACAGTGACCCTGTATGCTACAGAGAACTTCTCCCTAGGGCTGTCTGGTTATAATCTTAATGGAAGCAGATCACCAGGCCTATCTCTCAAGGTACCACCAGTGGATTCAAACTGCCAACCTTTATGCTAGCAGTCTAGAGTAAACTGTTTATCGCACCTAAAGAACTAGACCTTGTCTGTACATAGAACATTTTACTAATCCCTGAGAGGATATGTAAACATAAGAATTACCTCCAAAATCTCTTATAGGAGCTTCTACCCAAATAGAGAGATAAGACATTGCTACATTAAGCTATGTGGAATAAATAAATAAATAAATAAACCACATGTATTTAAGTAATGAACAATAAATGCTAGATATCCTTACTGTGAGTGGAAGAGTTTTGGCAAAAGATACCTAGAGAAACTGAGAATAAGTTTGTCTTTGACAAAATACATTGCTTCAATATAGATAATGAAGGGAGGAAGGTTTCCCAAACATGGGCAAAGTAACCTTTTTTTAAGGAGTTGGGAGAATAAATAAGAGAAGATGAAGAAAACGGTTAGGTTAGAAAAATAAGTCGATCCTGGGAAAAGCAGAATTTATAATTGTTTTACAATCTGTTCAGATTTTAGAAAGCTTTAAAAGGTGGATGAAAGTGTCAGGCATTTTACAATTTACAAAACGGCAACATTGGTAGTTTAAAAATAAGAAGCAAACTATTTTTTTTAAATAATTAATCTCATCTTTGTGTATATACACTCTGGGCAACCAGGGGAATACTCTAAAACACTAAAACTTTTAAAGCAGAAGAAAACTGACATTTAAAAAAGAAAGAATCAAGGTATAAGGTGCTAGGAATATTATTTGTTTTTTGTTAAATAAGAATGTATTGCTATAAAAAATAAAAATACCCAAAATTGATTTGTTAAAGATAATATTTCAAAGAGAATGTGGTTAGGAGATGATTAAGTCATTAACTGGAATAATGGTTTGAAAATAACCTGGTTATGTTATTTGGGAGAGGAAACCTTTACAGAAGGTGTAAGATGGAAGTGACTCAGGAAAGAAGAGGGCGATGAGCTCAGTCAGAGAGCTACCTCAGCATGAGGTGGTGATCAGGTTTTATTCACCTGAACATTGAAAGGCCAGAAAAGCTGTCATTTTAATAAGGTATAATGAGTAGTCTTGCTAGTGGCAAGCATAAGAACCCTGTGAGAGCTGCTCCTCCTTTGGATGTTACTAAATTGACTTCAGTGGGTCTTTAGAGATGCCCAGGATGCTTTCCATATATTTATTTATGAGATTGGCCTAAAAGAGATTTAATGTGAATTGCATACTTAAAATGTAAGACTGTATAACTCAAAGTAGGTACACACAGAAAAATAAAAGGTAGTAAACCAAACAATATTGGGTATGGGGCTTGTTTATAAATTTATAAATGTCATTGTTTCTCAATCATTTGCTGCTAGTGGACCAATTCAACTCTATACTTTCTAGTAAATTCCCAAGGGTAAGAAACAATTTCACATTTCTTTTACTCTTTTCAGTTGCATATTTGAGATTAAACCCTTCTACGGCTTCAGTCTTCTTTTGGACAATTTAAATGGTATTAAAAAATATATATATGGGTGTTTATAAGCATTACCTTCAAGTAATTTCATGCGACCCTGGAGGTCCTCCTCTTTTATTAGAAGGTAGTCATTGTGATTAATTTTTCTGTTACCACATTATTTGCATTATCACAGGTAGAGCCATGCTTTCTATTACCACAGGGTTTTTGTTTGTTTTGTGTGTATGTGTGTGTTTGTTTTCAATTATCTTTTAAACAGCTGTGTGTAAGTTGGTACCTGTTGTTACTTTGTAGTTAAGAAGATCGAAGAAGTTTTTTTAATTATGGCAGCACTTCATGTATTTATAACAACAAAATGTTATCTTATTGCCCATTAGTTTTCTCTTCATGTATTAGTAAAATATTTGAGCAACCAATTGATTCATGACAACTGGTAATATTTCAGTCTGCATTATTATGCTACTTTTATTTGGATTTTTCCTCTTTTAAAGAGTTAATTAGTAGGACACATAAGCTGGAATATGTTTCTCCTTTACTTTTTTCTCTATTTTATAACGGGCCTCCAAATTGTCTTATTCATAAAATTCACATTTTTTTTGTTTCCAACAGAATTTTTAATAAATGAAGTATTTTAACACTTGATTACCCATTACTTTATTTTCTTTCAAATTATGTCAAGTGAACAGATGGTAATTTCCAGAGAATTTCATGACAAATTAATATTTACTTCCAAATTTCACAACAAATTAATATTTACTTCCAAATCACAATGTTTTCAAATTAATGTCACTAAATTTACAGTTTCTGTTTGTTTTTGGACGTTATTTTAAAATGGAAACCATAATTTAGCCAGTTCTTCTCTACCAAGAACTCTCTTTTGGGAGAAATCTTCATGAGTAAACCCACTGCCGTTGAGTCAATTCTGACTCATAGCGACCCTATAGGACAGAGTAGAACTGCCCAACAGAGTTTCCAAGGAGTGCCTGGTGGATTCAAAGTGCTGACCTCTTGGTTAGCAGCTGCAGCACTTAACCACTACACCACCAGGGTTTCCTCTTCATGAGTAGCAGAAAGCTAAAACCATCACATATTCCAATATCAAGAGTCCAAAATCATGAACTAACTGGCACTTTAATATTTCTGGTAAGTGGTACATGTTAGTAACATGTAACATTTTCTTTTCTTGATTTTCAAAGTATATGAATCATTGATAAAAGAAAAATAGCCTAGGAAAAATGTATAGTAACAAACTATCTTTGACACAGAATAAGATACTTTGTCTCAACATTTTTACAGGTCCAGATCCAACAAGAAAACAGAAACCATAACCAGGGATTTCAATGTAGGATATTCAATATAAATAGTTGGCTATAAATTTATTGGAAGACATACGAGCAAAAAGAGAACACAGAAGTAACCCAGAGCTCGAAACTATAAAAAGTAGAGCTGGGAGAGCTAAAGGAAGAGGTTAGGTTGTCAGATCCTAGGATCTCTGAGGACGGCTATCAGAGATCTGGGGCTCAGGTTCTGGAGAATGATATGTAAGCTGTCAGGGCTGGTCCCGCTAGGCAAGAATAATGAGCCTGGTTCTAAGAGTTAAAAAGGAAGCTTGAGGAAGAAACATCTGTTGCTTTTGGAGGGAAGAGCTGTTGATATATTTGGTCCAGTTGATTCTGACTTGTAGTGACAATATAGGACAGACTAGAACTGCCCTACCAGGCTTCTAAGGCGGAAGTCTTCAGGGAAGCAGACTGCCATACCTGTCTTCCACAGAGCAGCTGGTGGATTTGGACTGCTGACCTTTCAGTTAGCTTCTAAACACATAAACACTAAGCCACCCAAAATCCTTGGGGGGAAGCGCTACTGCTGCACAATACTGTTACCAAAACCAAACCCATTGCCATTGAATCGATTCCAACTCTTGGCAAACCTAATTGTTACAAACAGTAAAACTGAGCCATAGGGTTTACTTGATTGTAATCTTTATGGAAGTATGTTACCAGGATTTTCTTCTGCAGTGACACTGGGTGGATTTGAACTGTCAACCTTTAGGTTAGCAGTTGAGTGCTAACTGCTTGTGTTACCTAGATACCTTGTAATACTGTTAGGAACAGCAAAAAAAAAGTTGGAAAACAGTTCTTCAACCCTCCATGTACCTGCCAATCTCCTTCTATTGCCTCCAATTTTAGTCGGAGAGGTAATTGGTAAATAATCATTAAAGTTTGTCTTTTTGGCTACTCAATGTCCAAGTACATACTTCTACAACTATATTGAATTTATATGACAAATATAAACATTGTGTTTCTGCCCAAGAAAACGCAGCTCTCTTTATTACAAATTAAGTTTCTCTCTCTTTCTTTGCCAAAGAGGAAGACACGCATTTCCAGATACCATGGTATTGCTCTCTCGGCCTCAGCCACAGTACTCATATTCATCTTCTTGTTTAGTCGCAATCCCGTGTGAATACCATGCAACCCAAAGGTTACATTAAGTTAACCAACTATCCTTACATAAAATAATAAGGGAAATGGATGAGGGAAATAAATATTGGTTCTAAGAACCAATATATAAATAAGTGGCATATTATTTTTGAATAAATTCTGGTTCAAAATATAACCATAAAAGGTCATAGCTGAAACATTGAATGACTGATGGTAAGCAAATTGTACATCAACACTAAGCACTTGTTTTTTTTTTAATTTTATAATGTGGTATAAATTTTACGCTGTTGTGGACTAAAGACAATTTACTTATCTGAATTCTTGTATTGTTTTTTATTTTATGTGTACTTTATATATACTTTCCATTGCATAAGTTTGGAGGAGATACACCTATTCTCCCATCTGTGACATGTTATATTTTTGATTTATAGCACATTACTTTTCTACCTTAGAATTGATAAGTTCTTGGAGTTTCTCCTTAAGATGGACATTTCCACCCATCATTTAATTTACTGTAAAGATATTTCCATGTTCCCTGGTATTCTTATTTAACACTTTGCATAAACTAGACATAATTTTCATCCATTACAGCTTTGATAATGCATGTGGGGACGTTCTCATATACACTCAGCAGCAAGGGTAAAATAATGCTGTAACAGAGAACTAAAGCCCCAAATATACAGGCTATTATTTCTCTGCTTTAATTTTACGGACATCTGAATAATACAACCACATAAGAAATGATTAATAAATGCAGCCTTTTGTTTACTTAATCTAGTTAATGGTGAGTTATGCTACATGGCAATCTAAATACCCCACTGGCATGGCCTTTTTAGATTCCTTTTTTCCCCTGGGATATAAAGAGCATAAATAAATAAATAAATAATTTCACACTTTTGAACTCAGTTTAATTTCAAACCACACAACCATGAACTCTTCAATCTTAGGAACTGATGATCACAGAGGGAGCTAATCCTTTCATCACAGAGTTGAAGAATTATTTTGCTTTGTGCAATTGTACTGGATAAATTGTGACAGATCTTCAATTTCCATTTATTTTCTAATCAAAGGAGTCATTTCCTTGCACTGTTACTGGTGTGAGTAGTTCAGGAGGAAGAAACAGAATCAGCAGGAGTAAAGTATATGTCATTTGAAATATCAATTATCCCCTAAATTTTGTTGAAAATTAAGATGAAAGTTTATCTATTAGCTGAGTCAAAGCCATTTATATATATATGAAAAGTTCAGTGGCTAAGTTTGTGGCTTTTTAGAACTCTAAAATGTTTTAGTTGCTACTATTTAGTTGCAATATTCATGTGCAAGACTGACAGGTATATGTTACATACTTGCTATGAAGTGGAAAAGAGAAAAAATAGAAAGTGAAAAGAAGAAAATGTGTTGAAGATACAAAAAATATAAAAAGTAAAGAAAGACTTTCACCTGGTGAGAAGCAACTTATCTTAAATTCAAGGTGTCAGATAATATAAATGTTTAAGATTTCTCCATATCACAGAATATCTTTTTTTTTTTTTTTTTTGTATTGTGAGGTTTCAGAAACCCTAGTGGCATAGTGGTTAAGTGCTACGGCTGCTCACCAAAGGGTCAGCAGTTCAAATCCGCCAGGTGCTCCTTGGAAACTCTATGCGGCAGTTCTACTCTGTCCTGTAGGGTCACTACGAGTCGGAATAGACTCGACGGCACCAGATTTGGTTTTGGTTTTTGGTGTGAGGTTTCACCCTTGAAGGAGATTAGTGTTGGCAACCACTCTTATCCATGTTTATTCTCCCCCATCATTTTCTATTTTAATGACAGTGGCTATTACTTATTGAACTCTTACTGGACATATGAAAAACACACTACAATCATCTCATGTAATCATTATAACACTTTGAAGTACTATACGCAGTATTATAATCTATGCAGCATTATAATCTCTGCTTTAGATATATAAGGGATAACTAGGTTAAGTAACTAATCCAAGAAACAGCACTGCCTTGAGCCCTATTGTCCCTGGGTTACACAAATGGTCTACTGTTGGCTACCTACCAAATTGGTGGCAGGATAAATCCACCCAGTAGCACTGTGAAAGAAAGCCCTGGTGATCTACTTCCCTAAGATTAAAGTCGTTGAAAACACTATGGTGTGCAGTTCTGCTCTGAAACATGTGGGCTCACCATGAGTTCAAGTCAGATATGGGTTGGGTTATTTGTTTAGTGCCCAGGAATTTGAAATATGGGCCCCCTCTGAGCAACCACAGCACTTACCATCACATGTAAGTTGAAAAACAGAGAACTCTGGCTGCATTTCATATTGACTCGCTCCTATCGCCTGGGACCTTGGTCCAGTGAACACTCTGCACACCAGGCCTGGCATCCCTGCCAAGGTCACACAAACTCTTATTGGTAGAACTGAGATTCAGTTACTCCAGAGCTTATGTTTTTAACTACTAAAGTCTTCAGACACTTTGCTAACTCTCAGAAATATTTTAAACCTCAGTTCAGTTGTCTCTTCTTCCTCCTTCTCTAGGGACCCACTCTGAATAATCATCTCTCCCATGATCTTCCATCACTTCTTATAGATATTTCTGCCATGAAATTATCATATTAATTGTGACTGTAAATTTACTGGCAAAGATTATCTCAGAACGTGCGCAGAGGTGGTCACATATTAACCGTCAATAAAGATACATTATATAAGAAAAGGAAGTGGCATTATTCAAATGAAAGTCTGGTAAACGTACCTCACGAGCCATCAGAGCCAAAAGGCACTTACTCCTGAATTTGAAAGTATGAAATAACACAAAACAAACATAGAATATATGAAAGGACAATTCCTACCATCAGTCTATCCCAGTTCTGTGTACATTGGAGAATAGACATAAGAGTTTGAATGACCCATACAGCAGAGCTGGACACACTCAACTCTCTCTTCTGCTTCACTGTCCTCTCTTTAGGTTTTTCTCTTTTATACTCTATTTCAACTTGTTCGTGTTCTATATTTTATTGAGGTAAAGGATTATGTTATCACTTAAATGAGACCAAAATATATACTGACTTCAATATATAAGAACCTTAGTATGAAAACAACTCAGAATACCCTCTGGCCTGTGTGCATTTTGCTCTTTGGTATGACATTTAAAAGAAAGATAAGAAAATGGAGCACCAATTTTTTTTTTTAAAGTTACTGTTCAGTTGACATTTCTAAATAGCATGGGATTATAATAATATTAGATGTAACTTGACTAATCATCTTACATTTGACCTCAATTTGTGAGCATATCTATAATCACAGGTGATCAAACCCTATTATTTTATCAGAGTTTTAAAATACCACTCAATAATAACATCTCTATAAGCAATTTAATGTTCTATACTTATGCTACATATTCTATGTTAAAAATTTTTTTAGCCTCTCATTTAGGTGGCTAAAATATATGGAAATAGGGATCATGATACGTTTCGTTGGAGTACTTAAATTTAGTCTACGTGCACATTAGGCAAAAGATGAAAAGTCCCATAAAGATGTCACATATCTCATAGGTATTTTGCCCTTGGATATATTTCTAATTGAGCGAATGTGTTTCCCACATAATTAGCAAGAGGTGTAAAGTCTGGGTGGAATTATATAGACCCAAATGTATAGCCAACTCCAATAAATTGTGCTATATTTCAGTTTTTAAGTGTTGGCTTTCCAACTGACTTCTTCTCTACAATGTATGGGTAAATGGGTTTAATAGGTAGTTTTTGTTTTTGTTTTTTACTACACTCATGAGACTCTGAAAACTAGCTCTTTAGACAACTCTAGAATTACACAAAGGCATAAATCATTATTACCCAATAATTGGCAAAGGCCAAACTAATAGATGTGAACTGGTTACAGAATATAAATGGTAACATATACGTTAGCATAATGCCTATCCCATACAAGCACAGTTCATGGGCTTTACACATTTCTCCTAATTCTCACATCAACCATATGGAGTAAGTTACATTATTATCCCAATTTTACACATGAGAAAACTGAGCCATAATGAGGGTAAGTAATTTGTCTAAGATCACAAAGTAAGTGACAGTCTGGATTCATTCCCAGGCAGTCTGGCTGCAGAATCCATATTCTTAAACTCTATGCTACTATACCTGCCTAGCGTCTAGTATTGCACAAATGCAAGATAATGTGATTAGAAGCTGTTATGGGTGAATTATGTCTCCCAAAAGGATATGTTGAAGTCCTAACACTCTACTCAACACTTACCTGTGAGTGTAATCTCATTTGGAAATAGGGTCTTTGTAGATGCAATTAGTTAACATGAGGTCATGCTGGAGTAGCATGGACCCTAATACAGTATGACTGGTGACCTTATAAAAAGAGGAGGAAAGTCACACAAATCCTCAGAGGGATGACAGTCATTGAAGATAGAAGAAGAGATTGAAGTTATGCTGCCATAAATCAAAGAATGCCTGAGGCTACCAGGATGAACAGGAAAGGATGATCCCCTAGAGCTTTTGGAGAATTCACGGTCCTGTTGACACCCTAAATTTGGACTTCTTGACTTCAGAACAGTGAGAGAATAAATTTCTATTAACTTACCCTTCTGGTGGTATTTTCTTTCAGCAGACGTAGAAAACTAATACAGAAGCACAAAATTAATTTTAGAAGAGGAATGTTTAGAAATAAAATGAAAAGTGTTACATGTGCATCTGAGCAACTGCCTCAGGTATGAAGCAAAAGGATAAAGGACTGATGGACATATGCAATCAATTCCTTATGACAGAATCTTATTCAAGAGTGTGAGGATATTGTAGGCTGCAGATTCAGATTAATCTGGAATATATGATGAACTGGTAGATCAAGTTTAAAGGAACCAGTTGCCATCAACTCTATTTTGATTCATGGTGACCACATGTGTGTCAGAGTAGAAATGCGCTGCATAGGGTTTTCAATGGCTGATATTTTAGAGATGGATCACGAGGCCTTTCTTCTAAGGTGCCTCTGGGTGGATTTGAATCTCTAAACTTTCAGTTAGCAGCTGTGCTCCTTAATCCTTTGCACCACCCCGGGACTCCGGATCAGATTAACCAACTATTATGGTTAAGATTGTGTGTCATCTTGGCTGGTCCATGATTCTCAGTATTTTGACAGTTGTATAATGTTATGATCACTGCCCTGTTGAAATTTGATATGTGATCAACCCCAGGATGGAATTTACTGAGAGGTACTCCTGGAGGTGGGGCTTGTGACGGCTCACCGCCCCCTCAGCCTTCATCTCTCCCCCTTCTGCCATCTACCCCCATTTCCTGCTCACCTTGCAAAGATTGTTGGATTGTTCTGGATCCAGCAGCTGTGTCTTGTCTGACCTCTGGTTTTGGGGACTTAAGCTAGCAGCTTATCTGTCCATCTTGGGATCCACCGATCTTCACGGCCTTTGAGCAAGAGTCTTGCTTCCCGATGTGCTTATCTTGGGTTTGCCAGCCCCTGCAGCTGACTCAGGAGGAAGCTTGAGGTCTTGCCTGCTGACATTGGGGATTCCTCAACTGTCACAATCTGTGAGTGGGATCCCTGCTCCCCGACCTGCTCATATTGGGCTCACTAGCGTCTGCGGCTCAGTGAATTGGGAAAAGACTCTAGCTTGATCCAAAGACTTGGTATGTTCCAACTCCTACAATAGTGTGAGCTGTTTCCTTAATATAAATCTTTCTCTATGTATTTATACACTTTACTGGTTTTGCTTCTCTAGAGAACCCAGCCTAAGACACCAACCCACTGCCGTCGAGTCAATTCCAACTCATAGTGACCCTATAGGACAGAGTAGAACTTCCCCATAGGGTTTCCAAGGAATGCCTGGTGGATTCGAACTGTCAACCTTTTGGTTAGCAGCCGTACCTCTTAACAACTACGCCGCGAGGGTTTCTGCAACCTGCCTCAATAGAGTAGTTGAGAGCACAGAGCTGGAACTAGGCTGCCTGAGTTTGAAGCAGGCCTTCAAAAAGCTTTATTCAGGTTTGAACCCCTGCTGAGAATTCGCATTTCTAACAAGTTCCCAGGCAATGCTCTTGCTGCTGGTTAGGGACCAATTCTGAGAACCACTAAACCCATAGCTGTCTTACTTGATTCTGACTAATGTCGACCATATAGGACACAGTGGAACTTGCCCCATAGGGCTTCCAAGGCTGTAAATCTTTACGGAAGCAGACTGTCACATCTTTCTACTGCAGAGTGGCTGGGGGGTTTAAACCTCTGACCTTTCAGTTAGCAGCCAAGTGCTTTAACCACTGCTCCACCAGAGCTCCTTATTAGTAGAGCAGTTGTTCACAAAAGTTATCATACAGAAAAATCACCTGGGGATCTTATTAAAATATAAATTATGATTCAACACATCTAGGGTGAAAATGAAAATTCTCAGCAGGGATTCCAACAGAAATGAACAAGTTCGAAGCCCTGGTTTGAAGCCTGACTCTTTTTTTTTTCTTCCTTTTATTAGTCGTGTGACCTTTAGCAAGTTACTTAAACTCTCTGTGCTGTAGTTTCGTCATCTGTGAAATGAGGCTATGACAGTGCCTGATTCTTAGAGGAGTAATGAGAATTAATTGAGTTAATGTTTACAAAGTATATAGAACAAGCCTTGCCACAAATTAAATGCTTTATAATTGCTTTTAATTAAAGATGAATTTAGCAATACTAAACTTGACTCTGTAGGAGATTGGTGGGTTTGGAAAGAAGGAATGATTTTAGGGCCATGTGGTGTCAGTCACTCAAATCCTTTCCAGCATACCTCATAAACTCACATGTAGTTGCTAGGGGAAAAAAATAATCTGTAAATTAAATCTACAATGGCTTTACCACAAACTTTGTAAAATTGGAGGGGGCAGGTAAAAGTACCTTAATCAAACAAAGCATAAAAGAGAAGTTAAATAAGCATTAACTTCTGACCTCAATGTACCACATGTAGGTTCTTTCAGTACAAGGAGTGGATTGGCAAGAAAGGGTTAAGTGGAGCTAGTCAAAGTGTCAGTGGTACCGTGAGGGAGACGACATTGCAAGTTAGTGTTAGCAGAGGCAGTGCTGGGGTTCTGTAGTGCATGGCATGCAATATCAATGGCTCTTCTCTGAAAGTGGGGAGTGACCAATAGAAACAGTAATACTACTAGAGTAAGTACCATGGGGACACAACCATTCTTGAAAGCAAAGAGGACTTGCAGTACTTACTGATGGAGATTGAAGACTTCAGCCTTTAGTATGGATTCCACTTTAACATAAAGAAAACAAAAACCCTCACAACTGGACCAATAAACAACATCATGAAAAATGCAGAAAAGATTGAAGTTGTCAAGGATTTCATTTTACTTAGATCCACAATCAACACCCATGGAAGCAGCAGTTAAGAAATCAAAGAGGGTATTGTATTAAGAAATTCTGCTGCAAAAGACTGCTTTAAAGTGTTAGAAATCAAAGACGTCGCCTTGAGGACTAAGGTGTAGCTGACCCAAGACATGGTATATTTCAGTTGCCTCATAAGTGTGCAAAAGCTGGACAATGAATAAAGAAGAATTGATGTCTCTGAATTATGATGTTGGCAAAAAATATTGAATATATCATGGACTCCCAGAAGAATGAACAAATCTGTCTTGGAAGAAGTACAGCCAGAATGCTCCTTAGAAGGGAGGATAGCTAGTCTTCTTCTCACTTAAATTGGACATGTTATCAGGAGGGACCAATCCCTGAAGGACATCATGCTTGGCAAATTAGAGGGTTGGTGAAAAAGATGAAGACCTTCAAGGAGATGGATTGACACAGTGGCTGCAACATTGGGCTCAAACATAGCAACAATTTTAAGGATGGTCCAGAACCTGGTAGTGTTTCATTCTGTTGTAGATAAGGTAGCTGTGAGTCTGAACTGACTTGATGACACCTAACCAATAACTACCACCACGGGGAAGAGGTTGAACTTCTCACGGTTCTTAAAAGAAACTTAGTGGAGAAACCCTGAAACCGTTGAGCACTTACCCTATGCATATACTTAGGAAGACCATAGATTATGCCTTTATGTAGCTTTCAACTGTATGAGTATACAGTTAGGCAAAATAGTCCTCTAAAGTCATTATCACTATATCATTGTCACCAAACCAAACCCATTGCATTGAGTCAATTCTGACTCATAGTGACACTCTAGGACAGAGTAGAATGGCGCACAGGGTTTTCAAGCCTGTGGACTTTAAGGAAGCAGACTGCCACACCTTTCTCCTGTGCAGTGGCTGGTGGGTTTGAACTGCCAGACTTTTGGTTAGCAGCTAAGCAATTAACCACTCTGCCACCAGTGCTCCTTCCATTCTCACGTTTGTATAAACAGCAATCGTATCCCTTCTTGGGTTGAGTCTTACAAACCAGTTTTCTAACTAATTTTAGTCTTGTCATTCATTCACCCTAGTGCTAGAATATTGATACAGTAAAGGCCCACTTTTGGTGTTCAATCTGTTTGATTTTATAGAATCTTTTTGAACGCAATTCCTAATATTTAAGCAGGAAAACACCTGTAGAGGGTGATGTGGGAAAAAAATGGGAATTTCTTAAGAATATGAACAAGTTTCTTTAAGCTCAAAGAAAAGAAGAAGCAAGAAGGCTTTTAGCTCTCCACTTTTCCACATTTTCTTGTTCACATTTACAACTAATGTGAGCTTTGTTCCAAAGATTTTAGATGATGAAAACAAATGACTTACAGAAAATAATCAAGTGTTATTTGAAACATAAACCCTTTGATCCTTGGATCTTCTGAGTTAAAGCTGCCAGACAGTGAACTACGAAACACCCATTATATGGCTGCTTGTTTAACACTTTTTCTCACATATTAAATTTTATACTTTGATGACACTCATAGTCTCAGCTAAAAAAGATAATGGGTCTTCTCTGGATTTGAAGAGGACTTCATATTTTATTATTTCCTTATTTGTTGAATGACTTACAAAGCCCTTCATTAGTATTCAAGTTTCATTTTAAAATCTATGTGACTCCTATTTCACTTAATTTTGTTCCTGATGATCAATGAATTTGAAAAATACAGAAATTTTAAGAACAATAGAAACATCACCTATGATCCCACCACTCAGAGGCAAGATGGTTTCATATTTTGACATATTTCCTTTTAGCACATCTTTAACAGGATACATAGTAGCTCAGTTCTCTTATTTAAAAACAAATAAAATAAGATGAAGACAATTGGAATTCAGGTTCTGCAGATAGTGCAATCAGAGGCCAAACGGTCAGCTGCAGATCTGAATCCTGGGACATAAATGTGCCAGAGAAATACATTAAGCTAACTGAAAACATTCAGCAACCACAGGGCTGACAAGTCAGCATGGTTGGTGCCTGGTGGTTTGAGAGCTGTTCCTCCTGCTAGTTTATCATCCACTCTTCACTGATCTTTATGGAAATGGCCAATAAGCCAGCCTGGTACAAATAAGTCCACTGAGGTAGTTCTTAATACCCATTCTTATCAAATTGAATCACCATGGAACTAATCTTCTGCAAATTATTTCAGCGAGTTGACATTTTATGTGCACATTAAAGCTTCCTGGAAAGAGCCCATCAATCCGTAGAGGGGCACAGCTGATTCCTGTCAGGTTTCAACTTGGTATTTATTAAGCTAAGTCCATGTATATTCTTTAGCACCGGGCAAAACTGACTCAAGGTAGAGGCAGTAGGAGAAAACAAAGTGGCTAAGAAAGAAGAGAAAATACATTTTTGTTCTAAAAAGAACTAGGCAAACAAATGTATTCAATCACATTTTGTCAGCATTTTGACTTCAGTTAAATGTGTGGATAACGTGGATTCAACATGGTGTAAAGGGATGGAACTGTCAATACTAACTGATCTGACTTGTAATTATTTACCCTAATTCACTTCAATGTCTAAAAAATCAGTGAAAAAAATAATTGTATGAACACAATGGGACATGACAATATTGAAATGAAAGTTTTCTATGTCTGAGCGTGTAATGAGGAATAAATTTATCCAACACACATTTTGGAGATTTAAATAACACATTTTAAGGTACTACAATGTTAAAAGTATTACCTTGTGCACTTTAGGGAGATGCAGAATTATATAAGACTTAGATCCTTCATTCAATAATTACGTCCAGAGAGAAGGATAATGGGAAATGGGTTAGGAAGATGGACTGGTAGGTATCAAAACCAGAGGCAAAGATACCAGTTAAGATGTTAATATTATATACAACTAGATCAATCTATGCCTTTTAAAATTTATTTACATACGACTTTATAGATTGAAGAATATTATACTTATCATATCCCTTTTCCTTTCTGAACCTTGAAAACAATCTGATATATAAGTTGTTGCCTTTATACCTAAGTTACTCAGGGAGGTATTGAGGCTCCCCCCTCCAAAAAAAAAAAAATGCCTACTTCTAGTAGGGTGAAGTTTAACTCAAAGTCGTGTAATTTCAAGGTCAAGGTTCTTACTATTGTTGTGCACTGAAGCACTTAAAATTATGTGCCTGAAACACTTAAGAATTTTCAGTTTGAAATAGTGACCATATTGTTGTTAGTTGCTGTCCAGTGTATTCCAACTCATTGTGACCTCACGTATACAGAGCAAAACTCTTCCATAGAGTTTCCAAGCTGTGACTTTTCAGCAGCAGATTGTCCTGCTTGTGCTCCAAGACACCTCGGTGTAGGTTTGAATTGCCAGCCTTTCAGCTAGTAGTGAAGTGTTTAACCACTTGTGCTACCCAGGAACTCACTGAACATATCAGAAGAACCCTTTTCTGGCTAACGAAATGGAAACATTTCTTCCACTTTACATTATACTTCATGTTATATAGTAGTGCGTTAGTTCTCTGGACCTAATGTTTATATTAAAGTGCTCAAACTAACACTTTTGGGTATGTAGCTTTCATAGCTATTTTTCTACCATTTCAGAGCTCACTAAGCTGTGATCTCTCTGTTATTAAATCCTAATGATACTATTCATTTTTTGCTATTATCTTACTCCCAGCAACTTTGCCTATGTTCACCAATGCACATTCTTTCCATAATACTCTCCTCTGATTCTTCCTATCTCTTGGATAACATACATCAGCCACTTTTGCCAATTGATCTCTTACTACCAAATTTTAGTTCCTCAAATGAGTCCTAGATCCACCGCCCCCATAGTTACTCTCTAGGGAATCTCAATATTATTCATAGCTTTCATTATCAACTAAATACAGATAACTTCTCAATTTAATCTCCATCCAGACCTCTTCTCTGCACCCCTACCTATATAGTAGCCTAACTTTCTGATCATTGTTCTTGGATGTCTGAAAGATACCTCAATTAAAAATGTTCAGAATTAAACTCATCTGCTTTCCCTATTACCCCCAGATTGTTCCTCACCTTGTGTTCTCTGAGAGAATGGCACTGCCATCTAGCTAGTTGTAAAGACTGGAAACCTAGAAATCATCTCTCACCCTTATTCAATGTCCCCTCTTATTCAATCTCTCATCAAATCTTCTGTTTTTACCTACTACATGTTTCAAGCTTGTTCCTATCTCTCTACGTCCTTTGTAACCACAGAGACCCTACCTGGACTACTACAAGAACTTCCTAACTTTCCTATAATCCCCACTTGTCCCACCTTCTTGCCCTTAATATGCCCTGTAGGTTGTAACTAGTGATATCTTTTCAAAATGAAAATATTACTATGTTACAACCTTCATCTGATTTAATCCTTCAATAGCTTTCCATTGCTCTTATGACAGAAAACAAAACTCTTTGATATGGCCTACAGCCACTTCATGGTTTATATCTAATCTACCTTTTCCTCCACCTCTGCATCTTTGTCTCCAGCTTCTATTTCAGTTGCAAAGGATTACTTTCAGTTTCTCAAATGCACCATGCTGCTTCCTATCAGAGAGCAGGGACATTTTCTTCCCTCTGCATGAATTGCCCTTCCTTTTCTTTATCTGGAGCCTCCTATTTATTCTTAAAATCTCTACTCATTAGTTACTTCTTCAAACATGACATCACAAGAAATTTTACCATGCACTTTCATAGAACCATGTACCCTTCATTTGTAGCAAATTTCATGGTTGAAATTTTTATGTATTTTGCTAAATATTCAATTGCTCTGTTTGTCCAATTTTGCTATCCAGAAAAAACAGGGCCACTGTTTGCCTACTTCTTTTGTTTTATTATTTCCTCACCATTATATCACTGTTGTTGTTATGTGCCATCAAGTAAGTTCCAACTCTTAGCCACCCTACAGGACAGAGTAGAACTGCCTGATAGGGTTTCCAAGGAGTGGCTCATGGATTCTAACTGCTGACTTTTTAGTTGGCAGTAAGGCTCTTAACCACTGACCCACAAGGGCCTAGCATAATACCTAGAAAATTTTAAGTATTCAATGTATTATTGAATTAATGAGTGTATGCCTGTACACATATTTGCATATAAACAAAGCGTCCTAACTAATGAACCCAATATTCTCCATTCAACATAAATTAATTTGTTTATACCAATTCAATTTGAGTTCTAATTTGGTAAGGTTTATGACTACAGTTCTTTTTCTTGAATTATGCTAATTATTACCAGTTATGCCCTTTTCCTTGATTCTTGTATTTTTATTTGTAACTAGTAAAAGTTAATATCAACTGATAGTGATAAAAATTGATACTATTTATACAAGAGCAATTTCACTGAAATTCAACTCCAGTTAATTGGTTCATGTTAATTAGCTTATCTAGAAAATTAAAATGATTGAGGAAACGTATTCATAAAAAAGTTGACTTCTTTACTAATTTTGATATGGTACACAAGTATGCCTAGACTAATATTGCCACATTGATTTGGTTTAATTGCACCGTGACAAAATTAAGACTCTCATAATATTTAACAAAAATAAATATTTCAGATGCATTGACTAATTCAGGCTCTGAGAAAATGAAGTTGAAAAAAAAGTTGAACGATAGGAGCTGGACACATACTATAATACAGGTAAACCAAACCCATTGCCACTGAGTTGATTTGAACTCAAAGAGACCCTATAGGACAGAGTAGGACTGCCCCATAGAGTTTCCAAGGAGCATCTGGTGGATTCCAACTGCTGACCTTTTGTTTAGCAGCTGTAGCACTTAAACACTGTGCCACCATGGTTTACATAATACAAGTAGCCCCGATTTATGAAGAATTGTACTTACTACCATCCTTTACTTTCTTTCTTTTTTTTTTTGCTCATCTTATTGTTAGTAATGCTTACTACATGCAATGTTGAAGCATATAGTTTGGTGATGCTATCATTCTCAGATGCTCACTCACAGATGTTCAGTTTTATGATTTACTGTCAAAACACTACCTTATAGCAGGCTGTTGCCTCATCTACAAAGAAGTCCACGTTGGTGTTGGGATGGTCTACAACGAAGTCAGTGTTGGTGTCAGGAGTTGTAACACATAGAAAGTTGGCCAATGTCCAACTCCGAGGACATCCAACATTTGAACAGTGTATGTGCCCTACCGCCATTAGGAATCCAGCTTCATTGTTATGACACTGACACTGACACTGACTTCATTGTAGACTGGGACTATAATGTGATCTTATTTGGCATTTCATACCATAAGATGCATCAGTTGTTAATTAAAGCCAAGTTGTTTAAGTTTCTCTATCACCTGCTTATACCCCCAACAATATGTCTAGCCCCCAAAAATCATGCCACTGAAAGTTCTAATCCAAAAAAAGAAGGTGAGGAAGTCTCTAGACATGGATATAGAGATGAAGATCACTAAGGCCTATGAAAAGGGAAAGTCAGTGGACTTGCAGGTGAGGAAGGACTGTCTCATTTGACCGTTTCAACGTTATTAAGGATAAGAATAGAATTTTGGAAGCAGTTAAAGGAGTGACTGGAATAAAATGGGTGATTTTAACAAAGAAGAGGCAAGGGCCAATTCATGAAATGGAGAAGCTATTGATAATTTGGATAGAAGATCAAATCCAGAAGAAGATTCCTATGAGTTTACTCACTATTCAAATGAAAGCACACAGCCTTTTTGAAAACCTGAAAGAAGAGTAAGGAGAAGACTGGTACAAGAACTTGATGCCAGCAAGGACTGGTTTCAAGTTTCGGGTGCAGATTTGTCTTATATAAAGTGCATAAAACAAAATGAGCATGAATACCGATGTTGAAGCTGCTGAAAAATTCAGTGATGAGGTAGACAAGATAATACAAAAGGAAGAATATCTACTAGAGCAGATTTTCAACATGGATTAAACAGGCTTGTTTTGGAGATGATTGCTAGAATGGGCCTATATTCACAAAGAGGCAAAATCCATCAATGCCTGGTTTCAAGACATTTAAAGACAGAATCACTGCAGCTTGGAAGAAATGCTGCTGAATTTAAATTAAAACCTTTTCTTGTTTACTGCTCTGAAAACTCCCAAGCATTCAAAAACATTGACAAAAATAAGCTGTTGGTCTACCACAGGAGTTACTCCAAGGCTAGGATGATGATTGCATTATTCAAAAAGTTGTTTTTGAACAGGGTTTCAAACTGATTCGTTCCAGTTTCAATTAGTCAAATATACACTCCAAGTATTTGATCAAGAAATTAGAAGAAAGACATTGGTGGAAAAATCATCCATTATGCAAGAACTCTTAATTTATAAATTGATATCACTGATGTGGAACAGCTCATAGATTAGAAGAAGACGCATTGACAGATCAGGACTTAATGGATTTTGAAGAGGAAAGAAACATTGAAGATGAAAGAAATAATGAGAAGAAAGGAGAGAAGTTGTCAAAAATTTTTACATTGATGGGGTTAGCTGAAGTTTTTTTTCCAGACTAAATAAGGGGCTTCAGTTGCTTGAAAACATGGACTGAAATGCTGATCGGTTTGCTAAAGTTGATAGGCAGGTTTGGGAAGCAGTGAGATGTTACCGTAAAGTATATGAAGAGAAAAAGATAAAGACGATATATATAACTCTCACCAATTTTCTGATTAAAAAAGCCACTCCCATTCCCAGGGATAATCCAGAACCTTCCAGAAGTGGAGTTATTACCTCACTGACAAAATGCCAACATCATCTCATACAATATTTGTCCTTTTGTGATTGACTTATTTCACTTAGCATAACGCCCTCTAGATTCATCCATGTTGTGAGATGCCTTGCAGATTCATCATTGCTCTTTGTCATAGCATAGTATTCCACTGTGTATATTTACTGTAATTTGCTTATACATTCATCTCTTGATGTACACTTAGGTTATTTCCATCTTTTGATATTGTGAATAATGCTTCAATGAACATGAATGTACATATGTCTATTTGTGTGATGGCTCTTATTTCTCCAGAATATATTCTTGGGAATGGGGGTGCTGGGTCATATAGTATTTCTATTTCTAGCTTTTTAAGGAGGTCTCATCATTTTCCAAAGTGGTTGTACCATTTTATACTTCCACCAGCAGTGCATAAGAATCCCAATTTTCTGGCAACCCTACCAACATTTGTTATTTTCTGTTTTTTTTTTTTTAATTAGTTTCTGTAATACTGGGAAGAAATGGTATCTCATTGTAGTTTTGATTTGCATTTCTCTAACGGCTGAGATCATGAGCATTTCCTCATGTGCCTGTTAGCAGCCCGAAAGTCTTCTTTGGTGAAGTGTCTGTTCATATCCTTTCCCTATTTTTTAATTGTATTGTCTTTTGTTGTTGAGGTGCTGAATTATTCTATAGGTTTTAGAGATTAGATCCTTCTTGTTTATCTTGTAGCCAAAAATTTTTTCCTAATCTGGAGGTTCTCTTTTCACTTTTTTGGTGAAGTCTTTTCATGAGCATAAGTGTTTAATTTTTAGGATATCCCAGCTATCTAGTTTATCTTCTGGTGCTTCTGCACTGTTAGTTGTGGTTTTTATTGTATTTATACCATCTATTAGGGCCTCTAATGTAGTCCCTATTTTTTTTTCCATGATCTTTATACGTTTTTGGTTTTATATTTAGGTCTTTGATCCTTCTTTAGTTAGTTCTTGTGTGTGATGTGAGGTATTGGTCCTGTTACTTTTTTTTACAGATGGACTTCCAGTTTTGCCAGCACCATATATTAAAAAGACTGTCTTTTCCCCATTTAATGGACTTTGGTCCTCTGTTAAAGATCAGCTGAACATAGGTGGATGGAACTGCATCTGAGTTCTGGATTCAGTTCCATTGATCTAGGCGTCTGTCATCGTACCAGTACCAGGGATATATATATATATATATTTTTTTTTTCTTTGTGTTGAGTTACAATCCATGCTAAAGGCTTTGTTTTCATCAGTAAGTGCTTCAAGTGTCCTTTGCTTTCAGCAAGTAAGGTAGTATCATCTGCATATTGCAGGTTGTTAATAACTCTTCCTAAAAGAAAGGTGTGCATCAGGGTTGTATCCTTTCACCATACCTATTCAACCTGTATGCTGAGCAAATAATCCGAGAAGCTGAACTACATGAAGAAGAACAGGGCATCAGGATTGGAGGAAGACTCATTAACAACCTGCATCATGCAGGTGACAGAACCTTGCTTGCTGAAAGTGAAGAAGACTTGAAGCACTTACTAAGGAAGGTCAGAGGCCACAGCCTTCAGCATAGGTTGTACCTGAACATAAAGAAAACAAAAATCCTCACAACTGGAATAATAAGCAACATCATAATAAATGGAAAAAAGATTGAGGTTGTCAAGGATTTCATTTTACTTGGATTCACAATGAAGAGCCATGGAAGCAGCAGTCAAGAAATCAAAAGATGCATTGCATTGGGTAAATCTGCTGCAAAGGGCCTCTTTAAAGTGTTAAAGAGCAAAGATGTCACCTTGAAGACTAAGGTGTCCCTGACTGAAGCCATGGTATTTTCAATTTTATCATAAGCATGTGAAAGCTGGACAATGAAGAAGGAAGACCGAAGAAGAGTTGACGCCTTTGAGTTGAGGTGTTGGTGAAGAATATTGAGTTACCATGGACTGCCAAAAGAATGAATAAATCTGTCTTGGAAGAAGTGCAACCAGAATGCTCCTTAGAAGTAAGGATGGTGAGACTGCATCTTACATACTTTGGACATGTTGTCAGGAGGGATCAGTCCCTGGAGAAGGACATCATGCTTGGCAAAGTACAGGGTCAGTGGAAAAGACGAAGACCCTCAACGAGGTGGATTGAAACAGTGGCTGCAACAATGAGCTTAAGCATAACAATAATTGTAAGGATGGTGCAGGACCTGGCAGTGTTTTGTTCTGTTGTGCGTAGGGTCGCTGAGTTGGAAGCAACCCGAGGGCACCTAACAACAACAACAACACAATCCCGATGCTATGTTCTTCTTCATATAGTCAAGTTTCTCGACTCATTTGCTCAGCATACAGATTGAACAAGTGTCATGAAAAGATACAACCCGGACGCTCACCTTTTCTGTTTTTAAAACCACACATTATCCTCTTGTTCTGTTAGAGCGACTGCTTCCCTGTCTGTACAGGCTCCTCATGAGCACAATTAAGTGTTCTGGAATTCCTATTCTTTGTAATTGTATTCATAATTTGTTATGATCCATGGAGCTGAATGCCTTTCCATTGTCAATAAAACACAGGTAAACACCTTTCTGCTATTCTCTGCTTTCAGCCAAGATTCATCTGACATCAGCAAAGATATCCTTCATTTAGCATCCTCATGTGAATCAGCTTGAATTTCTGGCAGTTCCCTGTCAATGCACTGCTGCAACTGCTTTTGAAAAATCTTCAGCAAAATTTTACTTGGGTTTGATATTAATGATATGTTTGATTATTTCCACATTATGTTGGATTACCTTTCTCTGGAATGAGCACAAATATGGATCTTTCCATTCAGTTGGCTATATAGCTACCTTCCAAATTTCTTGGCATGGATGAGTGAGCATCTCCAGTACTGCATCTGTTTGTCCAAACATCTCAATTGATATTCCATCAATTCCTAGAGCCTTATTTTTTTTTTTTTTTGCCAAAGCCTTCAGTGTAGCTTGGACTTCTTCCTTCAATATCATTGGCTCTTGATCATATACTACCTCCTGAAATGGTTGAATGTTGACCAAGTCTTTTTAGTACAGTGATTCTATATTCCTTCCATGTTATTTTCATCCTTCCTGTGTTGGTCAATATTTTGCCCATAGAATCCTTCAACATCACAACTTAAGTTTTGAATTTTTTCCTCAGTTCTTCCAGCTTGAGAAATATCTAGCATGTTCTTCCCATTTGGTTTTCTAACTCCAGATCTTTGTACATTTCATTATAATACTTTGTCTTCCCATGCTCCCCTTTGAAATCTTCTGTTCAGGTCTTTTAAGTGGTCATTTCTTCGTTCTCTTTAGCTACACTACATTCAAGAACAAGTTTCAGGGTCTCTTTTGACATCCATTTTGGTCTTTTCTTTCTTTCTTATCTTTCTAATGACATTTTGCTTTCCTAAAAATGATGTCTTTGATGTCATCCCATAACTTCTCTGGGTTTGGTCATTAGTGTTCAGTGAGTCAAATCTATTGTTGAGATGGTCTCTAAATTCAGTTAGGATATACCCAAGGTCGTACTTTGGCTTTCGTAGATTTGTTTTCATTTTCTTCAGCTTCAATTTGAGCTTGCATGTGAGTAATGATGGTCTGTTCCACAGTAAGCCCCTGGCCTTGTTCTAACTGATAATATTGAGTGTCTTCATTTAGTTTTCCCAAAGATGTCACCAATTTGATTCCTGTGTATGCCACCAGGAAAAGTCCACTTGTATAGTCACCATTTCTGATATTGAAAAAAGTTACTTGAAATGAATAGTCCAGCAAAATTCTATCATGCGATCTTTGTGTTATTTCTATCACCAAGGTCATATTTTCCAACTACTGACCTTCTTCTTTGTTTCCAACTTTTGCATTCCAATCACCAGTAATTATTAATGCATCTTGATTGTATGTTCAATCTATTTCGGACTGCAGAAGTTGGTAAAAATCTTCAGTTCCTTCAAATTTGGCTTTAGTATTTGGTGCACAAATTTGAATAATAGTTGTATTAACTGATCTTCCTTGGGCCTATGGATATTTTCCTATAACTGACAGCATTGTACTTCAGGATGGATCTCAAAATATTCTTTTTGAGGATGAGTGTGACTCCATTCCTCTTCAAGTTGTTATTCCCAGCATTGTAGACCATATGATTGTCTGATTCAAAACTGCCAATACCAGTCCATTTCAGCTAACTAATGCCAAGGATATTGATGTTTATGCATTCCATTTAATTTTTGATGATTTTCAATTTTCCTACACTCATACTTCGTACATTCCACATCCCTGTTTTTAATAGATGTTTGTAGCTGTTTTTTCTCATTTTGAGTTGTGCCACCTTAGCAAATAAAGGTCCTGAAATCTTGACTGCATCCACGTCATTAAGGTCAACTCTACTTTGAGAAGGCAGCTCTTCCCCAGTTGTATTTTGAGTGCCTTCCAACCTAAGGGACTTGTCTTCTGGCACTATATCAGACAATGTTCTGCTGCTAATCATAAGATTTTCACTGGCCAGTTTTTTTCAGAAGTAGATGGCCGGGTCATTCTTCCTAGCCTTTCTTAGTCCAGAAGCTCTGCTGAAACCTGTCCACCATGGGTGACCCTGCTAATATTTGAAATATCAGTGGCATAGCTTCCAGCATCACAACACACAAGTCACCGCAGTACAACAAACTGACTGATGAGTGTTGAGGCCATAATAATAAAAACTAAAAACAAAACAAAGCAAAACTAGGTATGCAACTCATGTCAGAACTGATTTATGACAGAATTTTCGGAATGAAACTCCATTTTAAACCTGTACACAAACATACAGACACACATACACCCACACCCATATATACCATATAACATTTCAGAAATTCTTAGTCTTCAGATATGTATCTTCTGAATTATTTTATCTCTGGAGCCTAAAGCAAGGTATTTACTAAAAGACCGATTGCTTTCCATGAGTAATGTTTCTATTATGTGTATTTGGAAGAAACATTTTTTTTTAAATAATTTTAATTCATCTTAGGGACTGCAATAACTGTCTCAAATGTCTTCTTACTGTTTTATATTTGAAAATGTTCTATTTATTCTTTTTATTATTTATGATACTGTTTGAAAGTATCTAAAGATGCTCCACATGTGACAATTTTGCCTTAAAGTTATATGATTGCCTTTTCTTTGATTAAAGAAAAATTTTTTAAAAAACCTACAGAAAATTAAACAAAAGTTGCATCTAAATAAACTTATGTTAGGTAGCCACACAAATAAATCTTGTCTGTGAAGTTATTTATCCTGCATTCACTGATACTCCCCATTATAAGCCATTTTATCTGTTCAAATATTTCATTAGTATCTCCAAACATGGGTCAAACTTTTTATGGAATTCCCACATTGCTACCACCGAAATGAGTTTAATGATTTTGGCAAAGTAATTCCTGAGCAAATGGAATCCCTAGTCTTTGTTTCATGAATAGCTAAAAAATGACGGTCTACGTAAGGCCATCTGGAAGGAGTACAAGTAAGAAAATTTAACTTTACAGAAAGCACCTTAGTTTGATGCCTCATCTGGAGAACCTTTATGCCAAGCTCATTAACGAAGGCAACACTGCCAGTGTGTTTTGGAGCTTTAGTAGCTAAAACGAATCACAACTTCCAGAATGATTTCTTTTTACAAATTAAAAAAAATGCATCATTGAAAGAAATATACTTGACACTATCTAATTTATTAGAATGAGTAAGCAAAGACAATCAATAGTAAAATTTGAAAAATTTCTGCTTTTTTGTATTAACTACCACACAGAAATAGAAACTTAAGGTAAAATGAATGATTACAACACAACTAGTTTTTTTTTTTTTTTGTAGTGAACTTATTAAGTCCGTATTTTATTCCTGGACACTGTTATTCTGGTCCTATTACAGTCAGTTTTAATCCAAGCCTCATGCACTTTAAAAAGAATTGGTTGAAACAATAGTTCTGTTTGTTTAGATTTTTATAAAGGAAAAACATTTTTTTTTCTAATTTTAAATTATTTCAACACATATCTGTACAATTAAAGTTTACCAATGTAGTCATTGCTGTTGTCATTAGGTGCTTTTAGTTGGCTCCTCCTCCTCATAGTGAGCTCCAACTCATAGCGACCTCAAGTACAGCAGAATGAAATATTGCCCAGTCCTGCAACATCCTCACAATCGTAGTATGTTTGAACCCATTGTTGCAGCCACTGTGTCAATCCATCTCATTGAGGGCCTCCTTCTTTTTTACTGACCCTCTACTTTACCAAGCATGATGTCTATCTCCAGGGATTGGCTCCTCCTGAACAGAGGTCTAAAATAAGACAGACAAAGTTTCACCATTCTCTCTTCCATTGAGCATTTAGGCTGTTCTTCCTCAAAGACTGGTTTGTTCGTTCTTCTGGTCGTCCATGGTTTATTTGGTACAATTTGCTAACATCACAAAATTCCAATGTATCAAATCTTATTCTATCTTCCTTTTTTAATTGTCCAACTTTCATATGAATATGAGGCGATTGAAAAGGCCATGGCTTGAGTCAGGCTTACCTTAGTCCTCAAAGGGACATCTTTGAGTTTCAAGATTTTAAACAGATCTTTTGCTGTACATTTGCCACATGCCATACATCATATGATCCGTTGACTGCTGAATCCATGGGCATTGACTGTGGATCCAAGTAAAACAGTAAAATCTTTGACAACTTAAATATCTTCACCATTTATTGTGATGTTGCTTATGAATCCCACAGTGAGGATTTTTGTTTCCTTCATATTCAGTTGCAACTCATACCAAAGGTTGCAGTCTTCTCTTGTCATCAGTAAATGCTTGAGATTGCCTTTAATTCAAGCAAGCAAGTTTGTGTCTTCTGCATATTGCAGGTTGTTAATGAGTTTTCCTTCAATCCTGATGCCATGTTCTTCTTCATATAGTCCATCTTCACGGATATTTACTCAGCATACAGATCGAATTAGTAAAATGAAAGACTATAACCCTGCTACATACCTTTTCAAATTTTAAAGCACACAGTATCCAGTTGTTCCGTTCTAATAACTGTTTTTGATCCGTATACACATTCCACATGAGCAAAATTAAATGTTCTAGAATTCCCATTCTTCATAATGTTATCCATAAATTTTTATAATACACACAGTTGAATGCCTTTGCATAGTCAACGAAACACAGTAAGCATCTTTCAGGTATTGTCTGCTTCCAGCCAAGGTCCATCTGACATCAGCAATGATATCTCTTTTTCCACATCCTCTTCTGAATTCTCCTTGAATTTCTGGCAGTTCCATGCTGATGTATGCCTGCAGCCATTTTGAATTATCTTTAGGAAAATTTTGCTGGCATTGGATATTGATATTGTTCAATAATTTTCGCCTTCTAATTAAGCGCTTTTTTTTTTTTTTTGGAATGTGCACATATATAGACCTCTTCCAGTTGATTGGCCAAGGGGCTGTCTTCCTAAATTCTTCCAGTAAATGTTTCTAGTGTTGCATCTCTTTCTTGAAGTGTTTTCATTGTTGTTCCATCAATTCTTGTAGCCTATTTTTTTTTTTGCCAATGACTTCAGTGGAGCTTGAACTTCTTTCACGATCAGCAGTTTTGATCAAGTGGTAACTCTTGAAATGGTAGAACACTGACCAATTTTTTTTGGGGGGGTACAGTAGCTCCGTGTGTTCTTTACATCTTCTTTTGATGCTTTTTGTGGCATTGAATGTTTTGCCATAGAATCCTTCAATATTGCAACTTGGATTGCCAATTTTCTCTTCAGTTCTTTTAGCTTGAAAATGTAGATCATTTTCCTCCCCTTTGGTTTTCTATTATAATATTCATTCTTACTAATAAAAAATAATATAGACTTGATTTTTGGCATGATTTTCATACACTGAGAATATAAGTTCACAAGGAAGAAGGACTAATGCTGTGTCCATATGATACAACCTTTTAAACCCAGAAGGAAACATCCCCTTCAATTTCATTTTCTGTAATTTCTGCTTGCAGCCTTTCAAGGGGAAGGCTAATACTCTTATTTTTGATGCAGTACTATATAGGTAAGATAGCAAGTTCATGGCTTTGCTTTCTGATCACTAGTATACAACTTATATTAAAATAAACTGGAAATACGTAAAAGTAAGTTGCTATGCTTTTTTTTTTTTTTTGGTTCGTCTTTTTCTTTTTGTCTTTATTGAACTTGAGCCTTGATCGAAATTGAAATTTGCTTGTTTTTTGGTATTTGACATGTTTTAACGAATGTTCTTTTAGGTGTGCATGTGCTCATGTGTGTGTAAAAATGTGTATACACTACTTATTTTGGTTTCTACTTGACCTTTTAACTTCAATAGTAATATAATTTTATGATTTTTTAAAAAATACCTATGATTTTATAATATGAATACAATAATATACAGTATGCTAAATGTAGTTTATTAATATAGATAACATCTATTTCTGGGAAAATATTAAGTCACTTGCATGCATTATTTCATTTGTTCAAAAAAATAAATTGACAATGTAACATTTTGCAAATAAAAAACCTGAATTTCAGAGTTATTTTTTTCTCCCCATGCTTAAAAATTACTGGAGCTGGAAATTCTCATAAGACCAGACTTAATGCTCTGACTGAGACTGGAATGACCCTGGTGGTCATGGCCCCCAGACCTTCTGTTGCCCCAGAACAGGAACCATTCCTGAAGCCAACTCTTCAGACATGGATTGGACTGGACAATGAGTTGGAGAGGGATGCTGGTGAGGAGTGAGCTTCTCGTATCAGGTAGACACTTGAGACTATGTTGGCATCTCCTGCCTGAAGGGGAGATGAGAGGGTGGAGGGGGTTAGAAGCTGGCGAAAAGGACACGAAAAGAGAGAGTGGAGGGAGAGAGCAGGGTGTCTCATTAGGGGGAGAGTAATTGGGAGTGTGTAGCAAGGTGTGTATGGGTTTTTCTGTGAAAGACTGACTTGATTTGTAAACTTTCACTTAAAGCACAATAAAAATTACTTAAAAAAATTACTGGAGCTTGAATTCAAACACAGGCCGTTATAATTAAGCAATAGTTCCATTTCCTGTTGTTGTTAGGTGCCATCGAGCCAGTTCCCACTCATAGTGACCCTATGTAGGACAGAACGAAAAACTGCCAGGTCCTGTGCCATCCCCCCAAAGGCTGTTATGCTTAAGCCTATTGTTGCAGCCACTGTGTCAATCCATCTTGTTAAGGGTCTTCTTTTTAGTGACCCTCTGCTTTGCCAAGCATGATATCCTTCTCCAGGGACTGATCCTTCCTGATAACATGTCCAAAGTATGTGTGACTTAGTCTTGCCATCCTTGCTACTAAAGAGCATGCTGGGAGTACTTCTACCAAGACAGATTTATTCATTATTTTGGCAGTCCATGGTATAGTCAATATTCTTCTCCAACACCACAATTCAAAGGTATCAATTCTTCTTCAGTCTTTCTTATTCATTGACCAACTTTCACATCCATATGAGGCAACTGAAAACATCCTCTTTTGGGTCAGGCACACCTTTGTCTGCAGGATGACAGTGTTGCTTTTCAACATTTTAAAGAGGTCTTTTGCAGCAGATTTGCCCAATGCACTGTGTCTTTTGATTTCTTGACTGCTGCTTTCATGAGTGTTGATTGTGGATGCAAGTAAAATGAAATCCTTGACAACCTCAATCTTTTCTCCATTTATCATGATGTTGCGTATTGGGCCAGCTGTGAGAATTTTTGTTTTCTTTATCTTGAGGTGTAATCCATACTGAAGGCTGTGGTCTTTGATCTTCATCAGTAAGTGCTTCAAGTCTTCTTCGCTTTCCACAAGCAAGGTTGTGTCATCTGCATAATGCAGGTTGTCAATAAGTCTTCCTCCAATCCTGATGCCCTGTTCTTCTTCATGTAGTTCAGCTTCTCAGATTATTTGCTCAGCATACAGACTGAATAGCTATGCTGAAAAGATATGACCTTGATGCACACCTTTCCTGACTTCAAACCACACAGTATCCCCTTGTTCTGTTAGAACAACTGCCTCTTGATCTATGTACAGGTTCGTCTTGAGCACAATTAAGCATCCTGGAATTCCCATTCTTGGCAAAGTTTTCCATAATATATTATGATCCACACAGTCAAACGCCTTTGCATAGTCAATAAAACACAGGTCAACATCTTTCTGGTATTCTCTGCTTTCAGCCAAGACCCATCTGACATCAGCAATAATACTCCTCATTCCACATCCTTTTCTGAGTCCAGCTTGAATTTCTGGCAGTTAGCTATGGATATACTACTGCAGCTGCTTTTGAATGATCTTCAGCAAAATTTAACTTGTGTGTAATACTATATATTAAAGTAGTCAAGAATGCAATTTTAACAGAAGGTCAAGTTGCATTTAAGTTATTTGATTAGTTATGAGCACATAAGGTGGGAAATGGTTTACTTCAAGTTTTCTCTGTTTCTACATTCTCTTACTATAAATGGTTTTACATACATACATACATTTACATAAACTTGCATGTACGCATATACACACAATATTCATATTCAAATTAAACTGGGAAATCCTACTGCTAAAAGATTCATAAAGCAAATCATCATATTAAAAGATTGTTAACTGGCAGCTCTTCATGGGACTATGGCATTTATGCATGTCTTGTGAGCAGAGGCACAGAATTTCCTTTAATCTACGCTATGTCTTTTTATGTCTTTAGGTATTTTTATATAGCGAACATAGATATAGTGCCCTCCCTGGAACTAATGTAAATCATTCATGCCCTTCATATTAATAAAAATAATATTTCCCTTAGGAGCAAGCAAGAGGCATGTTTATAGCCCATTATAACAGATTTGGTTTCCTAAACTCGGAGTTCCTCTTACTGTGATGCAACCTACTGCATGTGCTGGCTTCCTTCTGGGCGTATTTGCTTTGCCTCCCTGGGGCCTGAGGGCAAGGAGAACTGAGAGAACATTCTGATGCTCCTGCTGCCTGTTGTGCCTTTAGTAATAAAGCAATTTGTCTTTGACCCAGTTTTCACGTCTTCTGCCAGCACCCAGGAAATTGTGACGGAGTAACTTGTTGCCTTAAGGATCCCTGGTGGCACAATGGTTAAATGCTCAACTGCTAACAGAAAGGTCGGCGGTTAGAACGCATCATCAGCCACTCTGCAGGAGAAAAGACATGGATATCTGTACCAGTAAAGATTACATCCTAGGAAACCCTATGGGAGAGCTCTACCCTGTCGTATATGGTCATTAGGAGTCAAAATCAACTTGACAGTACACAATGACAACAACTAGTTGGCTTACCAGTAGGGTAAAATCTCAAAGTTTGTGAAATTGCTCTGATGAATTCTTCAGTTCATAATAGTTTACATTATTTAAATAAGCATTTCCAAGCATCTTCATCCCTGAAACATTTTTTAAACTTGTTATATTTATTAATATCCCACCAATTCATCATACAAGGAACATTGGGATTTTCTTATCTAAAATATTTAAGTAGTATGCTTTTGACTAAGTGATCTTCTAAAATGCCTATTGGGCATTTGATTTGATAAAATAGTCAAATAAATGTATTCACATATTTGTTTTTTTTTTTTAAACTCTGGCTTCCCATTCTCATATGGTATAGATATCTCCCACGGTTGATAGTTTAGCTATTTACCAAGAAGAGTACATTCAATTATTTTTCCCATTTCTGATTGCTGGCATCAGAGAACTGTGTTGCCATGGAAATGTAGTCTTTGGTACATATTTAGAGAAAGGGGGGTAAAATAACAGGTGACAGAAACATAGTTTTTTGAAAAAAAGCAGGACAATAACTGCAATGAGAGTATTTCTGACAATACTTAATATACTTAAATCAGATTTGAAATGTCAAAATTAGGAAATGTGTCTCACTGAAAAATACAATGAATTTTGTTTATGAGATATTATGTACTGGTATTATGAATTTATTAGGATCCTATTTCATTTTAGAAATGTCAGTAATATTGTATGCAATTTGAATACAAGGAAAAGATATAACCAAAAATACAATGAAAAGATATAACTAAAAATCAATCATAAAGTGTTTTGCCACCAACTTCTCTTTGTTACATTTTCTTAATTACTGCTATGAAACTGTTCCTAGCACATGAGGTAAATACTCTTGTCTAATGAAATAAAACAAAATGAAGGAAGTTGGCAGGAATCCTTTTAAAATTAGGGGCTTCTCTGAAAATGTGACAGTTTCCCTGGTGGGGAAGCTATGCATGCTATGTGAAAAGATGTAATCATCTTGGTTTTGAAATTGCCTGTCACTCACTACCCACACTCCTTATTACCAAAACTTTGATTCCTCTTTTATTTTTGAATGTCCCAAAATATTGTAGTCTTTTTTGCAATGTTTTACAAGCATAATTAAAAATATATATATATATATATATTTTACATTAGGTGCCTATTTTTTAAGTTTTTCATTTGAAATAGTTTTAGTCCTTCTCAAATGGTTCAGGAACACATAGTCCTCCTTACCCAAGCCCTTCCTTTATATTTGCTGGATTTTGAAGATTCTCCCCCATACATACCACCACTGGAAACAGAATGTTCTGAATTTGAAACACAAGACAACCAATAGAGCTCAAGCTTACCTACATTTTTCATTTAGTGGGCTTTTGTGAATTGACTTTCTTAAAATATTTTCCTAAATATATTTATTATAAACACGATATGTATGCATGGTTGAAAATATTCAAAATAAAGGGATGTTAAAGATGTAAAGTTGGAGAAGATGACTGAGGATGACTATCGGGGTTTGTTGGTATGAACACACAAACATAACTGGAAAATAATGAATATGATTTTTGTTTGTTTTAATGATGATTTTTTCACTTCATGTATTTTCAGCATTTTCCTAATCTGTTAGATGGTCCTCAAAATTTGAATAACTGATTGTATGACCCCTTTATGTGCTGCAGCACTGATCTAATGTATCTTTACCAGAGAAGCTTTTCACAAAGTCTTTGTGCTCTCCATTTTCTTTTTCTTTTTTTTGAATTATCTGTTAGCTCCTGGTGACTTCCTGAATTATCATATGGACATAAATGGGAACAGCTTAAGTTTGGTCATTTTGTAATTCTTCAGATTCCTTATTGTTGAAAAATTTATTGAAGAAAACTTCTTATTTACTTGCAGAGAACTACTTTCTTATTTTCTCTATTTTTGGTTTCTATTTGATGAAAATTTCCCTGTCACAACTCTTGATTGTTCATTTTTTTTTACTTCATGTGACCTTTTAGATTTTTATGCTTGCCATAGGCACTCCAAAGCTTGAATATAAAATTATTGATAATTTCCATCTCACCACCCTCTAGCAAGCACTGAGTACGGTATAAGCTTTATATTTTCTCATTACCAAGTGAAAAAATGCTACGTTTTTGCAAAGTGGGTGTATGTGTGGAAGAGTTTTCCATCTCAGGCAGGACAGCTTTCCAGCCAGGGGATGTGGCTCATCCTGCTTCCTGTTGTATGCTGTCCGCTGTTTGTGAGAAATAAAAATGGCTTTCACTTACCAACACTTGAGAGTTGTCTTGTGTGTGCAACTTGATCATACTGGATGGACATAGCACCTGTGGAGTAGTGGATGCCACTGGGTGAAATTGTCATCCTGGCAGTCTTACGTCTGCTTGGAATTTTGAGGCAATTTGTGTGTGTAGCATATCCTTTAACTTTTCTGATCATATTAATTTAAAAAGTTTGGCTGGTTTTTCCTGGGATAAGTTCCACTTGGGCATGGTATATAATACTTTTTCATATGTTTCTGGATTCGCTTAGCTGGTATTTTGGTGAAGACGATTGTGTCTACATTCATAAGAGATATTGGGCTGCAGTTTTTATTTCTTGTGATTTTTTTGTTGTTTGGTTTTCATTGCAGAGTGATATTGGCTTCATAGAATGAGATGGGAAATGTTGGCTTTTTTTGGTTTGAAGACCTTTTTTTGGTTTGATGTTGGTATTAATTCCTCTTTAAATATTTGATTGAATTCCGTAGTGAAGCAACTTAGGCCTGGACTTTGTGAGAAATTTTAAAATTTAATCCAGTCTCTTTAATGTTAAGTCTATTCAGGTTTTCTTCTTGAGTCAATTTCAGTATTTTGTGTCTTTGTAGTTATTTGTCCATTTTATCTAATTTATATATATATATATACATATACATATACATATACATATACATATATATTTGTATGTGTGGAAACCCTGTTGGCAAAGTGGTCAAGTGCTATGGCTGCTAACAAAAAGGCTGGCAGTTTGAATTCACCAGGTGCTCCTTGGAAGCTCTATGGGGCTGTTCTACTATGTCCTGTAGGGTTGCTATGAGTCAGATCCAACTCAATGGCAGTGAGTTTGACTTTTTTGGGTTTATATATGTACATGTATGTGTGTGTATATATATATATATATATTCAGATACAGTTGTTCATAGTATTATTTTATAATCCATTTTATTTCTGTAAGGTTAATGGTGATGCCTCTCTTTCAGTTCTGATTTGAGGATTGTGAGCCCTTTCTTTTATTTTGTGTTAGAGGGCACTGGGTCTGGGAACTAAAGGTTTGTATATTTTGCTGAATTTTTAAAGGACTGTTGAATTTGTTGGTTTTTTAAATTGCTTTTCTATTTTTTATTTACTTTAGAGTTCGTATGTCATTTTTTCACCAATGTCTTAATGTGGTAAGTTAGGTTACTGATTTGAGATTTTTCCCTTTAAGAATAACTTTTTCTGCATTCCATTAGGTTTGATATGTACTTTTTTCATTTGCATTCATCTCAGAATATTTTCTGATTTCCTTTGTGATTTTTGCCTTCACTTGTTGCTTTTTTATGAGTGTGCTATTTAATTTCTACATATTTTCTTAATTTTTTAAGTTTTCTCCTGTCCTTCATTTTTTTTTTTTTTTCTGTTGTGTTTGGAGGATATACTTTGCATGATATCCATCTGCTTACATTTTTTGAGGCATGTCGTATGGCCAGACATATGGACTATCCTGGAGAATGTTCCATGTTACCTTCAGAAGAATGTGTGTTCTGCTGTTGTTGGAGGGAGTATTCCATAGATTTCAGTCAGATATAGTTGGTTTATGGTGTTGTTTTAGTCTTCCACTTCTTTATTGATTTTTCTCCTTAGTTGTTCTATCTATTATTAAAATTGAGACTGTGAAGTCTCCAACTATTATTGTTCATTGTCTATTTCTTCATTCAGCTTGACCAGTTTTTCTTTATGTATTTTGGGGCTTTATTGTTAGTGCATTATGTTTGTAATTGTTACATGTTTTTGACAGATTGAATCTTTTGTCTTTATAGTATATCCCTCTTTATCTCTAGTAACATTTTCTTTTTAACTGTATTATCTAATATTAGTATTGTTAGTTCAGTTCTCTTATAGGTGTTGTTTGCATGTCTTTTTGATTCCTCTGTCCCTCCTTTACTGCTTTCTTTTTTACATTAAGTAAATACTTACTAATGAAACATTTTAACTTCCTTAATGATTTTTTTTTTTTAGTAGTTGCTCTAGGACATACAGTATTTATCTTAATTTATCATAATCTGTTTTAGATTTACACTAACTTAATTCCAGTGAGATATTGACAATGATAGCACTTTTTGTGCTATAATTTTTAATATAGATTACATCTGTGTATGTTCTAAATGAATATGTTTTCATAATTATTACTTTACATACTTTTGTCTCTCAAAAAACTCAGAAAAGAAAGAAGAGCAAATATATATTTATAAACTCCTTGCTGTCAATTCTGACTCATAGTGACCCTATAGGACAGAATAGAACTGTCCCATTCGGTTTATTTCCAAGGCTGTAATCTCTACAGATGTTGTCAAAGAATATTGAATACACCAGGGACTGCCACAAGAATGAACAAATCTGCCTTGGAGGATGTACAGCCAGAATGTTCTTTAGAAATGAAGATGGTGAGACTTCTTCATACATACTTTGGACATGTTGTCAGGAGGGATCAGTCCCTAGAGGAGGACATCATGCTTCGTAAAGTAGAAGGTCAGCTAAAGAGAGGAAGACCTTTAATGAGATGGATTGACAGTGGCTGCAACAATGGGCTCAAGCACAACAACTACCGTGAGGATGGTACAGGACTGAGTAGTGTTTCATCCTGTTGTACATAGGCTCACTATGAGTCGAAACCTACTTGACAGCACTTAACACCAACAATCTCTGCAGAAGCCAACTGCCACTAGGCTGTTTTACATTAACTTTCTTATTATGATTTTTTAATCTCTTCATTTGTTCCTGTGGATTCTATTTACCATCTGATGCCCTCTCATTACTTTTCTAGAGTTTTGCTTGTCAAACAGAGTACATTTCTCTGTTATAAACCCAACAATAAAGGTATATATACATATTGTTTTATACAATTCTTTAAATCAGTTAAGAGAAGAAACAAGATGAAATATGCGTTGTACTGTCTATTATAGTCACATACAGAATTACCTTTACCAGTGCTTTTTTTTTTTTAAATGTGGATTCAGGTAATCATCTCTTGTCATTTACTTTAAGCCTGAAGGACTTTCTTCATTAATTTCCTTTAGGCTGATCCGATGCCAACAAATTCTCTCATAAATATATTTACATCTGAAAATATATTTCACCTTCATTTTTGAAAGAGTTTTTTATCAATATGAGATTTTTGGTTGCCATTTTTCTTTTTTTTCAACACTTTAAATATGTCTTATTACTGCCTTCTGAACTGCAATGTTTTTGATGAAAAACTGGCTGTTAATCTTTTTGAGTTTCACTTGTCTATGATGAGTTGTTTTTCTCTTGCTATTTTCAAAATTTTTCCTTTTGCTTTGGCTTTCAACATTTTTACTATGATGTATCTAGTTGTATATCTCTGTGTTGATTCTACATAGAGGTTGGTGAGATCCTTAGATGTACAGATTAATATCTTTTTATCATATTAAGAAGTTTTGGGCCATTATGTCTTCAAATATACTTTTCTGTTCCTTTCTTACCCCTTTCCTTTTTTACTTCCATTATGTGTATATTGGTGTGGTTAAAGATCTCCCACATTTCTCTAAAGATCTGTTCATTTTTCCTCATTATTTTTTCTCTCTGTTCTTCAGATTGCATAATACTGATTGACCTATATCCAAGTTCACTGAGTCTTTCTTCTGCCAACTTAAATCTGCAGCTGAGTCCCCAAGGGAATTTTTTTATTTTAGTTATTTTGGTTTTGAATTCCAGAACTTCCAGATAGTTTTTTTTTTTTTAATAATTTCCACTTATTTATTTATATCCTCTGCTTAATGAGTCATAGTCATCAGAAATTACTTTTTAATTATGGTTTCTTCTAGTTCTCTGACTGCATTTGCACTAATTACTTTTAAATCTGTCTAAATCCAACACTGCGACCTCTCAAAGCCTGCTTCTGTTACATGCATGCTGTTTTTGATGTATGGGTCACACTTTCCTGTTTTCTTGCATGTCTCAATATTTTTATTCTTGTTGTCGAAAAATAAAAATTTTAGATGTTGTGGTAGCAATTCTATATACTGCTTCCACTAAAATTTTTGGAGTTTGTTCTTACCTTTGACTGCTTGTTTATTTTTCTAGTGTCTTGAATGGACTATTCAATGAAGTTCACTACCCCTGCAGTGTGCATTCCTAATATCACTTCTCAAAGGGTCCCACTGCCTTTGCCGTCGAGTCGATTCTCAGAGGGTAGAGCCTTAGAAACGCACACTCATTCTGCAGAGACTTTTGGTAACATCAAGGCTCTCTTTGACTGTTTCTTATTGCAATTTTAATTTTTTTAGAAAAATTTTTTTTTTATTATCACACTTAGAATTCTTCTTCATATTATTTTTCCATCTTAGCCATAATTTTTTTCTTTAATTTCAGTCTTTTTCTTTTTTTTTTTTTTTGCTTTTATTGGCAGAAGCAAAGTGCTTTCTAGTTTACCATGTCAAATTGCTTTCCAGCTTAAGTCCTAAAATAAATTGTTTGAGGTATATGTTCCTTTGAGTCTTCAGCTTGATGTACAGTGTTCCAATTTCTTTTTCCGCAGTTTGCATATGAATATAGGTGTATATTTATATATATAATATTTGTAAAATATCTTTTTTTTTTAAAACTATAGCTGGAGAACAGGATTATTTATACAGTATCCACTCAAATGCCTAGCATCTAGCAAATATATGGCCTGTGCAGTTCTGCTGGGGTGGGTGACATAAAACTATCTGCCCTTTTCCCTGCCAAATCCTCTTAAAGTCTTCACAGGTAAAGTTTATGAAAAATAAATAAATTATGATTATACTCTACTACCGCTATAAATATTCTGATTAACTCTTCTCTCTAAAGTAATTTACTTCTGAAGTTGGGCCTCAAACCACAGTTCTCCTTAGTTCTTACCCTAGGAAAATTATTGGGTTGTGTGTGTTGTTGATTTTTTTTTTTTTTTTGGTCTCTTAAAAAAAGTAGCCCTCGGAAAGTAGAGTTGGGCTGTGTAGATTTTTAGTTTTCTAGCTGTTACCAAAAAAAAAAAAAAAAAATTGCAGCTCAATTAAAAAAAGTTTACAATAGTCTTTAATAACTATAAATAATTAATAGTAAACCTGGTGCCTTCGAGTCGATTCCGACTCATAGCGACCCTACAGGACAGAGTAGAACTGCCCCATAGAGTTTCCAAAGAGCGCCTGGCAGATTTGAACTGCTGGCCCTTTGGTTAGCAGCCATAGCACTTAACCACTACGCCACCAGGGTTTCCATTAATAGTAAAAAAAAAAAAAAAAGTAAGTGTAAATAATAAAAATATAAAATGATTCCTACACTCATTCTTAGATAAAAAAACATTTAAAAAGTATATAGCATTGTTTCACTAAATAGCTTGGAAAATATTTTAAATATTTGATCCTATGCTTCTATGCAAAGATATATAAAAACATACCCTTTAAGCTAATATTGGTGGGCTGGTAAATCCCTACTAACTGTTTCATTGGGAAACATATTATGATTCATCAACATTTTAAATGTACATATACTTTAACACAGAAATTCCACTTCTATTTTCTATACTTAATATATACTAGTCCAACTGGGCAAATATACAAGTACATGTATATTTTCACAAAACATTTTGTTGGCAAATGAAATAATCTTCTTTTGGAGGCTACGTTGAGTAAAATGTAACTGTAGCTTTACAGAAATAATGAAAATTCAAAATTCACCAAGACTAAAAACTTTCTACTAGGAATTATCATATAGGAGTTTGTGAAGCCATTATGCCTGAAAGACCAATGCAGAGAAGTTATACATCTCTTTCAAAAGTCTGGCTTTCCTCTTCACAGCAGCTGTCAGATATCAGCCTTGCCATCAGACAGTTACCTATGTTAAAATTTCAATAGCTGTCAAAGACACTGGTTGACCTGTGACCTTTTTCTATTATCCATTCAACCAAAGTGTCATGCTGCCTTCAGCACTCCCATTGCAAATACTATCAGGAGGCAATAAATAGCTATATTTAGTTAAATTCATGAAAATGACATTATTATCTGAGGGAAAAAAATCAGTCTCAAGAAATTCCAATGCAATTCCTATCAGCAACGTTGTCAAAGTTAGCAAAATCACTAAGGTGGACTTGAATAGAATTTAACTTCAGAAGTTCCCAATTTAGAATCACTTTGGGGATTGAATGAATCCCCTGGAATGCTTCAGAACTGTTCTGCCAATGGGAACCTAGTCTGGACTTATATTCTGTGGACAGCAGCAGATTCCCATACTTCACAAGGAGCAATATAGTACTTGGTTGTAAATATATTAATAAGCTACACAAGGACCCCGATAGCTTTCATTTCAACATTGGTTGAGATTTTTTGGTTACCTTTTTCGAAGCTGTCAAATTGCTAGTTTATTAACATTTAATCAAGGAACAAAATGTCTTCTTAAGCTTTAATCAATATATTATTTCGAACACACATATTTGTACAGGAAAACAGAAGGGTGTGTGTGCGTGTATGAGTGTGTTCATTTTTTCTGGGGACTATAAAACTAGACTGAAGAGACCATCAAAGACAAGATATTCACCATATGAATCTTGGTATGCACTAAGCCAATATACATGCCATGTATGTGGTAGATTTTCAGTTAAGTGTTTGCAGTAAATATTTTTGAAAAAATAAATGAATAAAGCTCAATAGCTTTATTTACAATCCAGTGAGATGTGAGGTAGTCTCTTTTTTTCTCCCTCTGTGTGCGTGTGGGTGTGTATGTGTGCATGTGTCTGTGTAAGAGGTTCCTGGGTTGCACAAATGGTTTGAGCTTTACTACTAACCTAAAAGTTGGCAGCTGGAACCCACCCAGAGGCAGCTAGGAAGAAAAGACTGGTGATATGCTTCTGCAAAGATTACAGCCCAGAAAACTCTATGGAGCAGTTCTACTCTGTAAAACATGGGGTTAACATGAGTCAGAATCAGTCAACTCTACAGCAATGGGTTTGTTTTCTTTGGCGGGGTGTGTGTATGTATACACTTTGTTGTTGTTAGGTACCATTGAATCATTTCCAACTCAAAGGGACCTTATGTACAACAGAACAAAACACTGCCTGGTCTTTCAACAACCTCATAATTATTGCTGTATTTGAGCCCATAGTAGTAGTCATTGTGTCAATCCATCTCATTGAGGGTCTTCCTCTTTTTTGTTAACCCACTGCTTTACCAAGTATGAAGTCCTTCTACAGGAACTGGTCCCTACTGGCAACATGTTCAAAGTACTTGAGAAGAAATCTCCCCAACCTAGCTTCTAAGGAGCATTCTGGCTGTACGTCTTCCAAGACAGATTTGTTCATTCTTCTGCCAGTCCACAGTATATCCAATATTGTTCGCCAACACCATAATTCAGGGGCACAAGTTCCTCTTTTGTCTTGCTTATTCTTTCTCCAACTTTCACATGCATATGAGATGAGTGAAAATACCATGGTTCGGGTCATGCTCACCTTAGTCCTTAAAGTGACATCATTGCTTTTTTAACATTTTAAAGAGGTCTTTTGCAACAGATTCACCCAATGCAATGTGTCCTTTGATTCCTTGACTGTTGCTCCCGTGGGCGTTGGTTGTGGATCCAAGTAAAATGAAATCCTTGACAACATTAATATTTTCTCCTTTTATCATGATGTTGCTTATTTGTCCATTTGTGAGGATTTTTTTTTTCTTTATGTTGAGGCGTATTCCATACTGATGGCTGTAATCTTTGATATTCATCAGTAAGTGCTTCAAGTCCTCTTCGCTTCTTCACTTTCAGCAAGCAAGATTGTGTCATCTGCATAACACAGGTTGTTAATGAGTCTTCCTCCAGACCTGATGCCATATTCTTCTTCATATATTTCAGTTTCTTGGATTAGTCAATCTCAGCATAAGGTTGAATAAGTATGGTGAAAGGATACAATCCTGATGCACACCTTTCCTGACTTTAAACCATGCATTATCCCCTTGTTCTTTTTAACAACTGTCTCTTGTTCTAGGTACAGGTTCCTCATGAGCACAATTAAGTGTTTTGGAATTTCCATTCTTTGCAACGTTATCCATAATTTGTTATGATCCTCAAAGTCTAATGCTACTGATTATTCTTTGTTTCCAACTTCCACATTCTAGTCACCATTAATATCAATGCATCTTGGTTGCATGTTTGATCAATTTCAGACTGCAAAAATTAGTAAAAATTTTCAATTTCTTTATCTTTGACATGAGTAGTTGGTACATAAATTTGAATATTTGTCACATTAACTGTTATTCCTTATAAGTGCATGGATACTAGCCTATCAGTCAGGGATGGGTGACTCAATAAACAAGGTACATATGGGTTTAACTGTTCTTAGTTGCTAATATGTGGTGCACAATTCCTACTGGTTTTCACTACTTCTTTGGTATGTGGTGAAGCTCACGTGAAGTTTTTTACTACAGATTAGTAAGTAAACACAATTAAGCCAGTGCATACCTTACTTACTGTAAGGCAATGCATACCATGCTTACTGGTAAATCCACACCTGCTATCACTGACAACATTGTATTTCAGGATAGGTCTTGAAATGTTCTTTTTGACAATGAATGCAACATCTTTTCTCTTCAACTTGTCCTGATGGGCATAGCAGACCATATGATTGTCTGATTCAAAATGGCCAGTATCTGTCCATTTCAGCTCACTAATATGCCTAGGATATCCACCGTCAAGTTTTTGACAACTTTTAATTTTCCTTGATTCATACTTTGTACATTCAATGTTCCAATTACTAATGAATGTTTAAGCTGTTTCTTCTCATTTTGAATTGTGTCACAGGAAATGAGGTTCCTGAAAGCTTTACTTCATCTATGTCATTAAGGTCAATTCAATTTGAAGAGGAAGCTTTCCCCAGTCATATGTGTATATATATATATATATATATATTTTTTTTTTTCCCAAAAGTAGATTGCCAAGTTCTTCTTTCTAGTTTGTCTTAGTATGGAATCTCTGCTCAAACCTATCCACCATGAATTACCTTGCTGGTATTTGAAATATTGGTGGCATAGCTTCCTGCATCACAGCAATGCTCAAGCTACCACAGAACAAAAAAATGATAGAGATTTGGTGGATCTATATAAACCAAAACCAAACCAACTGACATCAAGTCAATTCTGACTCACAGCTACCCTATAGGACATAGTAGAACTGCCCCATAGGGTTTCCAAGGCTATAAATCTTCACAGAAGCAGACTGCCACATCTTTCTCCCCTTGATTTGCTGGTGGGTTAGAACTGCTGACCTTTTTATTTACAGCCAAGTGCTTAACAATTGAGCCTCTATGGTTCCTTGTGTATACATATACATATTCATATAAAACTCATTGTCGTCAAGTTGATTCTGACTCATAACAACCGTATGGGACAGAGTAGAACTGTCCCATAGGGTTTCCAAGGAGTATCTGGTGGATTCGAACTGCTGACCTTCTCGTTAGAGGCCAAACTCTTAGCCACTATGCCACCAGGGCTTCCACCATATTCATTTTATATATATATATATATATATATATATAGTTAAGTAGCATTCGATCAAACACCACTGGTATTAAAAAATAAGTTCAATCTGCACTGAAGGTATTGGCAAGAAAGAAGTCTCCAGGAATTGATGGAATGCCAGTTGAGGTGCCTCAATGAAAGGATGCAACACTGAAAGTGTTTATTCGTCTATATCAAGAAATTTGGAAGACAGCTACCTGGCCAACCAACAGGAAGTGATCCATATTCATGCCCATTCTGAAGAAAGGGAATCAAATGGGATGCAAAAATTATCAAGCAATACCTTAATATCAGATGCTAGCAAAATTTTGCTGAAGATAATTCAAAAACAGTATATCAACAGGGAACTTCCAGAAATTCAAGCCAGAATTACATTGCTGATGTCAGGTGTCTCTTGGTAGGAAACAGAGACTACCAGAAAGATGTTTACCTGTGTTTTATCGACTATGCAGAGGCATGTGGCTCTGTGGGTTATAACAAATTAAGTACAACGTAATGAAGAATGGGAATTTCGGAATACTTAATTTTGCTCAGGTAGAACATGTACATATGTCAAGAGGTTGTTGTTTGAACAAAACAAAGGGATACTTCATGGTTTAAAATTGGAAATGTGTGTGGCAGGGCTGTATCCTTTCATCTTACTATCCAATCTTTATGCTGAGCAAATAATCCATGAAGCCGGGCTGTATGAAGAAAAATATGACATCAGAGTTGGAAGAAGACTCATTAACTTCCTGCAATATGTATGTACATGACATAACCTTGATTGTCCAAGATAAAGAGGATTTGAAGCACTTACTGTTGAAGGTCAAATGCTACAACCTTCAATATGGATTACACCTGAATGTTAAAAAAACAAAAATTCTCACACCTGGGCCAATAAACAAAATCACGATAAAAGGTGATGTAATTGAAGTTATCAGGATTTAATTCTACTTGGATTGATATTTAGCATGCATGAAAGCAGCAGTCAAGAAATTATAACATGGGTTGCATTGGCCAAATCTGCTACAAAAGACCTCTTTAAGTGTTAAAAAGGAAGTATATCACTTAGATAACTAAGATATGCCTGACCCAAAACATGGTCTTTTCAATGTCTCATACACATGTGAATGCTGTAAAATGAAAAAGGAAGACAGAAGAATTGATGCATTCCTATTGTAGTGTTAGTGAAGAACATCGAATATACTGTGGGCTGAAAGAAGAACAAACAAATCTGTCTTGGAGGAAGTACAAACAATGCTCCTTACTAGAAAGGATGGTGAGATTTTTGTCTTGCTTACTTTGGTTAAGCCAACAGGAAGAACCAATTACTGGAGAAGGACATCATGCTTGGAAATGTAGAGGGTCAGCAAAAAAGAGAGAGCCCCTCAATCAAATGTATTTACAGTGGCTCCACAACGACCTCAAACTTAGCAACTAGTATGAGGATGGTGCAGGGCTTGGCAATGATTTGTTCTATTATATTAGGTCACTAAGAACTCAGGCTGTTAACCAAAAGGCCGGCAGTTTAAATCTATCAGCTGCTCCCTGGAAACCCTGTGGAGCAGTTCTACTTTGTCCTGTAGAGTTCCTGTGAGTTGGAATCGACTCAACATCAATGAGTTTTTTATGAGTCAGAGCCAACTCTACAGCAACCAACAGCACACACACACACCCATATATATATACACACACATTTATATATATGAGCAAACATATGCATGTATATATGTTAGTTTCCATGTATGTATTTTATGCGTGCATACTTACATTTACAGACAGATATATCTCTGTCTATCCATCCATCCATCTTTCTATCTATATTGTTGTTGTTAGTTGCTGTCAATTCAGCTCCAACTCATGGTGACCGCATGTGTGACAGAACAAAATGTTTCCTGGTCCTGTGGCATCTTCATGATTGTTGGTTAGTTTCAGTTTATTGTAGTCAACCTGTCTCATTGATGGTTTCCTTCCCCTTAGCTGGCCCTCCACTTTATGAAACATGATGTTCTTCTCCAGTGTTCAGTCCTTCTTGATGCCACATCTAAACAAAGTCTTGAACAATATTTGTGATCCACAGGGTTTTCATTGGTTAATTTTTGAAAGTAGATCACCAGGCTTTTTTTCCTAATTTGTCTTAGTCTAGAAGCTCTGTTGAAACCTATGTACCGTGGTTGAACTTGCTGGTATTTGAAATACCCATGGCATAGGAAAGCACCACAGTATGACAAACTGACATGCTTCTTGTGTATATATGTGTGTGTGTGTGTGTGTGTAGAGGAAGGCAGAGAGAGAGATTTATGATGTATTCATCTATTCATTTATAATAATTTTTCAACAAGCATTTATTACTAATTTAAGTACAGGGTACTGTACTAGGTTGTGACTGTAATACAAAAATGAATAAATATGATATGAATAATACAAAAATTAATAAAAGTGAGTATCATTAAGATACTCAAGTTTAATAAACTCTTTCATTTATCCTGTTTATTGGGTGCATTTGCTCATCTTCTATCCTTGGAGAGCAGTTCCCTGTAGTTCCAACATTTTACCATATCATGGTGAGAAAAATGCCTGTTTCAAATTTCTTTGGGTAACAACTCTTCTCTGAAAAGGAAATTCTGCCCATTTTCCAGAGAGCATCACATTTCTGAAAAGGCCTTTTAAACATAATTCTTAGCATATGTTATATAAGTATGTATATTAAAATATCTCTATGGAACTATTCCAAAATATGTCAGTGGTCTTGGAAGGGAATAAATCTATAGGAAGTAACATAACCACCAAAGAATGTGGGACAGGCTGTAAAATGGAACATAACTTCTAAGAACATAAGTTTTCAGAAGACATTGGTTGAAATAAAACTACGTCCAAGAAAACATATGTATTAATGGAGCAACTATTTCTCATGCATAGATATCAATTAAAGGTCAAAATGACTGTGTAGCTCCTGGTCTAGTTGTACAATAATTCCAGAGTCTTGTAATTCTAGAGAAAATACTGATTTATGTGTTTTTTTTTTTTTTTTTAACCATAGCTGGAAGAAACAAAATACAAAAAAAAAAAAAAAACACAAAATTGTCAACATTTTCTTTACTGCTTTGGTTCATCTGAATGTATTAGCTTGTAAAAACACAAAATAGAGAGGATATGAATGTTTATGAATTTGGTAAGATGTCACATACTGTGGGCGAAAGTGTTTACTTACCGAGGTTATCACTAAGTGCTGAACTAATGGTGGATTTAAGTCAAATGCTGAAACATCATGTAGCATAATTTTAGTAAGTTAAAATAAGTGATTGATTTTAAATAACCTTTACTAAGTCACAATTGGTGAAATGGATTCATTAATATTAATGCACCTAATACCAATAAGAAAAACATGGCATTAAGAAGAAGGCAAAGATGTAAAGCAACGGGTAGCGTTTGCTATGAATCGGGCCTCCTTTACTATGCAGCAAACATTTTTTGTATTGGAAGGACAGAGAATGGAGAGGAACTGTCAAAAGCCACTTTTGGAATAACAGGATCACATTTTCCAAAAAGATAATTTTTATTGCAGTTAAGAAAAAACATGAATTTATCTGTTATTGAAACATGAAACAAGGAATTCATATGATATAAGCTGTAGTAAACAAGAAGCCCACAGGGGAAAGAGATCGCCTTTTTGTTGTTTAAAGACAAGAAAAGGGTAGACTGTGTATAGTGGATGCTGAATCAGAAATCAGGAAAGAGGACTCTTTCCTTTGGTCTTGTGATACATTTCAGATTGCTCTCTGATATTCATGCAAGCCTCCTTTACATAAAAATACATACACAAAAGAAAACCCAATTTCTTTGTTCAGTCAACTGAATGACAAACATCTGAATGGAAATTCTCTCCAGACTCTGGGAATTATCAATAACAATTTGTTGACACAAGAGGGAAAGCCAGCAGAAAGATAATTGATATTTTAAAGCAAAGTTCCCCAAACTGTATTCTTTAAAACAGTAAAGTTCTGTGAGATATTAATAGATGACATACAAAAAAGAAGCATTCCATTTGGGAAAACTCACATTTTTTTTTTTATTTCTTCTCCCAGAGTTTCAAATCGTGTATCTGCATTTTAAAGACTCTGAACTATCCTGCTGTAAAGTAACGTATTCAACTTATTTAACTTAGCATGTCCGAAATTTATTTCCCGCAATTTCTTTTGTAAAACACGTATTCATATTTTAAAAAAACCCTTGTGCTCCTAAAAAGTTCTTTGGGAAATAGTTCTCTATCTAGACTTTGAGAAGAGATATGCTATTCCAACTGGTGACTTCCAAACAGGATCCATAGAAGATACTATTACATTTATCTACACATAGTAGTATATCAGTTGTGTTCACTTTTGACCCATTTTAATTAGTCTTTTGCTTTCACTGATGTAATCTTTTTAAATATGTCCCATCTGATATTTGCTCATTGTTTTTGCTACTAGGCTCAGAGGGATTTCCACAGTATCCATCGTCATCCTTGGAGCCTCTCTGAGGCAGGCCTGGACCTTCAGACATTCAAAGAGCAGGAACAGAACATGCCATGATGCCAAACAGGGAAAAATCACTTACTTACAATAACAGAAAAAAAATAAATAACAGTAGCTGCTTTTAAATGAGGCAAAGCTACAAAAACGTGCCTAAATTCATAGTGATATGCCACAGAAAACCGAAAAAGAACCAAAAGAAAGAACATTACAAAAAGAGTGCAAAGTGGAAATACCTCACTGATCACTACTTGGGTTATGACTGGAATGACCTAACTCAAGAGCATGTTAGTCAGAAATACATGCTACGCTTACCATCATTTTTTGGTAAATGGTAATATCAAATACATTGTATTTAAAGCCTGTCATATATCATGCCTTCCAATAAATTTGCCCCAAATAAATACTGAGGTACACTGGTTTTAAATCTAGAAAAGAAAAACCACGTAAAGAAAATCTAGAAAAAATATCATTAATCTAAAATCACTAAGTTTTTTTTTTTTTTTTTTCAATTGAATATATATGCCTAGGGCATTCACTGATCATAAGAAGAGATCTGCAAATAACAAAGAAATATAAAATAATAAAACAAATACAAATTTATGTTGTCAAAAATTGCCAAATTAGGATCTCTCAAATCCTATATCTTATCTAGAACCGAAGTTTTCTAATGATTCAAAGGATATGGACATGCATCACATTTTGGTTTTGGATGAGAAAAGAAGAGTTAGGCAACATAAGGAAAAATAGGTCATAAAATGAAGTTATTTTTCATTCAGAATGCTATGCCTTAAATGCTATTAACTAAACAAAAAGGAAGCAGTTTATTTGACTACATTCTATAATCAGCCATGCTCCATGAATCCACAATTTCCAGGGTTATTTACAATACGCAATCTAGCTAGACCAATACATTCATCAAATAACATTTAATAAGTTCCAACTCGTCAATATTTTTCTACTACTAAAAAAATAATAACATATTTTTGAGATTGGTTGGTCATGGTCATTAGCTGTTTGCAAATAGATCACTTCCTAGGGCATTGATTCTCTAGCTCTTTTCTTCTACAGGGAGAGAATGGGTTTCAGGCCCACTGGGGACCTTTCCTTCTCAATATAAAAAGAAATGACTAATTTTTTCCCATAAATTTGGAAATGCTTTGTAAATAAATAAGCAGTGTAGGTGGATATATGAAATGAGGGTAAAGCAGAGAAGGAAAGGAAAAGAATAGACATAATCAATGATAACTGTGGGGTCATTCATAATATCCCCCAAAGTGAAACAATATAATCACTCAACAATAAGCAATTGGATGAATTTATTGTGGTACATTTATATAAATTGATACATCAGTGAAAATTACTTCTCAAAAACGAAATGCCCATCAACAGATGAATGGATAAATTATGGTACATACACACAATAGAATACTATGCAATGATAAAGAATAATGATGAATCTGTGAAACATGTCACAACATGAATGAATCTGGAGGACATTCTGCTGAGTGAAATCAGGAAGTCATAAAGGGACAAATATTGTATGAGACTACTATTATAATAACTCAAGAAAATGTTTAAACATGGATAAAAGCATTCTTTGATGGTTACGAGGGTGGGGTTGGGGAGAAAGGGGAAATCACCAACTAGATAGTAGACAAGGGTCAACTTTGATGAAGAGGTGGACAAAACACAATACAGAGGAAGTCAGCACAACTGGACCAAAGTAAAAGCAAAAACATTTCCTAGACACATCCAAACACTTTGAGGGCCAGGGGCCAGGGGACCATAGTTTTGAGGAACATCTAGGTCAATTGGAATAACACAGTTTACAAAGAAAATGTTCTACATCTCACTTTGGTGAGTAGCAAACCTTGGGAGTGGCCGTCTAAGATACATCTATTGGTTCCATCCCACTCAGGGCAAAGAAGAATGAAGAAAACCAAAGACACAAAATATTAGCCCAAAGGACTGAAGGACCAAATAAACCAGAGACTCTACCAAGCCTGAGACCAGAAGAACTAGATAATGCCCAAACCAAAAAAAAAAAGAACCCAGTGCCGTCGAGTCGATTCTGACTCATAGCGACCCTATAGCAGCTACCACCAATAACCACACCAACAGGGAACGCAACAGAGATTCCCGGACAAGAGCAGAAGAAAAATGTAGAACAGAATTCAAATTCACATAAAATGACCAGGATTAAAAGTCTGACAGTCTAGAGGAACCCGGAAACTATGGCCCCTGGACTCTCTGTTAACCAGAACTGAAACCACTGCCAAAGCTCACTCTATAGTAGATTAGACAGGACTATAAAACAAAAAATCATACACACAAGGAACAAGCTCCTTAGTTCAGTCAGATACACGAGAACAACTGGGAAGCTGCGGTCCAAAAGTGGATGAAAAGGCAGGAGGGGACAGGAACCGATCAAATGGGCACAGGGAACCCAGGGTGGAAAGACGAAGTGTGCTGTCACATCGTGGGGATTGCAATCAATGCCACAAACAATATGTGCATAAATTTTTGAAGGAGAAATTAACTTGAGCTGTAAACTTTCACCTAAAGCACAAAAAAAAAAAAAAAAAAAATTCAACTAGAGGTAAATTCAGCATGTGTTTACTATAAAAAAAAAAAAATCACTTACCACTATGATCTGGTCTTTGAATAAGAACAGAAATTAGCTTACTTTCCCCTTTCCTTCCCAACTCTTCACTGTGTAGATAAGGTGTATTAAGCTTTAGTATATATAAGCACATTGAATATATGTCTCAAAGTCAGAAGCCATGTGTCTTCTGTTGTTTAATCTTCTAAAAAAAATTTTTTGAAATATGACAAAATGGTAATGAAATGTCACTGGGTAAAAATAAGTACTTAGTAAGACAGGATTTATGATTGTATTCCTGTATACATATACCTATATATATAATAAACAAAATGGTACATATAGCAAAGAAGGAAGTTGCTATTGAGGCTGAATGAACCCCTGAAACATTGCCTGAGATAAGCCTTAAACCTTAAACCAAAAGTATCCACTGAAGCCTTCTTTGAATCAAACAATAATTTAGCTTAATTAATAAAGTATGCCTGCCTTAAGAGTTGTGCTCCTTTAAAAAATTGTCTGTGTGGGATCAAATTGACAACAGCAACTCAGAAAGGTTAGATTGGAAGCGTAGGGGGCAGTGGGTCTATGTTAATGGTGATGGAATAATTTGGAAAAAGGATATTTGCACAACTTGAAAAATATATTCTATATCACTGAATTATCACCGAGTTGTACATGTATAAATTGTTGAAATGGCTTATCTTTTGTTGTGTAAATTTTCACAAAAAACAAATAAGTAAATAAGTGGTAGGAATACACAATGCGATAGCTATTATCTACTTACCTGTTTATATAAAAATTAATTTTATTTAGTTTCTCCAAGTTGTCATTTTTTCTCTGTTATTAAATTATTTTGTGCATATTACTTAATCTCTCTGGTTTTATTTTCCTCATCTAAAAGTAGAAGTGAGTACAATTGAAATAGCTCATCATATTTTTATGATGATTGAATAAGTTAATACATGTAGTTAGAAACTGACACATAATAAGTAATAACTGTTAAGCATACACACGTGCATGTACGTGAAAAGATTGTTACGTTTATTGTAAATAATGAAATTTTTTTAACAACTGGATTTAAAGACTGTGCAAGCCTTTATTTTCATTTTTAGTTTTTCTCCATTTTCCAAATTACATATAAAATGTTTATTATATCAAGAAAAAGAAAATACATACTCTACTTAAGAAAAATCCATTAAGTAGAAACACCTTCTGAAGGCAAAGTAAGACTTACGCTTTAGTTTCAACAGTCTCTTTTACAGTAAGAGTGACATTTATGAAGTGTATTGTTTATGGTATGGCCTTGAGTATATCCCACCTGAATTTATTGACCATCTCAAGAATAGATTTGACACTTTGAACACTAATGACTGAAGACCAGAAGAGTTGTGGAAGGACATCATACATCAAGAAAGTAAGAAGTCATTAAAAAGACAGGAAAGAAAACACCAAAATGGATGTCGAAAGAGACTCAGACAGTTGCTCTTGAATGTACAGTAGCTAAGGCTGAACAGAAGATTTCAAAGGGTGGCTTGAGAAGACAAAGTAAAGTATTATAATGACATGTGCAAAGACCTGGAGATAGAACACCAAAAGGGAAGAACACGCTCGACATTTATGAAGCTGAAAGAACTAAAGAAAAAAAAAAAATGAGTTGCAACATTGAAGGATTCTACTGGGAAAATAGTAAACAACCACAGAAAGTATCAAAAAAGGGTGGAAGGAATACAGTCACTGTACCGAAAAGAACTGGTCCATGTTCAACCATTTCAGAAAGTAGCGTATGATCAAGAACCAGTGATACTGAAGGAAAGGTCCAAGCTGCATTGAAAGCATTGGCAAAAAACAAGGCTGCAGCAATTGACAGAACAGCAATTGAGATGTTTCAACAAATGGATACAGCACTGGAAGTGCTCACTTTTCTATACCAAGAAATTGGAAGAGACCCATATTTGTACCCATTCCAAAGAATGGTGATCCAGGAGAATGCAGAAAATTATCAAACACTATCACGCACTAGTAAAATTTTGCTGAAGATCATTGAAAAGTGGTTGCAGCAGTATGTCAGCAGGAAATTGCCGGAAATTCAAGCTGGATTCAGAAGAGGTCCTGGAATCAGGGATATCATTGCTGATGTCAGATGGATCCTGGCTGAAAACAGAGAATACCAGAAAGAGATGCTGACTTGTGTTTTATGGACTATGCAAAGTCAGTTGACTGTGTGGATCATAACAAATTATGGATAACATTGCAAAGAATGGGAATTCGAGAACACTTAATTGTGCTCATGAGTAAACTGTACTTAGACCAAGAGGCAGTCATTTGAACCGAAAAAGAGACTACTCTGTGGCTTAAAGTTGAGAAAAGTGTGCATCAGAGTTGTATCCTTTCACCATACTTATTCAATCTGTATACTGAGCAAATTATCCAAGAAACTGGACTATAAAATGAAGAAGGTGACATCAGGATTGGAGGAAGACTCATTAACAACTTGTGATATGCAGATAACAGAACTTTGCATGCTGAAAGTGAAGAGGACTTGAAGCACTTACGATGAAGATTAAAGTCTACAGCCTTCGGTATGGATTATACCTCAAAATAAAGAAAACAAAATCCTCACAACTGGACCAATAAGCATCATCGTGATAAATGGGGAAAAGATTGAAGTTGTAAAGGATTTCATCTTACTTGGACCCACAATCAATGCCCATGGAAACAGCAGTCAAGAAATCAAAAGATGTGTTGTGTTGGGCAATTCTGCCACAAAAGACCTCTTTAAAGTGTTAAGAAGCAAAGATGTCACTTTAAGGCCTAAGGTGCACCTGACCCAAGCCATGGTGTTTTCCATTGCATCATATGCATGAGAAAGCTGGACAGTAAATCAGGAAAACAGAAGAATTGATGCTTCTGAATCATGGTGTTGGCGAAGAATGTTGACTGCCAGAAGAAACAAATCTCTCTTAGAAGAAGTACAGCTAGAATGCTCATTAGAAGAAAGGATGGCGAGACTTCATCTCACATACTTTGGGCAAGTTATCAGGAGGGATGAGTCCCTGGAGAAAGACATCATGTTTGGAAAACAGAGGGTCAGTGGGAAAACAGAAGACCCTTCAACAAGATGGATGGGCACAGTGATTACAGCAATGGGCTCAAGCATAACAAAGATTGTGAGGATGCCACAGTACCATGCAGAGTTTCATTCTTTTGTGTATAGTGTCACTAAAAGTCAGAACCAACTCTGTCATGGATTGAATTGTATCCCCCAAAAATATGGGTATCAATTTGGCTAGGCCATGATTCCAGTATTGTGTGATTGCCCACCATTTTGTTATCTGATGTGAGGTGATTCTCCTGTGTGTTGTAAATCCTAATCTTGGTCTGTGGTTAAGAGGCAAGATTAGATTATTTTAAAGAGGATTAGAGTGGGATGTAACACACTTGCTCAGGTCTCATCCTTGACCTAAGGTAAAGGGAGTTTCCCTTGGGTGTGGCCTGCACCATCTTTTATTTTACAAGAGATAAAAGAAGAAGGAAGAGAGCAGAGATGAGGGGACCTCATAACACCAAGAAAGCAATGCCAGGAGCAGAGCACGTCCTTTGGACCTGAGGTTGATGGGCAGAGAAGCTCTTAGACCAGGGAAGATTGATGACAAGGACCTTCCCCCAGAGCTGACAGAGAGAGAAAGTCTTCGCCTGGAGCCGATGCCCTCAATTTGGACTTGTAGCCTACTAGATTGTGAGAGAAGAAATTTCTCTGTTAAAGCCATCCACTTGTGGTATTTCTGTTATAGCAGCACTAGATGACTAAGATAGACTCTAAGTCACCTAACAGCAACCAGCAATGTATGAGTGACCCAATTTCTCTCTGTACTCTTCTGTATTTGGGTTAACACTATTTTTTATTTTAGCTATTCTGATAGATGTGCTGTGCCATTTCATTGTGGTTTTAATTTGCCTTCCATGTGGAAGTTGTGTGTTACTATGATGTTGAACAGTTTTTAGCAGAGAGTCCAGGCTAAGTAAGATGTACTAAGAAGAAAGGTCTGGCAATCTACTTTCAAAAATCAATGAAAACCTTACGGATCCTAATGGTTAATGCACAAGCAATCATGGGAATGATGAAAGACCAGAGAAGGTCCCATTTCATTGTGCGTAGGGCTGCCATTAGTTTGGGGCTAACTAGACACAGCTAACAACAACGACAACAAAGGCAATGGTGTTGGATACATTTTCATGTGTCTGTCATCTGAACATCCTTTTTGGTGAAAAGTAAGTATGTTTTTACATTCCAGTGAAGCATCTCCTCCTTGGAAACTCTATCAGGTAGATCTACTCTGATCTATAGGGTGGCTGTGAGTTGGAGTCGACTCGATGGCAGTGGGTTTTTTGGTTTTGGAAGTGTCTCCAACCTATAAATACCACAGTTGATCTAGACAGAGCTGAGTGAGCCCAGCAGAGATCAACCAAGCCCAAGTACATAAGGTATACAAAGAATTGGTTTTTGTTTCAAGACATTGAGTTTTGGGATGACTTATTACTCAATAGTAGCTAACTGATGCATTCAACGTACTCCTCCTTTAGCCTCATAATGTGAATCTGCCAAATATTACATGTCTGATTTTCTCTTACAAAAGTCAAATTATACTCATCTCGCTAATGTATGCAACAAACTTAAGAAGTTTTGTTGCATATTAGAAATAGACTATAGGATCGGAGAGAACTGGGTTAGAGTGATGGCTCTAAGAGTTTCAACAAGTTAACCTGTTTGGAAATCAGTTTCTGCATCTGTACCAAAAGTATAGTAGTACATACATTGAAAATATTTTATAAGGTTTACACTAGAGTTTATGTAAAATGCTTCATCCGTAGTTTGCATTCAATAAATGGTAGAGGCAATAATAATAGTTACTAAAATACTTCTGACTAAATCCTAGTGAATCTGGCCCCTGTCCATGATTTTTTGTTCTAAAAGGTGAAGTGACCAATTGCCTCATGTTTGACTCCAACGAACTTTTCTGACTTGAGTCAGGCCATTCAACTTTCACCTAGAGTCTTATCATCTACCATAAACTGTCCATTTCATCAGATTTTTATTCTGGTTTCCCTTTTATCATATAGGAGTTTTCGGTGAACATTCTGTATTAGAAGAAAATGACCACTTTGCTATCGATATTGGTTATGATCACTATGATTTTGTGAAGGAATATGACTTAAGATTATTGGCAATGCTTACTGACTTTTTTGGACACTGAAAATAAGAATAATTGGTTACAAGCTAAATATAAACTTCTAGTTATTACTGTTTATATGAAACTTTATTTTAGTATCCCTGTAAGAGTCTTAGCAATGAAAATTCCTGATAAATCAGGTAAAAATATCAAGTGAAATACGGTATGGTCACTGAAAATTTTAACTTATGGTGATTGTAAACACTAGATGATATGTATGGATTCAATTAAGGTATGGAAAATATGTTGACCTTATGGATTCTATAGAAAGCATTATTAAAGATAAATTTTCCTGTTCAAAGTAATACTTAATAAAAACTACTTTAGTACAAAAATATTATCTCTGGTATTTCTCCTTCTTATTTTATTTGGTATATATTTTTGCTTCAAATTATTATTGATATTGGTTTTGTATATAATCAACAGAGATTAGGTTAGTTATTAGAAGAAGATTTTGCAATGAATTAAGCAAGATAGATCCACCAGAACACTCTATGTTCAAAACCAACATTGCATGGGAAATTTTTTCATCGCTCATGAGGGAGACACAGAAATGTTTACCTGGATCAAATTATTTCGCTATGGTTTTATGATGCACAACTTTTTATGATGCAGAACTTTAAGGATACTAGCTTACTTTTTAATAAGCTCAACTGGACCGAGGACGATTTCAAAAGAAAATTCTGACCTTGACAATGAGCCAAAACCATGTAGAAATGGGTGATTATTCTTCCAAATGGAAACTTTGCTTAAGCTCCTAACTTTGCATAAAAGAATGTATGTTTTATTATGGATTTATATAATATTTATTAAGCATATCTCTCCAACTTCCACCTGCATCTCAAAATAATAGCAACTGAGTTCTTCTAAAACAGAATATAGTCTTTTCTCTCATGTTCCTATCAATAGCACATCTAAGACAGTGGAATTTGGGGAAAATTAATGAACGCTGTGCAGTCCTTACACTTTCTCCCTATTCTTGAATAAAGCCTGACAATCAGAAAATCACATATTTTTAGGTACATTTTTACTTCTCATATAATCCCTTCAGTGTGCTGTTGTCTAATATTAGGCCTTTGACATTTATCAAAGAATATTATGAGAACTGTATGAATCACTTCACATTTTTGTTAAAGAAGTGCTGTTAAACGAGTTGTCCATCACAGTATTACTTAGGGCTGCTTAAAGATCTTCGAATTTCTGTTAGAACTTGGTGCTTGGGAAAACTTTTTACCCTTTCCAAAGAAATGTGAAAATGCCACTAAGTAACTGTTCTAATCTTTTTTTTCTCCTTTGGCTTCAAAATTGGAAGCAACGATTTTAACCACTCCGATTTTTAAATGCTGCCTATTTGCGTTCTTCTCCCTAGTGTTCACTCATATAGTCTTTCATCCTGATTTTCTTTTCTTTTCTGCACAGCGGCTACCCTGATCTCTTTCACAACAAGAAACCCAGAACAGAGTTACAGATTTCTCATAAACTGAAGCTTCAAAATCCCCGAAGGATAGTGTTTTATTTACTTTTTGAGGGAAAATAACCTCTAACCTAAATAAACTCTGCAAAGATAAAGGTTATATTCTTTAGATTTAGCTCTCTTTGATACCCCGGGAATGTCTGAAACTTTGTTATCATTCTTGACTCTTGAAAGTATATATTTAACAAAATGCTTTAGACTTTCTCTTTTGTCCATTGTTGCCTCAGCTCTGGTTCCCAGCTCCTATTTTCTTTCTTTTAAGCTTTCCTAGGTGTTGTAAATTACATTAAATTCAGTTCTGCATTTAGTCTACTTTGGGGACTTTTGGTTTTGTTCTTTGTATAGCTCTGGAGCATATACTTTATCTTTTACCGTTGGAAACCATAGACTCATAGATCTAAAACCTACACAATAAAACAATATTTGCCATATATTTACTAACGTTTGCTTACAAGTCTAACACGCAAATGCCTCTAGCTTGAGTTTTCAACGTTCCATTTCAACCAGGCTACAGTCATTACCTAGGAGTCCTGATCTGAGTCACTGTAAATTTGCATTAAGTAGTTTTACTCTTATTCTTCTCTTTGTTTGAAATATACTTCTCACAAATATTTTCATCTTGCCTTCTTTACATTATTCAGGTCTTAATTCAAGTATAATTTCCTCGGAAAGGCCTTCCCCAACAGCCCTAGCTCAAAGCAGTTCCTGAACTAGCAGCTCCCAGGAACCCTCTACCATGTCTCCTATTTTATCTTCTTCATCGTGATTTTGAATATATTATCTCTCTTACAAATTTGATCACATGATAGCAGGAATTCTATTTTTCTCTCCAAATTCCCAGTGTCTGGCACATTAACAGAGCTTAAGGAACTAATTCATCTCATTTTTAACATCACAGGATCTGGATGTTTTAATAAAGCATGAAATCTGTACAACAAATTGTATGTTTCTTTAGATGAGATGAACTCACTGATCTTGTTGGTTTAAAAACTTACAGACATAGGCTCAATTCCTATTGAGAATTGTTATTCAATGAAAACATTATTATCTAAAGAGTTCTTTCATCTCATCCCTATTTTCCATGCAAAGTTCCATGAGAAGTACTTATCCTTAGGACAGTAAACAAAATATAGAAAAACCTAGAGGTCTTTCCTTGCCAAAGTACACTTAAAACATTTAATGACATGCAAAAGTATATTATTGAACCCATATTATGTACCATTAGTTAACTTTCTAGATTATGAAAAAATAAAATTTACAAATTCCGAAAACTGAATCACAAATTGCTTGGTCATTAAACTAGACTATTATAGATTAGATAATAGCAACGGATGTGATTTTAATTCCATCTAAATTTGATCCTTGGTTAAAATGTCCATTTTGTGGTTAGCTTAATGTCTAGGGAGAGGAACAAAATAATGCTGGATGGAATTGATGATAGGGATAAAGGACCAAAGTAACACAGAAAGATTCATGGGGTAATAAAAGAATATGGCCTTAAAAAACTAGCCCACCTACCACATAGTTTCTTCAGGTATGGAAAAAAATAAAATCTTCAGCACATACACACACAAAATACAGGAGTATAAAAAAATCATTATTGTTTTTGTATACAAATTATAGGAATAAAACAATTTGACCATTTCCTGAGCCACCAATATGCTTGTGAATAGTAGCATTAAGGGAAGCCGTGTGTTCCCAGCAAAAGCTATAAGTGATAATGTTTTTTTTTTTTTTTCTCTCCAGATTTCAGTTTCTCTATAATATGCCTTGTGCTTGACGAGTGGCAATGCTAACTATAACAAACTTCTCCCTTTGGTTGTCTATGGGTTGCCAATTTTAAGCTTCTAGGCTTTCCAAAAAATGTTTTTCACTAACCTACTTACTATCCTTTTGCTAATCATTGAGGCAATACATCAAGCTTTTTAGGGGCACTGTGGCAATAGTAAGAAAAGGGCAGAAATACGTCATTAATTTTTTCAAGTCAAGGAGGACCAAAGAGATATCACCTAAAATTATAAGGCAGTGATTATTAACTAAATTTCTAAAAGATTCTGTTTTGTTAGCATTTCTAAGTCAGAATTTCAAGTATAGAGCAGCAATCTGGAGAGAGTAAAAATAGATGAAAGGCAATTACTTTGCAACATTCGGCACTAATTAAAATTGTTCACAAAAACAGGAATCTTCAAAACTTTAATTAAGCCTTCTTTTTTTTACTGTTGAGGCCATTGATCTGCTCACCTAGATACCTGGGGAATAGAGAACTTCAGGAAGAACACACAGCAGCCTGGCCAAGTGTCTGCTCTCTTCTCAGCTTGCAGAAAGGAGGGAGTTGCTGTTGCGGTTGTCATAGGTGTGCTGCCTGTATGCATTGCTCCTGGGACATGAATCAACTTCTCCCCTGCAATCTCTGGGGTCTGACAGGGGAGGGGTGAATTTATTTTGTGGTGTAATATACAGACATGTTTGTGAATGTACTTTGGGATTTTAAAAGAAGTCTAATTTCTGATTTTAGCGTGCAAGTTTTGATTATATACAAATGTATGTATGCAAATGTAGATATGAAAGTAGATGGAGATGCTGTTGTTGTTGTTGTTAGGTGCCATCGAGTTGGTTCTTATTCATAGTGACCCTACGTGCTACAGAATGAAACACTGCCTGGTTGTGTGTCATCCTCACAATCATTGATGTGTTTGAGCCCATAGTTGCAGCCACTGTGTCAGTCCAACTTGTTGAGGGTCTTCCTCTAGGGACTGAACCCTCTTGACAACATGTCCAAAGTATTTAAGACACAGTCATGTTATCCTTGCTTCCAAGGAGCATTCTGGTTGAACTTCTTCCAAGACAGATTTGTTTATTCTTTTGGCAGTTCATGGTATATTCAATAATCTTTGCCAATACCACAATTCTTCTTCTGTCTTCCTTATTCATTGTCCAGCCTTCACATGCATATGTTGCAATTGAAAATAATATGGCTTGGGTTAGTCACACCTTATTCTTCAAGGTGATATCTTTGCTTTTCAACTCTTCAAAGAGGTTCTTTGCAGTAGTTTGCCCACTGCAATGCATCTTTTGATTTCTTGACTCCTGTTTCCACGGGTGTTGATTGTGGATCCAAGTAAAATGAAATCCTTGACAACCTCAATCTTTTCTCCATTTATCATGATGTTGCTCATTGGTCCAGTTGTGAGGATTTTTGTTTTCTTTGTGTTGAGGTGTAATCCATACTGAAGGCTACAGTCCTTGATCTTCATCAGTAAGTGCTTCAAGTCCTCTTCACTTTCAGCAAGCAAGGCTGTGTCATCTGCATAATGCAGGTCGTTAATGAGTCTTCCTCCAATCCTGATGCCCCGCTCTTCTTCATATAACCCAGCTTCTCAAGAAGCTGGATGCAGATGTAGATATTGATAGATACAGATATACATCTAGATATATGGAATGTCCTTGGGTAACACAAATGGTTTGTACTCAGCTGAGACTCAAAAGATAAGTGGCTCAAACCCACCCAGCGACAGCATGCAGGAAAAGGCCTATCTGCTTCCATAAAGATTTCAGCCAAGAAAATCTTCCTATGGAGTAGTTCTACTCTGTAACACATGAGGTGGTCATGAGTAGGAATAGTTTGAAGGCACAAGACGACAACAACATGGAGTCTCTGGGTGGAGCCAATTGTTAAACGCTTGCTATCTACAGAAAGGTTGGTGACTAGAATCCACCCAGAAGTTCCTCCAAAGAAAGGTCTGGTGATTACTTCTAAAAGGTCACAGCCTATGGAGCATAGTTCTACTCTGAAACACTGGTTCACAATGAGTAGGAATTGAATTGACAGCAGCTTGTTTGGATACACATGCACATATATACATACATACATATTAGATATAGCTGCTAATTATGTTATTTCTGTTTTACCTCTTTACTGATTTTTTGTACACTTAATCTATCTGTCTTATACAGAAAGTATTGTACTACTAAGATGTTTCTATTTCCATGGTAGGAAGAAAAAGGAGAGTTAAAATTTTAGGTAGTCTGGTGAGAAAAGACCCTAAGATGATGCCATTTGAGTAAAAATCTGAAGAAAGAGAGAAAGAGCAACATAGGATCTGGGGTAAGAGCATCCTAGGTGGAGAACGCATCAAGTGAAAAGTCTAACGTGATTTGGGAATATGAAATAGATTGAGTGAGGGGAAGCAAAGGGGAAGATGGGGTTGAAGAGCTGAAGACTAGGAGTAGGGGTGGGGGCACATTAAGCTGTGCCTTCCTGGTGACGTAGTGGTTAAGTGCTATGGCTGCTAACCAAAAAGGTCTGCAGTTCGAATCCACCAGGTGTTCCTTAGAAACTCTATGGGGCAGTTCTACTTTGTCGTATGGGGTCGCTATGAGTCAGAATCGATTGGACGGCAATGGGTTTGGCTTTTTTTGGTTTACTTTTTCATTGGCTTGCAAATAGGGAAATTCAGAAAAGTTCATAAAATCCTCGGAGCCTGACAACATGCTATATAACTAAGTTCTCTACTGTAGTGTTTATCAAAGTTTTAGTACATGCATATTTCACTCAATAAATACTTGTTTGTGAATGAACTGAAAGAATGCACTTTCCTGGAAGGGCATAGAGACCATGTAAGCCATCTCTACTATAGTCTGTTTTAAAAAGGCATGGAGGCAGTGTCTGACCTCCTCTAACTTCCCATGGAGGAAGGATAATTAATACCAACAGGCCAAGGCTGATTCTTATGAGGCATGGGTTAGACATGCCTCCTTTCTCTGGCATCTTTACCAATTCTGACATCAACTGTCCCTCCCACGGCACAGTCTACTTCTCTGCTGGGTTGGATAATTCATTGCAATGGTCACACAGAATTCACAGACCATACTCTCTATTATGGGGTTTATTAGGGAAGTAAAGAAAAAAAAGTTACATGTCACAATTCAGATTGAGTAATGCTCAAGATACAGTTCTGCCATCAGACAGCCTCTTCCCAGCTGTGCCCACAGGCATGCCTCTCTCTGGCCCTCAGTCTCTGCCCAAAAGGCACTCAGCTTTCTTGCTCCATGGGCTGAGGAGCCCACTGTGCATCACCTGTACGTCTCTTCTGCCAGTCTCTCTATTCTCAGTGGTGGTGGGCTTTCTTTCTCTCCTGCCTCTGGGGTGGCTTGCCTCAAGCCCAGCAGGATGGCAAAACTAACCAATCCCCTTGGTGGGCCACAATTACCCTATTACTCAGTCCCACTCAATCACATGGGTGGAAGTTACAAGACCACAGTTAGAAAGGCCACACAAAAAGTAATCTATCACATCGCACCCTGACTATAGACTTGCCACATATGAGCAATATTCTGTTTCAAATTTTTCCCCTATTTTTTTTTTTTTTTTAAATTTACGCTACAGTCAGGATATTGCCTTCACCCCTGCACTGAAACTGTTCTAGACAAGGTCCCACATTGCTATATCTAATGGTCAATTCTCAGTTATTTTTCTAATTGAGCTATCAGCAGCATTTGGTGAAGTTGGTTCCACTCTTTTTCCTGAAACAGTATCTTCACTTGGTTCCATTTTAACACTCTTTCCTGGTTTTCCTTTCATATCGTTGCTCACTCTTCACCACCCTCAGCTGGTTTCTCCTCTTCTCTCTAGTATCTTAATGCTCAGTTTCTGGTCCTCTTTATCTGTCTTCACTTGTTCCCCATGTGGAATCATCTCAGTCTTTGGCCTTAAATACCATCAATTTTTTAAAAAAAATCCACATTTATATTTCTAACTCAACCTTCCCATACATCCATTTGTATACACAAGTACCTACTTTCTGTCTTTGCCAGGATATCTTATAAAAATGTCAAACTCAAAGTGCCTAAAATTTAATTTCTGGACTTCCTCTGAGCACTTGCTTATCTCACTGGCTTCTCTTTACAGTTAATGACAACTCCATCTTACAATTTTTAATTAAAATATAAATAAAGACATGAAGTCTTCTTTGACACCTTCTTTCTTTCATACTCCAAAGCTAATCTCATACCATAGCATATTGGCTCTATCTTCAAAATATTACCAAAACCTGATCATTCTCACCACCTCTATTTACTGAGCCCTGGACCAAGTTACCATCCTCTCTCGCCTGAATTACTGTAATATTACATCCACTAACAGGCCACCTGAATTCTAACTTTGTGTGCTACAGTCCATTCTTATTATAACAGCCACAGTGATCTTTTTAAGGGAATGCAGTGGTAAGACTCAGAATTTAGTTGAAATATGTTAGAAGAAGAGAAAATTGGGACAATAAGATTTTCAAATTACAAAGTCCCAGAAAAAGAGCACTCTAAGGCAAGAGAATAAACTACTATGGGCCAAATTCTCACTCTCCTAACTCTAGGGAAATACAGTGTGAGTAGGTTTGATGAATAGGTATTCCCCTGGAGTTACAAAGGATAAGAATCTGACTCTATGTCTTTAATTTATACAAAATAAATTTTTATAAGGGAGAGATCGCTAAGAGGTGGTGTGCCCCAGAGAGCTGGAAATTTGTATTATATTAAAATAGGTTAGAGAATGTGCTCTACTCAAATGTCCTGGCATTGCTAAGGGAGAACGCTATCCTGAGGCAAAGCACATTTAGAGATACTCTTGAGCTTTGCTTGATTTCTCCTCGGTTCCTATAAAACTACCTTTATATAAAATAAGGGCCTAAGTTACTGAAAAATTCTTTGGAAAAATATTTGAGGCCAGACAGCATTATATTACATACAGCAACACTGATTATTATAATTAAGGTCTGACCTATGAGTGCACAACTTTTCCCAAGTTATTTAGTTACTGGTTCTTCTCTCTTTCCATTCCTAATCCATGAATCACAAGATTAAACTCACAATTTACTTGTAATATTACCATCATCATCTTTGATGGATTGAATTGTGTTGCACAGAAAGATATGTTGAAGCCCTATCTCCTGTACCCGTAAATGTGATACTATTTAGAAGTAGGATTTTTCTTTTGTTATTAATTAAGTGAAAAGTGGCCATATACCAGGAAGACATAACCATATTAAACATGTATGCACCCAATGACAGGGCTGCAAGATACATAAAAAAAACTTTAACAGAACTGAAAAGTGAGATAGACACCTCCACAATTATAGTAGGAGACTTCAACACACCACTTTCGGAGAAGGACAGGACTTCCAGTAAGAAGCTCAATAGAGACACGGAAGACCCAATTGTTACAATCAACCAACTTGACCTCATAGACTTATACAGAACACTCCACCCAACACCTGCAAAGTACACTTTTTTTTTTTTTCTAGCACACATGGAACATTCTCCAGAACAGACCACATATTAGGTCATAAAACAAACCTTTGCAGAATCCAAAACATTGAAAGACTACAAAGCATCTTCTCAGACCACAAGGCCATAAAAGTAGAAATCAATAACAGAAAAATCAGGGAAAAGAAAACAAATACTTGGAAAATGAACAATACCCTGCTCAAAAAAGACTGGGTTATAGAAGACATAAAGGAGGGAATAAAGAAATTCATAGGATGAAATGAGAATGAAAACACTTCCTATCAAAACCTCTAGGACACAGCAAAAGCAGAGCTCAGAGGTCAATTTATATCAATAAATGCACACATACAAAAAGAAGAAAGAGCCAAAATCAGAGAACTGTCCCAACAACTTGAACAAATAGAAAATGAGCAACAAAAGAATCCATCAGGAGCCAGAAGAAAACATATAATAAAAATTAGAGCTGAACTAAATGAAATAGAGAACAGAAAAAAAAAATCAAAAGAATTAACAAAGTCAAAAGCTGGTTCTTTGAAAAAATTAACAAAATTGATAAACCATTCGCTAGACTGACTAAAGAAATACAAAAGGAAACAAATAACCTAAATAAGAAAAGAGAGGGGCCATATCACAACAGACCCAACTGAAATTAAAAGAATCATATCAGATTATTACGAAAAATTGTACTCTAACAAATTTGCAAACCTAGAAGAAATGGATGAATTCCTAGAAAAACACTACCTACATAAATTAACACAATCAGAAGTAGAACAACTAAATAGACCCAGAACAAAAAAAAGAGATTGAAAAGGTAATCAAAAAACTCCTAACAAAAAAAGGCCCTGGCCCGGGTGGCTTCACTGCAGAGTTCTACCAAACTTTCAGAGGAGAGTTAACACCACTACTACTAAAGTTATTTCAAAGCATAGAAAATGATGGAATACTACCTAACTCATTCTATGAAGCCACCATATCCCTGATACCAAAACCAGGTAAAGACACCAGAAAAAAAAGAAAATTACAGACCTATATCCCTCATGAACATAGATGCAAAAATCCTCAACAAAATTCTAGCCAACAGAATTCAACAACATATCAAAAAAAATAATCCACCACAACCAAGTGGGATTTATACCAGGTATGCAAAGCTGGTTTAATATTAGAAAAACCATTAATGTAATCCACCATATAAATAAAACAAAAGATGAAAACCACATGATCTTATCAATTGATGCAGAAAAGGCATTCAACAAAGTCCAACACCCATTCACGATAAAAACCCTCAGCAAAATAGGAATTGAAGGAAAATTCCTCTACATAATAAAGGGCATCTATACAAAGCCAACAGCCAACATCACTATAAATGGAGAGAGCCTGAAAGCATTTCCCCTGAGAATGGGAACCAGGCAAGGATGCCCTTTATCACCGCTCTTATTCTACATTGTGCTAGAGGTCCTAGCCAGAGCAATTAGGTTAGACAAAGAAATAAAGGGCATCCAGATGGGCAAGGAAGAAGTAAAATTATCTCTATTTGCAGATGACATGATCTTATACACAGAAAACCCAAAGGAATCCTCCAGAAAACTACTGAAACTAATAGAAGAGTTTGGCAGAGTCTCAGGTTATAAAATAAACATACAAAAATCACTTGGATTCCTCTACATCAACAAAAAGAACATCGAAGAGGAAGTCACCAAATCAATGCCATTTACAGTAGCCCCCAAGAAGATGAAATACTTAGGAATAAATCTTACCAAAGATGTAAAAGACCTATACAAAGAAAACTACAAAGTACTAGTGCAAGAAACTAAAAGGGACCTACATAAGTGGAAAAACATACCTTGCTCATGGATAGGAAGACTTAACATAGTAAAAACCTCTATTCTACCAAAAGCCGTCTATACATACAATGTACTTCCGATCCAAATTCCAATGACATTTTTTAAAGTGGTGGAGAAACAAATCACCAACTTCATATGGAAGGGAAAGAAGCCTCGGATAAGTAAAGCATGACTGAAAAAGAAGACGAAAGTGGGAGGGCTCACCCTACCTGATTTTAGGACATATTATACAGCCAGAGTAGTCAAAGCACCTTGGTACTGGTACAACAACAGGCACATAGACCAATGGAACAGAATTGAGAACCCAGATATAAATCCATGCACATATAAGCAGCTGATATTTGACAAGGGCCCGGTGCCAGTTAGTTGGGGAAAAGATAGTCTTTTTAACAAATGGTGCTGGCATAACTGGATATCCATTTGTAAAAGAATGAAACAGGACCCATACCTCACACCATGCACAAAAACTAACTCCAAGTGGATCAAAGACTTAAACATAAAGACTAAAACGATAAAGATCATGGAAGAAAAAATAGGGACAACCCTAGGAGCCCTAATACAAGGCATAAACGGAATACAAAACATTACCAAAAATGACGAAGAGAAACCCGATAACTGGGAGCTCCTAAAAATCAAACACCTATGCTCATCTAAAGACTTCACCAAAAGAATAAAAAGATCACCTACACATTGGGAAAAATTTTCAGCTATGACATCTCTGACTAGCACCTGATCTCTAAAATCTATATGATTCTGTTAAAACTCAACCACAAAAAGACAAACAACCCAATCAAAAAGTGGGCAAAGGATATGAACATGAACTTCACTAAAGAAGATAGTCAGGCAGCTAACAGATACATGAGAAAATGTTCTCGATCGTTAGCCATTAGAGAAATGCAAATTAAAACTACAATGAGATTTCATCTCACTCCAACAAGGCTGGCATTAATCCAAAAAACACAAAATAATAAATGTTGGAGAGGCTGCGGAGAGATTGGAACTCTTATACAGTGCTCGTGGGAATGTAAAATGGTACAACCACTTTGGAAATCTATCTGACGTTTTCGTAAAAAGTTAGAAATAGAACTACCGTACAACCCTAGAAATCCCACTCCTCAGAATATACCCTAGAGAAATAAGAGCCTTTACACCAACAGATATATGCACACCCATGTTTATTGCAGCTCTGTTTACAATAGCAAAAAGCTGGAAGCAACCAAAGTGTGCATCAATAGATGAATGGTTAAATAAATTATGGTATATTCACACAATGGAATACTTCGCATTGATAAAGAACAGTGACGAATCTGTGAAACATTTCATAACATGGAGGAACCTGGAAGGCAGTATGCTGAGTGAAATTAGTCAGAGGCAAAAGGACAAATATTGTATAAGACCACTATTATCAGATCTTGAGAAATAGTATAAACAGAAAAGAACACATACTTTTGTGGTTATGAGGGGCGGGAGGGAGGGAGGGTGGGAGAGATTTATATACTGATTAGTTAGTAGATAAGAACTACTTTAGGTGAAGGGAAGGACAATACTCAATACAGGGAAGGTCAGCTCAACTGGACTGGACCAAAAGCAAAGAAGTTTCCGGGATGAAATGAATGCTTCAAAGGTCAGTGGAGCAAGGGTGGGGGTTTGGGGACTATGGCTTAAGGGGACTTCTATGTCAATTGGCAAAATAATTCTATTATGAAAACATTCTGCATCCCACTTTGAAGTGTGGCATCTGGGGTCTTAAATGCTAACAAACGGCCATCTAAGTTGCATCAATTGGTCTCAACCCACCTGGATCAAAGGAGAATGAAGATCACCAAGGTCACATGATAACTATGAGCCCAAGAGACAGAAAGGGCCACATGAACCAGAGACTTACATCATCCTGAGACCAGAAGAACTAGATGGTGCCCGGCTACAACCGATGACTGCCCTGACAGGGAGCACAACAGAGAACCCCTGAGGGAGCAGGAGATCAGTGGGGTGCAGACCCCAAATTCTCATAAAAACACCAGACTTAATGGTCTGACTGAGACTAGAAGGATCCCGGCAGTCATGGTCCCCAAACCTTCTGTTGGCCCAGGACAGGAACCATTCCTGAAGACTACTCATCAGACATGGAAGGGACTGGACAATGGGTTGGAGAGAGATGATGATGAAAAGTGAGCTACTTGTATCAGGTGGACACTTGAGACTGTGTTGGCATCTCCTGTCTGGAGGGGAGATGGGAGGGTAGAGAGTGTTAGAAACTGGCAAAACCAGCATGAAAGGAGAGACTGGAAGTAGGGAGCAGGCTGACTCATTAGGGGGAGAGTAAGTGGGAGTATGGAGTAAGGTTTATATAAGCTTATATGTGACAGACTGACTTGATTTGTAAACTTTCACTTAAAGCACAATAAAAATTATTTAAAAAAAAAATGATCCATCTATAAGCTGCCTACAATAGGCAGACCTTAGACTTAGAGACACAAACAAACTAAAACTCAAAGGATGGGAAAAAAATATATCAAGCAAACAACAATCAAAAAAGAGCAAGAGTGGCAATAATAATTTCTGACAAAATAGACTTTAAAGTTAAGTTCATCAGAAAGGATAAGGAAGGACACTATATAATGGTGAAAGGGACAATATACCAGGAGGATATAACCACATTAAATATTTATGTACCCAATGACAGGGCTGCAAGATACATAAAAGAAACTCTAACGGCATTGAAAGGTGAGACAGACAGCTCCACAATTATAGTAGGAGACTTCAACACGCCACTTTCGTTGAACAACAGGACATCTAGAAAGTAGCTCAATAAAGACACTGAAGATCTAAATACCACAATCAACCAACTTGAACTCATAGACATATACAGAACACTCCATCCAACAGCAGCCAAGTATACTTTCTTCTCTAGTGCACATGGAACATTCTCTAGAATAGACCACATATTAGGTCATTAAGCAAGCCTTAGCTGAATCCAAACTTTCAAAATATTGCAAAGGATCTTCTCTGACCCTAAGGTCATAAAAGTAGAAATCAATAATAGAAAAAGGAGGGAGAAGAACCCAAACACGTGGAAACTGAACAATACCCTGCTAAAAAATGACTGGGTTGCAGAAGACAGGACGGATGTAGTAAAGAAATTCATAGAATCCAATGAGAGTGAAAACACTTCCTATCAGAACCACCGGACACAGTGAAAGCAGTGCTCAGAAGTCAATTTTTATCAATAAACGCACACATACAAAAAGAGGAAAGGGCCAAAATTAAAGAATTATCCCTACAACTTGAACAAATAGAAAGAGAACAACAAAAGAAAACCTCAGGCACCAGAAGAAGGCAAATAATAAATATTAGAGCAGAGTTAAATGAAATACAAAACAGAAAAACAATTGAAAGAATTAACAAGAACAAAAGCTGGTTCTTTGAAAAAATTAACAAAACCAGTAAACCATTGGCCAAACTGACAGAAGAAAAACAGGGGAGGAAGAAAATAACCTGAATAAAAAATAAGATGGGTGATATTACAACATGCCGAACTGAAACTAAAAGAATCACATCACCTCAGTATGAAAAATTGTACTTTAACAAATTTGAAAACCAAGAAGAAATGGATGAATTCCTAGAAAAACACTACCTACCTAAACTAAAACAAACAGAGGTAGAACAACTAAATAGACCCATATCAAAAGAAGAGATTGAAAACGTAGTCAAAAAACTCCCCCCTCCCCGCTCCCCCGCAAAAAACCCTGGCCTAGACGACTTTGCTGCAGAGTTCTACCAAACTTTCAGAGAAGAATTAACACCACTACTACTAAAGGTATTTCAAAGCATAGAAAAGAATGGAATATTCCCAAACTCATTCTATGAAGCCAGCATATCCCTGATACCAAAAGCAGGTAAAGACAACACAAGAAAAGAAAATTGTAGACCTATATCCCTCATGAACTTGGATGCAAAAATCCTCAACAAAATTCTAGCCAATAGAATTCAACAACATATCAAAAAAGTAATTCACCATGACCAAGTGGGATTCATACCAGGTATGCAGGGATGGTTCAACATTAGAAAAACAATTGATGTAATCTAGAACCACATGATTTTATCAATTGATACAGAAAAGGCATTTGACAACGTTCAACACGCATTCATGATTAAAACTCTCAGCAAAAAAGGAACAGAAGGAAAATTCCTAAACATAATACCAGGCATTTATACAAAGCCAATAGCCAACATCATCCTAAATGGAGAGAGCCTGAAAGCATTCTCCTTGAGATTGGGAACCAGACAAGGATGCCCTTTATCATGACTCTTATTCAACATTGCCCTGGAGGTCCTAGCCAGAGCAATTAAGCTAGATAAAGAAATAAAGGGCATCAAGATTGGTAAGGAAGAAGTAAAAATATCCCTATTTGCAGATGACATGATCTTATACACAGAAAACTCTAAAGAATACTCACGAAAATTACTGAAGCTAATAGAAGAGTACAGCAGAGTATCAGGATACAAGATAAACATGCGAAAATCAGTTGAATTCTCTATACCAACAAAAAGAACATCGAGGGGGAAATCACCAAATTAATACCATTTACAGTAGCCCCCATGAAGATAAGAAACTTACGGGTAAATCTTACCAGAGATGTAAAAATTCTATACAAAGAAAACTACAAGACAATACTGCAAGAAACCGAAAGAGACCTACATAAGTGGGAAAACATACCTTACTCATGGATAAGAAGACTTAACATTGTAAAAATGTCTATTCTACCCAAAGCCATCTATAGATATAATTCAGTTCCCATGAACATATCAAAAAAGTAATTCACCATGACCAAGTGGGATTCATACCAGGTATGCAGGGATGGTTCAACATTAGAAAATGACGTTTTTTAAAGAGATGGAGAAACAAATCACCAACTTCATATGGAAGGGAAAGAGGCCCTGGATAAGTAAAGCATTACTGAATAAGAAGAACAAAGTGGGAGGCCTCACTCTACCTGATTTTAGAACTTATTATACTGCCACAGTAGTCAAAGCAGCCTGGTACCAGTACAACAACTGATTCATAGACCAATGGATCAGAATTGAGAATCCAGATATAAATCCATCCACTTATGAGCAGCTGATATTTGACAAAGGCCCAAAGTCAGTTAAACGGCAAAAAGATAGTCTGTTTAACAGATGTTGCTGGCATAACTGGATATCCATCTGCAAAAAAAATGAAACAAGACCCATACTTCACTTCACGCAAAAAACGAACTCAAAATGGATCAAAGACCTTAATATAAAATCTAAAACAATAAAGATCACAGAAGAAAAAATAGGGACAATGTTAGGAGCCCTAATACATGGCATAAACAGTATACAGAGCATTACTAACAATGCAGAAGAGAAACTAGATAACTGGGAGCTCCTAAAAATCAAACACCTATGCTCATCCAAAGACTTCACCAAAAGAGTAAAAAGATTATCTACAGACTGGGAAAAAGTGTTTAGCTATTACGTTTCCCATCAGCAACTGATCTCTAAAATCTACATGATACCGCAAAAAATCAACTCCAAAAAGATAAATAACCCAATTAAAAAATGGGCAAAGGGTATGAACAGGCACTTCACTAAAGAACACATTCAGGTAGCTAACAGATACGTGAGGAAATGCTCACGATCATTAGCCATTAGAGAAATGCAAATCAAAACTACAATGAGATTCCATCTCACTCCAACAAGGCTGGCATTAATCCAAAAAACACAAAATAATCAATGTTGGAGAGGTTGTGGAGAGAATGGAATACTTATACACTGCTGGTGGTAATGTAAAATGGTACAACCACTTTGGTAATCGATTTGGTGCTTCCTTAAAAAGCTAGAAATAGAATTACTCTACGATTCAGGAATCCTACTCTTTGGAATATATCCTAGAGAAGTAGGAGCCTTTACACGAACAGATACATGCACACCCATGTTCATTGCAGCACTGTTTAAAAAAAATAGCAAAAAGATGGAAACAACCAAGTTGCCCATCAACAGACAAATGGATAAATAAATTAGGGTATATTCACACAAAGGGATACTACACATCAATAAAGAACAATGATGAATCCGTGAAACATTTCATAACATGGAGGAATCTGGAAGACATTATTCTGAGTTAAATTGGTCAGGTGCAAAAGGACAGATATTGTATACAAATATTGTATAAGATCACCATTATAAGAATTCAAGAAATAGTTTAAACAGAGAAGAAAATATTATTTGATGGTTATGAGAAGGGGGAGTGAGGGAAGGAGGGAGAGAAGTGTTTTCACTAATTAGATATTAGATTAGAATTATTTTAGGTGAATGGAAAGAGAACACAATACATGTGAGGTCAGTGCAACTGGAGTAAACTAAAAGCAAAGAAGTTTCCTGAATGAACTGAATGGTTCGAAGGCCAACGTAGCAGGGGCAGGGACTTGGGAGCCATGGTTTCAGGGGACATCTAAGTCAATTGGTATAATAAAACCTATTAAGAAAACATTCTGCATCCCACTTTGGTGAGTGACTTCTGGGGTCTTAAACGCTAGCAAGAGGCCATCTAAGATGTATCAATGGGTCCCAACCCATCTGCAGCAAAGGAGGATGAAGAACACCAAAGACCCAAGGTAATTATGAACCCAAGAGATAGAGAGGGGCACATAAACTAGAGACTACATCAGCCTGAGTCTAGAAGAACTAGATGGTGCCTGGTTACAACTGATGATTGCCCTGACAGGGTACACAACAGCAAACCCCTGAGGGAGCAGGAGAGCAGTGTGATGCAGACCCCAAATTCTCCTAAAAAGACCAGAATTAATAGTCTGACTGAGACTAGAAGGACCCAGGAGGTCATGGTCTCCAGACCTTCTGTTAGCCCAAGACATGAACCATTCCCAAAGCGAAGTCTTCAGACAGGGATTGGACTGGATTATGGGATAGAAAATGATACTGGTGAAGAGTGAGCTTCTTGGATCAAGTAGACACATGAGACTGTGTTCACATCTCTTTTCTGGAGAAGATGAGAGGACAGAGTGGGTCAGAAGCTAGCCAAATGGACATGAAAGTAGAGAGTGGAGGGAAGTGTTGTCTCACGAGGGGGAGAACAATTAGGGGTATATAGCAAAGGGCATATAATTTTCTGTATGAGAGATTGATTCAATTTATAAACTTTTACTTGAAGCACAATAAAAATTAAAAAAAAAAAGAAGTCTGCATTCTATTAAAATGAGAATGAAACTGCAACTCTTTAACTATTATGTAAATAAAATATTAAGTTCAGCCATTTACTACTTTGTGCAGTATATTATCTGAGCTATTTAAGTATAAAATATTTAGATACCAACCAATGTGATTAAATGAAGTATACAAATAATAAATTTTTCAAGCTGATTACAGAAATATCAAATTTTTTAATATTTAAATATTAAATTTTTTCATAAATTTATTTTTTAGTAAAAAAAATCAATTTACGAAAACATGTATTTTTTCCTTAATTAGCCAACTTGATTAGCAGCAGATTGATATATATATATATATATTTAATTTTCCCTACTTGTCATTTTTCAATGATGAATTTTTATTTTAATGAATTAAGATTAACACATTTTTGGATACTTGCTTAACATGGTAGGTATTGATAATAATATTTGTAGTAAATTTGGTGTAAACAGCCATACTCTTAGGTCAACTGTTAGCTTTAGCTGTTTGTCAATTTATCACTCATTTACTCTATAATAACAATTTTTAGAGCTCATCATTTTTCTTCATGTGGTAATTAGCTTAACACATTCAGTGTTTAGGAGCCACAGAAACCTATCAGAAACATTAGGAGCTGGAGTGTTTTCCTTATAATCAAAACTATTGAACCAATTTTTATTTTTTGAGTTGTCATCTGGTCTTTTGGTCCAAGGGGAAGAATTTGATATTTCTGTAATCAGCTTGAAAAATCAAATTGATGGCTTTAACTACCAGAAATTTATTTTCTTGCAGTTAGGAGGCTCTGCTTGTTGTGGTGGTGCCATGGAGTCAGTTCCAACTCATAGCAACCCCATGTACCTGAGTAGAACTGCCCATAAGGTTTTCTAGGCTGCAATCTTTACAGAAGCAGATCACCAGGTTTTTCTTCCACAGAGTGTCTAAGTGGGTTCGAACCACCACCAACAACTTTTGAGTTAATAGCTGAGTGCTTAACCTTTGTGCCAGCAGGGCTAGAAATATTATTTAAGGGACCAGCTCTAGGAGGAGACTTTCTGTCTCCATTGGCTCTGGGGGAAAGGTCTTTGTCTCTTTTCAGCTTCCTTGATGATCTTTATGTGGCATGGCACCTATCTTCTCCTGTTTGTGTTTCCTTGCTTTTGTGCCTAATCTGCTCCTTTTATATCTCAAAAATGATTGGTTTAAGGCACATCCTATACTAATATGGCCTCTTTAATAAGAAAGAAAATCTTATTCCCAAATGGAATTACATTCACAGGTATAGGGGTTAGGATTTGCAACATAGGGGACACAATTCAATCCATAACAAGTAACCTCATTCTACATATAATTTTGGTTTCAGAAGATCTATGGGTTTCCCTTACTATCATTAAATTCATTTTTTATGGAGTCAATGAAATGTTTCTTTTAAAAGTAAAAAGAGTAATTATCTGTTCCTTGGTTTAACTGCAGACTTTCTAGCAGGATTGTGCTGAGTGCTCTGTAATATTAAAGAGTGAGATGGCAAATCAAGTAACATTTCTCATTACATTGTCAAAACACATGAGTGATGGATGACAATGCCTCTTCCAAATTAAGTTACTCTTTCATTTAGTACCAAATAATTAAAATTTACATAAGAAGACACACATAAAACAACTATTATGAGATCAGGAAAATGAGAAAGAGTAAAGAATAATTCATTTACTAGTATCCTGGAATACAAAGTAGAAGGCTGAATGAATCATGTTTAAGAAAAAATAAAAAACAAGTCTGAAATCTCAAAAAACATACATATCTAGCTACAATCTCTTCTCTGAAGTCAATCCTACTCTTAGTAAATGGCACCACCATTCACTCAGACCACAAGTTTAGTAATCTTCTCTGACTGTTTTCTTTTTATTATTCTATTTTTTATCTCACATCCAGTGCATATATAAATGCTTTTGGTTCTAACTCCTATTTATATTCCAAATCTGACTGCCTCTCACCACTTATGCTATTATCATCTGTGATCAGTAGGACAATGGACCCACAAAGATGTCCAAGTCTTAGCTCCCAGAACCTGTGACTATGTTAGGTTACATGGCAAAGGGGGATTAATGTAGCATATAGGATTAAGAGGGAGCCCTGGTGGTGCAGTGGTTAAGAGGTCAGGCTGCTAGCCAAAAAGTTGGTAGTTTGAATTACCAGCAGCTACTTGGAAATCTCATGGGGAAATTCTACTCTGTCCTATAGGGTCGCTATGAATTGGAATCGACTTGCTGGTGACAAGTTATAAGGTTAAGATTGCTGATCAGCCGATCATGAGATTCAGAAATTATCCTGGATTATCCAGTTGGGCCTAATATAATCACAAAAGTTCTTATAAGTAAAACAGGGAGGTCAGAGAGGGAGAAGCAAAAAGACAGCAACGTGAGAAGGACTCAGTCAACACTGCTGGCTTTGAATATGGAGGAAGTAGCCAGCAGCCTAGAAGTGTGGTGGCCTCTAGATCCTGGAAAAGACATAGTAACAGATTTTGCATAGAGCCTCCAGAAGGAATGTAGTCCTGTCCACAATTAGTTTTAGCCTATGAATGCACATTTCTAACTCCTGCCCTCAAAAATTGTAAGATAAAAAATTTGTTATGTTCTAAGCCACTAATGGAGCCTGGTAGCACAGTGGTTAAAACTTCAGGCTGCTAACCAAAAGGTTAGCAGTTTGAATCCACCAGCTGCTCCTTGGAAACCCTATGTGGCAATTCTGTTCTGTTCTATAGGGTCGCTATGAGTCAGAATCAACTTGATGGCAATTTTTTTTTTTTTAAGCCACTAAGTTCTTGATAATTTCTTAATATCACACGCAAGCAAAATTTTGCTGAAGATCACTGAAAAGCGCTTGCAGCAGTATGTTGGCAAGAAATTGCCGGAAATTCAAGCTGGGTTCAGAAAAGGTCCTGGAATCAGAGATATCATTGCTGATGTCAGATGGATCCTGGCTGAAAACAGAGAATACCAGAAAGAGATGTTGACCTGTGTTTTGTTGACTATGCAAAGTCATTTGACTGTGTGGATCATAACAGATTATGGATAACATCGCAAAGAATGGGAATTCAAGAACACTTAATTGTGCTCATGAGTAAACTGTACTTAGACCAAGAGGCAGTCATTTGAACAGAAAAAGAGACTACTCTGTGGCTTAAAGTTGAGAAAAGTGTGAGTCAGGGTTGTATCCTTTCACCATACTTATTCAATCTGTATACTGAGCAAATTATCCAAGAAACTGGACTATAAAATGAAGAAGGTGGCATCAGGATTGGAGGAAGACTCATTAACAACTTGTGATATGCAGATAACAGAACTTTGCATGCTGAAAGTGAAGAGGACTTGAAGCATTTACGATGAAGATTAAAGTCTACAGCCTTCAGTATGGATTATACCTCAAAATAAAGAAAACAAAATCCTTGCAACTGGACCAATAAGCAACATCATGATAAACGGAGAAAAGATTGAAGTTGTAAAGGATCTCATTTTACTTGGACCCACAATCAATGCCTATGGAAACAGCAGTCAAGAAATCAAAAGATGCTTTATGCTGGGCAATTCTGCCACAAAAGACCTCTTTAAAGTGTTAAGAAGCAAAGAAGTCACTTTAAGGGCCAAGATGCAACTTATCCAAGTCACGGCGTTTTCCATTGCATCGTATGCATGAGAAAGCTGGACAGTAAATAGGAAAAACAGAAGAATTGATGCCTCTGAATTATGGTGTTTGCGAAGATTGTTGACTGCCAGAAGAAAAAAACAAATCTCTCTTAGAAATACAGCTAGAATGCTCATTAGAAGAAAGGCTGGCAAGACTTTATCTCATATACTTTGGACATGTTATCAGGAGGGACCAGTCCCTGGAGAAGGACATCATGCTTGGTACGGTACAGGGTCAGTGAAAAGGAGGAAGACTCTCAACAAGATGGATTGACACAGTGGCTGCAACAATGAGCTCAAGCATAGTGACAATTGTGAGGATGGCACAGGATCGGGTAGAGTTTCATTCTGTTGTGCTATGAGTGGAAACCGACTCGACGGCACCTAACAACAATAACTAAAAATATATGTGTACATAATTTTTTTATATATGTACACACATCACTGATTTTGCTTCTCTAGGGTCATTATGAGTCAGAGCTGACTCCACGGCACCTAACAACAACAACATTGTTGAATGAGTGAGTAAAAATATTTAGTGAAGTAGATTAAGACCTTTAAATATAAAGCTCATGAACGATTTAACATAAATACCTGTGTCTTCCTAGTTGTTCAAGTTCATTTATTCTACAACCCCAAAGATGCATATTGTCATTTTGTAGATCAAGGTAGAAATTAGTGTGTAGCTCATAATGTGATTAGAATTTTCAGAGTATAAATTTCTATTCATAATGATATTTAAGCTTCTTTTATCACAGAGGTTTCCAGAAAGGGGGCTTATCTTCTGAGGGCTAACCTTTTCTTTTGTAATAAATTAAAATGGTCATCCATTTCTTTCTGTGTATGATTCATTTATTTCATTCTGTAATGGCAGTTGTCGTTCTAGGGTACATGTCATCAGAAAATCTAAAATTTGTACTCTAAATCAATAATGATGGGAATAATTTTAGTGTACGTCCACAGGTGTGGTCTCCATAACTATGTGTTTGAATTTGATCACCTCTAAATGACTTACTAGTTGTTTGATCTTGGACAAGTGAGTTAAACTGTGTGCCCCAGCTTCTTCATCTATAAAATTAGCATAAAATTATTTGTTGCTACCTTACAGATTTGTGATAAAAATTAAATGAGTTAATACAGTAAAATTTGTGACAGCTGGAACTGGAATAGACTGCCTTGTTTTTCCAGGTCTTGAAAGTTTTCTACCTTTGACATGGTGTGTGTTACTACTTTTCCATCTTTCTGTTTAGTGGAAAATATTTCTGTTTTCCTTCTCTGACAGGTTTCTGGCTCTCCCGGGTTTTACTGTATATGGAAAGAATTCAGAGACACAGTATTATTAGGTAAATATATACTTATCAGAGAAATTATAGTACAAGTCATGTCGGTTCCGTTGGCATACATCATTTAATTGGTTGATATTTTAGAGTAAAATTGTTCTCCTTGAAACTGTAAAACTTAAAAAGTTATACTGACCAAATTATTTTTTTTTACATTGTTTAAATTAATAGATTCACCCAACCTAAATTTTTACTTGTGTGTAGTTTTAAAACTCTGACTAATTTTCATTATGTATCAGGTTGTGCAAATTAATGATCATATATAATGAATTTGACCTCAAATTTTTTCAGGTACTTCAGTGTCCTGTTCTATAATTTAACCGTACAAAGGGAGCATGTGGTATTGGTGTCAAAGATATGGAAAAGAGAAAGCTGACTTTTCTATTGTGGGAATGCTGGGAAGACATGACAATTGAACTCACAACCCTTCCTAAATACTATTAAATTTCTAAGAGCTATCGCTTGTTATTCATTATCACTATGGATATATAGCAAGGTAACATCCATGCTTCTTTATTTTTTTTTTTTCTGAGCACAAAAGACAGATTTAATCTCAAGATGTTTACAGTTAGATAAGTGATATCAGTAAATTTTAAAAGTGATTAAAACAATTTATATATACTGACATATGCTTATGCCGTTCATCATTTTTTAAAGGGATAATGAATTACAAGGAAAAATTGTCATCTCCAAAAGAGTAAAAAATATTCTTCTGGAGATTGATGTGGAACTTATAATTAAAATATAAACAGTATACCAATTAAAAATTATGATTAATGTAAAATAAGACAGTGATTTGGCTTGTTTCATTCTTACATTTTTTTCTTTGACTTAAAATTACTTTTTGATAATTCAGATATATGCCCTTCATTTCTCTTTAATAAAATCATAATTGTCATCCATAAACTGAAGTTATGATTTTATAGGCAGAAACTACTAATATACTTATTATGATATCTAAACATTAGCAGAGGTCAATAATTAGATTAATTATCCTAGAACTAAATTCACCCCCCCCCTTTTTTTTTTTTTTTTTGCTCAAGTACTTCCAAATTTAATTGACTTATTCCAACAATTATACATAGTGATTCAAAGAGCATAGTTAGTAGCAGGTTAATTTTGGAGCTAATTTATTCTAATTGGTTCCTTTGGAAAAACCACTTTTCAAAATAAGTTTTATTATGAGTGCATTTCTATGATTTATTCTATTTCTTTATCCCTCTATATATTTTAGAGCTGAAGTGAGTGATTATGGCTGTGGACTAAAATCATCAGGTCATTTCTATTCTAAAACGTGAGAGCTTGATAAGTGTATTAATAATCCTTAACTTCCTCTTCCTCCTCATCTTCCTCCTTTTCCTCCTCCACTTTCTGTTTTGAGGAAAGGAGCAGCAGAAACCCACGAATAATTTGAGGATAATTTAGGGCTTGACTTCAAGTACATACTCAGCTCACAACTGTGCAGAAATGACCTGTAAATCAGTTCAAGTTAGAATCTTCATTAAGTTCTCCTATTTGAAAAAGCTGTTGTCAACACTATATTGCATTTTTTTTGACACATGAAAACCAGTTTTATTTTAGTACTTTGCCCTCTCCATGTAAAATATCACATGCTCAATGCAACTTTTACTTAACCTTTATTTTAAACAATAGACTGTATCTAAATATTTAGGTAGCATATTAAAGACATATAGACATATACATAGAGAGAGAGAGAGAAGAAACTAAAACTTAAATTAAAAATTATGTGGAAATTAATGAAATTTCATCACCAAAAATTATGGTAAAAGCAAAATCTCTACTCAAAGAGAAAGGTAAAACCATAATATTTTTTATTATTTTAAGGGAAAAATTCAAAATAAATTGAACATTAACAACACAAAAATATGGGAAAAAGAACCATAATAATTATATGGCAATATTCATATACTGACTAAAAAAGGTATATAAAATGAGCATGCACATTTAATATGTAATACTATTCCAATGAGAATTCCAAATGGGCTTTTTTGGTAAAATTGAAAAACAGAATTTTACAGATACCATGGGAGAGTAATCATGACCAGATTTCCAATATAATTTAAAGTTAATAGTTGGGGGGAGGACACAAGACTTGCATTACAGATAATATTCATACAATTCACACACCTGAAGAGACAAATATAAAAAGGCAAGTAATTTATAAGGTGTTGTTTTTATTATTGTTGTTAGATGCCATCAGTCAGCTCCGACTCATAGTGACCTTATGTATAACAGAATGAAAACGTTGCCCGGTCATGTAATATCCTCACAGTCATTGCCTTCTGGCTGTACTTCCTCCAACACTGATCTGTTTGTTCTTCTGGCAGTCCATGGTATATTCAGCATTTTTTGCCAACAGCAAAATTTGAATGTGTCTATTCTTCTTCAGCCTTCCTTTTTTCATTGTCTAGCTTTCGCATGCACATGAGGTGATTGGAAATACCATGGCTTGGGTCAAGCACACCTTACTCATCAAGGTGGCATCTTTGCTTTTTTTTAATATTTTAAAGAGGTCTTTTGTGGCTGATTTGCCCAATGCAATTCATTACTTGATTTTCTGAACTGCTGCTTCCATGGGCATCAATTGTTGATACATGTAGAATGAAATCCTTGACTTCAATTTCCATAAGTAGAATAATGAATATATGAGTATTCAAATATGATTAAGATAAACTTTCATTTATTGAAAAAATCATGTTTTATTTTATAAATACTGGTAATAAATTGGAAACTCTGGTGGCTAGTGGTTAAGAACTACAGCTGCTAACCAAAGGGTTGGCATTTTAAATCCACCAGGCACCCGTTGAAAACTCTATAGGGCGGTTCTACTCTATCCTATAGGGTCGCTATGAGTCAGAATCAACTCCGTGGCAATGGGTTTGATTTTTTTGGTTTGGTAATAAATTTGATTTATTATTGAAAGAAGACAATTTGAAGCACTCTCTAAGATGATAAAAAATGAGCACTATATAGTTATAAGCCTGATATTAAAAATTAAGAAATATTAAAAGTAATAATAAAAAATTGGAAATAATAGGCTACTATGTTTATAAAGTTTAAGATGGGAAAAAATTTAAAGTTAAAGAGAAAGGAGTAAAATTCATAATCCAGAATTGAAAAGAAAATCTTCTTGATTTTATAAACTTTTCTTTTTTTTGGATAAGGTAAAAGATGTCATTTTTACAAAAAATTAAAAAACAAAGACAACAGTGTCAAAGAAAATATTTGCAGCACGTGAGAGCTCCCCCAAAAATGTTTTGTTATTACTGTTAGGTCCCGTCGAGTGGGTTCCAACTTATAGCAACCCTATGTACAACAGAACAAAACACTGCCCAGTCCTGCGCCATCCTCACAATTGTTGTTATGCTTGAACCCATTGTTGCAGCCACTGTATCAATCCATCTTATTGAGGGTTTTCCTCTTTTTCACTGACCCTCTACTTTATGAAGCTTGATGTCCTTCTTCAGGGGGTGGTCCTGCCTGATAACATGTCCAAAGTATGTGAGACAAAGTCTCGACATCATTGCTTCTAATAAATCACAGATTAAAAGGATAAATTTGACTAAAATGAAGAGGTAATGCACAGAAGGCAAAATACAAAACATGAAAATAAAAACTTTCAGACATACGAAATGCTTCATTAGACGTTACCAGCCAGTAGTCAATTTGATTCCAACTTGTGGCGCCCCAATGTGTGTCAGGGTAGGACTGTGCTCCCTAGGGTTTTCAATGGCTGTGGTCTTTCAGAGGTAGACTGCTGAGCCTTTCTTCTCAGGTGTCTCTGGGTGGATATAAACTGCCTACCTTTCAGTTAATATTTCGCACGTAACGTTTTGCGCCATCCAGGGATTTCTCATTAGAAGTTAGGGAAATGAAATTCAAGAAGAATTGATATTTTCGATTAAAAAAAAAAAAAACCTGTTGCCATCGAGTTATTTCTGACTCATAGCAACCTTACAGGACAGAGTAGAACTGCCCCATAGAGTTTCCAAGGAGCTCCTGGTGGATTAAAAGTGCCGACCTTTTGGTTAGCAGCTGTAGCTCTTATCCATTTTCACTTAGATAGGTAAAAATTACAAAAGATGTATAAAATCCATCGTTGTTGAAGATGTAGTATGCTAGTCAAAGCGTAATTGCTAGAATTTGTAAAATAAAATAATCTGGTGTATCCATTGTAATTAAAAGATACATGCCTTTGATTCAACAATCCACTCTTGAGATATATTCCACAGAAATACAAGCATTGTGTATATACATGTATGTGTTCAATTTTTTGATGTGGGAAAGTAATTGGAAAAGAATAAATCCTGAAAATCATAAGAAAAAAAGAGAGCGATTGTGTAAACCATAGCACATAAATAGAATACATAAATATTATGAAGTACTTTGTAGTTATTGAAAAAAGTGACCTAGATCTATATGTATTGATTTGAAAGATAGTTCATGACATTATGAAACTTAAGAAAAAATACATTAATATATAAAGGATAAATGATAGATATGTAATGTGCATACATACATGTATGTATACATAGATACGTAAGTAGATAACATGGCTTAATTTTCCTTAAAAATAGAGGAAAAAAGTTCCTTTCTTTTTATTGTTCTTAAATATCTGTAATTGAATAAAGAAAAGTGTATATAGATTTTACAAAATATTTGGGAGTACAGATTGGAGGGGAAAGATTATAAAAATAATACATACTCTAAATATATATCTCTAGTGTTTGGCTTGAATAAAAGGACTTCTGGTGTTTCCTTTTTGTTTGTCCTTTCAAATAAATTATGTTCATTCTTTTTCCCCAATTTTACATTGTCTGTGTAGGGAGACAAAGTGACTGGACGGGATTCTGGATTGTCTTCCTTGGGGAACTGGGAATTATTTTCTATCTGTGGGAAGAAGAAAGCAAAGGAATATTTAGTGTTGGAAGGGCAGAAGGTATTAGAGAATATTAACAAATACCCATGTTCTTTATTAGGCTTTTGTTGAAGAATTCTATGAGAAACAAATTTAAGAAATGCATTATTGTAATTTTATAGAAACATTGACAAGGGATTTATTGGTGGATTCCACATCTCTTCATGAGAACCCAAAAAAGTCTTTTGTTGTGCTAAAGAGAAAGTAACAAGACTTTTTAACAGAACCTATGAATCTAGTAATTCATATGTCTGTTAGATTTATTTGATAAAACGGTAGCCACATTTTTAATGAAGTTTATACTTGTGTAAGATTTTCTGATTTTCAGAGTTTAAAATCTGCCACATTTCATTTTAATATTTTATCTTTATTTCTACTAAATACTGTTTTAAAAATCTAATTGTTACTCAACAGTATTGTATGCATTAGAAAAAGTTCCTTTTGTAATGATAGGAAGTATGCATAAATAAATGTAAATAGAAGTCAGTATTTCTGTAATCTCATTACATAAAGGCATATAATGGTGAGACATTGCCCAAAGGCTACAATGGCATTTTTTAAAAGAAACATAAAGCATTGGTTATTTAAATTCAACAATAAAATCTTGTTTAATTTTATAATCATTTCCTTTTTTTTTTTTTTTTTTAAGGGGAAGAAGCATTTAAAAATATTCTTGGAGGAAAAAGATTGCTTACCACTGGTGCTCATCACCCTTAAACAATTGTATTAAATCACTGGCTTGTTAAAAATCTTAATTCACCCAAGCAGCTTAATATATGTCAAATGCTAAAGGTATGAAAGAAATTAGGTAGGGCCTTAAGAAATCTGCTAGCATTTCTAAAAAATAAATGCAATAAATTGGAAATGCTATTCAATGAACAGCCCGTATTTCCTGTCTTGAGGGGAACGCTTGGGTTTCTGGCCCAGCCTTGTGAGAGCAGTGAGAAATAGAGGTATGGCAACAGTGACAAGAGGGAGCCACAGGAGAATTTGGTCAGATAATTATTTTTTCATCAACTGGGGCTTCTGATCTTTTATGGAAGAAAGTAATATTTATTGATTAATATCTAACATTTTCTTGACCATAATACCATCTTAATATTTTATTAATGAAAGGGTCAAAAATAAATCTGACATACTTTTTAAGAGATAGTACACAATCAAATCAAGTACTGCACAAACCCATAATCTTGGTGTTTGGAACAGTCTTAATTTATAATTTAACAACAACAAAAAAAAAGAGGTGAAGAAATTGGCTTGGAGCTAATTAAATCTCCATGTATGGTAAATAGAATATCAAGAGATTACAGAGAGGAAAACAGGTAATTTCTTTCCAGTAGTATTCATTTCGTAATAGAGTCATAACATCTACTGGAAAGAAGACTGACTACATTCTCTTTATAAATGTGTTTAGATGAGTAGGAGTAATAATTTATCATGTATACAGTGGATAATTTCAGTTTTCTCAGTGTAGCATGTCTGGTAAAATAAAAAATCTGTCACAGATATTAACTCCATGGAAATCTAAGAGAATCAATATTTATTGTCTAATAAAACCATATGACGAGTGAATTATATAAACTGGATTTTATATTCAGAGAAAAGAGGAATAAATAGTACATAATGAAAAATTGTAGTTTTTTTCACATCATATTTGAAAAGGGTATTTACTAAATTTCTTACTTGCACTAAGATATTGTTTGTATTTGTAAGTAATTGCCTAAAAGAGAAAAGACAAAAAAAATTAAAAATAAAATAGTTTAGGAACTTTAAACGATTGATTTTAATTATGCCTATATATTACGCTCTAAAATCGAAAGCATGTTTTCAAACCCTTTATATAACAAGTACTTTTTTAGTTTGTTATTATATAGAAGATGGCATTGAGTCTAATATAAGGTGTCACTTTGAAAATTTATGCTTTCAAACAATTGGCAAGATTCTTATTATGCTGAAGCCACTGCTCAGAAGAAGCCACCTTTTGAGTAATATATCATGATGTTGCCTTTGCTCCAAAGATCTATTACTTGAACACTACAGCAGTGTGACAATTCCAGTGATGTATGGGATAATCCATCATGAACGATAAGTTTTGTTGTATTCCTCAAAGAGTTGTACATTTGCTAAAGAAGAATGAGACTTAGAAAACAAAGTGTGTTCAGCTCCATCGGAAGAGTCAGTCAGTCATTAAGTCTATAGTACATTTATTTATCTAAGAAGCTAAAGCAGAATTTATGAAAACTCATGTGAGAGTTTATGTGAAACAAATGAAGCAGTGTTTTTTTTTTTCTCTCAAAGTACTGCACAAACAGCTTAAGGACTGGAATATCTATAATAAGTATAAGAACCTTTGGTCAATACGTAACTATTTGTTGTTGTTGTTAGGTGATATCCGTTTGGTTCTGACTTCTAATGAAACACTGCCCAGTCCTGTACCATCCTCACATCCTCACAATCATTGCTATGTTTGAGCCCATTGTTGCAACCACTTTGTCCATCCACCTCATTGAGGGTCTTTCTCTTTTTCACTGATCTACTTTATCAACCATGATGTCATTGTTCAGAGACTGCTCCGTCCTTACATGTCCAGAGAACATGTGACAAAGTCTCATCATCCTCCATTCTAAGGAGCATTCTGAGTGTACTTCGTCCAAGATAGATTTGTTTGTACTTCTGCCAGCCCATGGTATATTTGATATTTTTGGCAACACCATAATTCAAATGCATCAATTCTTCTTCGATCTCCCTTATTCATTGTTCAGCTTTTGCGTGCTTGTGAAACAAAAAAACAAATGCATTGCTGTTGAGTAGATTCCAACTCATAGCGACCATACAAAACATGCATGTGAGGCAATTGAAAATATCATGGCTTGCGTCAGGACACCTTAGTTCTCAAAGTGACTTTTTTTTTTTTTTTTTAACACTTTAAAGAGGTCTTTTGCAGCAGATTTACCAAATGCAATACATCATTTAATTTCTTGACTGCTGCTTCTATGGGCGTGGATTATGGATCCAAGTAAAATGAAATCCTTGACAATCTCAATATTTTCTCCATTTATCATGATGTTGCTTATTGGTCCGTTGTGAGAGTTTTTGTTTTTGTTTTTTTTATGTTGAGGTGTAATCCATTCTGAAGGCTGTAGTCTTTGATCTTCATCAGTAAGTGCTTTTTTAAGTCCTCTTTTTTTCAGCAAACAAGGTAGTGTCATTTGCATATCACAGGTTGTTAATGAGTCTTCTTCCAATTCTGATGCTACACTCTTCTTCATATAGTCCAGTTTCTTGGATTATTTGCTCAACATACAGATTAAATAAGTATGGTGAAATGATACAACCCTGAAGCACACCTTTCCTGTCTTTAAACCATGGAGAGTTCTTTTGTTCTGTTGGGACAACTGCCTGTTAGTCTATGTATGTGTTATACGTAAGCATGATTCAGTGTTTCGGAATTCCCCTTCTTCACAATGTTATACATAATTTGTTATGATCCACACAGTCTAGTGAATGCCTTTACATAGTTAACAAAAAAAAAGTTAAACATCTTTCTGGTATTCTCTGCCTTCAGCCAAGATCCATCTGATACTGGCAATTGTATCCCTCCTTCCACGTCCTGCTCTGAATCTGGCTTGAATTTCTGGCAGTTTCCTGTCAAAATATCCCCATAGTTTTGAGATTAAAATCCTGAGTTAAAACTCAGGTAACAAGACTCTGTATGATTTTCCTACCTATCTACCTGCCTGGCCTCATCTCCAGCCCTTTGCACTTGATGGGCTCCACATTGACCTTCACTGAGTCCCATGTCTCCTTCTTCCTCAGGCTCATGTATAAGTTAATCTCTCTGCCTGCAAAGTCCTTTCCTCTCATTAGAACTTCCAGCAGCATCTCCCTCCTGATGCTCACCCCAAAGCAGTGTTCTAATTTGAAAGTTTATTATTTTCACACATTTAAAAGATATTCTTTACAGCATATGTATGTCTCCTTAAGCAATGGACCATTGTGTTTATGTTTTAAAACTTTACATAAATGGTATCATACTGTGCATATTCTTTTGCAATTTGCTTGTTGACATTCAATTTTGCTTATGAAGTTCACCCAGGTTTATACATATAGTTAGTTTATTCATTTTTTTTTTTTTGCTGTTTAATATTTCATATATAAATATAACACAATTTGTTCATTCATTCTTCTAAAGATTACATGCAGGGTTTTTTAGTTCCTTCCTTCTCTCTTTCCTCCCACCTTCCTTTCTTCCCTCTTTTTTTTACCTCCTTCCTTCCTTTTCTTGGGTGTTACTACAAATGCTGATATGAACCATCTAGTTTTTTTTAGTATATATCTCCTTGTGTACTTATGTATGGTTGGATACCATGTATTGTATGTACATCTTCAACTTTCCTGGGAATTAAATTGCTGTTTAAAGTGGCTCCACCAGTTCATATTTCTTTTACCAGAATAAAAGGGAGGCCACTTGTCAGCCTCTTTCATAACACTTAGTGTGAGATGCTATCTTAAATGTTTTTGGTTGTATTTCCTGATTCTAGAAAATTTGACCTCCTTAAAAAAAAAAGAATTATTTTTTTTCATATGCATATTAGTCTCTTTTATGAAATGCTTGATCAAATATTTTGTTCATAAATCTATTTGGTTTCTGTTTTCTTTTTCAATTTTAGGAATTTTTCCATTAATATATTCTGGATACAAACTCTTATAAATGTTTGCAAGCCTGAACTTATATTTTAGCTTTTTGGTATCTTTTAAAAAGATAAATCATTGTAAATTATTATGTATTCAAAAGTATCAATGTTTTTCTTTAAAAATTGTGTCTTTATGCATACTTAAGAAATCCTTCCAAAGCCAAATTTTATAAAGATGATTTCTTATATTTTCTTTTTGAATTTAAAATTCGTCTTTAAAATGAAAGGCTTTAATTACATATGACATGCAATATTTGTTGACTTTTTCCCCCATAGGGATAATCAGTTGTCTCAGAAACATTTTTTTTACGTCTATCTTTTCACACTATTCTCTTATGTCTGCTACATTACATTTCATTTCATTTCATTATAAGCATAGATCCTTTTCTGGGTTCTATATCTAGTTCCATTGTTCTAATTAATTTGTTCTAGTCTAAAATTCTATTTTTAATTATTACACCTTCATATCTAGTACAGCTATTTCCTCCAACTTATTCCTCTTATATTTCAAAATTATCATGGTTTTTCTTGTACTTTTGCTTTTCCATATAAAATACAGAACTAATTTTTGAAAGCCCATTAGAAAATACAGATAGGATTTGTATTGGAATTACAAAAAAACTTAAGCTTATTAACACCTGATCATGTTTCAGATCTCATCTAAATTGTTTCTTCCATTTGGAAACATTCCATGACTTCTTGAAGAATGTTATATCCCTTACTATGTCCTCATGTTAAAACACACCTCTGCTTTGTTACACTTATTGCAGTTACATTTTTACATTTGTCTCTAGGATTATTAGTCCATATTTTTTCTCCTATTAAGGTCCCTGTGTGGTGTAAATGGTCTCCTCTAGGGTACTAACTGAAAAGTTGGCAGTTTGAATCCACCCAGTAGCACTGTGAAAGAAAGCCCTGCCAGTTTATTTCTGGAAGATTACAGTCATTGAAAGACTTAAGGAGCTCAGTTATACTCTAAAGCACATGCCATTGCCATGAGTCAGAACTGACTCCATGGCGACGGATTTTATTTAGCTTTTCTCCCATCAAAAATAATAGTAATGATAATAATAAATATAACAAGTAATCCTTAGTCAACACACAAAAACATGAACACTGAGGTAAATCATGAAGTGAAATAGTATAGTGACTGCAGGATAAAGGATCTCCTTTTACCCTAAGTGATGTAGTGGTTAAGTGCTATCTATGTCTTCTAACCAAAAGATCAGCAGTTCAAATCCACCAGGTGCTCCTTGGAAACTCTATGGGGCAGTTCTCCGTTCTATAGGTGGCTGTGAGTCAGAACCGACAGCAATGGGTTGGTTGGTTTGATTTTACCAGAAGTAATGTGGACTGTGTTCTTGGCTCTAGAGAAATAACCCTGTGAGTAATTGGGGTGCCTTGGTCTGGAGCTTCCAGGCCACACCTGAAGAATTGTTCTGGTGAGTGGGGACTGACTGGACCAGAAAAGACTCACTTGGCAGGCCTATGTAAACTAGCCACAGAAGACATGATTTAGCTCACCATGCAGGACTGGCCTGTAAAAGCCCTGAACACAGAGACTCAGAGACCTTCCTAGTTGACAAGAATATCTGCTTTTGGGAGGGAAGCATGTCCCTTGGGACATGGAGGCTTCATGTTGGATACCTTCCCAGACCTTACCCTAGGCATCTCTTCATTTGCACCGTTTTTGGTTATAACAATCTGTAGTAATAAGTGTGGTATGCTCTCTGTGAGTCATTACCGCAAATTATTGAATCCAAAGTGGTAGTAGGAACCTGTAGTCAGAAAGTAAGAGTGCTGTGCTGACTTCGAAGCTTGCTGCTGGCACCCTGAATATGTAGTGGGACATCAGTTCCAAACCGTTTCTCAGCAAGGCAGAAGAATGGGACGTCGTGTGAATGCTCCAAAATTGTGGTTAGCATCTGCCCATTTGTCAATCTGAAGAATGGTGTCCTTTTAACTTGTGAGCTCTGACCTGGCTCCAGGTAGCTAGAGTCAGAGAGAGAGAGTGTTGGAGAGGTGGCTGACAACAAGGCTGGAGAAGTAAAGATGTTAGGAATTGGATTCATGCTGATCCTTACTGAGCAGTGGCTTAAGGTACTGTTTAAGGAACAGATCTCTACCTCCCAGAGACTGTCTCTGAACCATAAGTTGTTAAATAGCCTACCTTGCTTGTTACCTTAATTTCTACTTAGTTAAATACAAGTTAACTCTAACAGTCCAAAACAAACACAGTTCAAATTAAAAGGCAATTATGTTCCATTTAATCTTTATACTGATGGAATTCTTGAGAGATATATATCTGTCTGCCTATCTACCTATCAATAAATTGATAAATCAATCTTTCTGTTTCATGTCTATATCTTGAATCCAAAAGTGTAAATTAATTTTGCAAAGTATGTGAACATGTTCCAAAGAAGGTTTTTCCCAAGCAATCAAAAGTGAAGATTTAAATACACCTGTATCCTTTTGGGAGCCCTGGTGGCGCAGTGATTAAGAGCTTGGGTGCTAGCCAAAAGGTCAGCAGTTCGAATCCACCAGCCGCTCTTTGGAAACTCTGCGGGGGAATTCTATTCTGTCCTGTAGGGCCGCTATGAGTCAGAACTGACTCAAGGGCAATGGGTTTGTATTTTGGGTTTTTTTGGCGGAGGCAGGGGAGGATACCCCTTAGAGCAGCTGTTACTTTGTCTAATGCAGTTTGCTGCTGTAAGAAGCTAAATAAAAGAGTGAGAGCCTCCACAGCAGAATTACAGGACAGTTTTTCATTTTTACTCATTTTGAAGGCTTTTTTCCTAAATTTCACACCCTTGTCTTCTGATGTAATCAAATCATCTTTAACTCTTTGATAAAAGAACAAAAGCCTATGTTTAGAAATGACCGTTTATATTTTTCCAGGCTGTTTTCCCCAAGGGAAATATAATTTCCCATTATTTATTCAGATTCGTTTCCAAAAAGAAGCTTTAAAATGTGGCACTGGCTTTCAGAGCTGCAAATGTACTCACTCGTGATTTCTTCTTGGACAACTTTGCCTTAAACAGCAAAACGAATCTTAAAGAAATTTAAAGAGCATTAATATACAATGAAATGTAACAGAGATGGAGACTTTTTTAAAGATGCAAGAATTCATACAGTGCTGCCAAATCTACTTACACTAAAAACAAGTGAGAAAAATGTAGACTGCCTCCCGAGCTCTCAAAAACCATGAGACACTCAATACGTGGTGATGACCGAACATGTTCACTGTACTTAAAGCCTATGTAAAAAGAAGTGTCTAGAGAAATTTGAATTAAAGAAGATTCTGTGAAATTTGCCTAAGTACAGAATGCACTTCTATTTTGAATTTTCTTGCTTTTATTTAAGACAAGTGGCAGATAATTTCACAGCTGTCAGTTAAGGCACATAATGAATGTCTTATGAAAGGATGAAAGCATGAAGTTGTATTCATGTTCCCCAAGTATGTAAAATGAATTCTAAAGGATGTCAAGATCTGGTATGAAATGAAAAATGCAGAAACACTTTGGTATAGCAACGTGTGTATGGGGGTGGGGATGAATACTAACTCCTTTCTCCCTATAAATTAACATCGATGGGAAAGTCCGCAAAGCACTAATTTAAGCCTTAGATTTTTGCATCAGTTTCCAAGGACTTCATTTTATGAAACTTTTATCTGATAGGGGGCCAAATTCAATTAATTTCATTAAAATAGTTAGTCTTTTAAATTTAATACTAAATACTGGAATTTTTCTTGTTTAAACAAATAATATTTTATTGTGTTTTAGGTGAAAGTTTACACAGCAAATTAAGTTCCTATTAACAGCTCTTATACAAATTATTCGGTGCCATCGGTTACATTTTTTACAATGTGTCACCATTCTCATTTTCTCATTATTTCCATTCTGTTTATTCTTTTTTCCACTGATCTAGCTTCCCTTCCTCTCTTTGCCTTCTCATCTTTGCTTTTGGGTAAATGTTGACTGTTTGGTCATTGTTTAAGGCAGCAAATTACTCACGGGTGATACTGTTTATTTTATAAGCCAATTTCTTATTTGGCTGAAAGTTGATCTGCAGAAATAGCTTCAATTCCAAGTTTGAAGGGTATCTTAGGGCAATAGTCTCAGGGGTTCCTTTAGTTTCTTTTAGTCCAATAGGTCTGGCCTTTCTTAGGAATTTGAGTTTTGTTCTATATTTTTCTCCCATTCTATCCAGAACCTTTCATAGTGTCCCTGATCAGAACAGTCAGTAAATCATGGAATTCTTTAGGCTTTTAGAAACTGTTGGCCTTTTTTTAACTGGATGAGATGGATAAAGGGCATTCTCCAACTGGGAAAAAAGAATATATAATGATATTAATTAAAAGGAATATATAGCATTGATGTCGGGTAAGTTTACCAAGTGTAAATCTCATCTATCTAATCTCTTGTAACAGCATTCTGTGAAGTTATGCCAGAATTACTTATTTATTTCTGCAAATTAATTGCTTCAATCTTATTCTCTAGTAGTATTATGATTATTACCATGTTGGTTCAAAAACAGGGTCAAGAAATGTAATATGAGATCTGTGATATTAGATTTGCCTCAACTTACTTTTTCATAGAATGTATATATTTGAGGAAGAGCACATAATCATATACTTAAAACATGGGATTATATTCAATTTTCAGAAAGAGTGAGATATCCTTTTCTTATTAATTTTTTTGGTGGTTATTTATGGTTTGCTTGTATGCACTTCTGTGAAAATCAGTATGGCTTTGCAGTCTTTTAAACTTCACCTCTTGTCTGCAGTAATGATTCAGCCTAATGAAAGAAGGCAAACTAGTATCAATCTATACAGTTGATTTGGCAATTTATTTTCTGACTGATATTGAGGACTTTGATGCAAACCAACACAATTTTTGTTGTTGTTAGTTACCATCAAATCAATTCTGACTCATGGTAACCCCTTGCATGTAGAGTAGAACTGTTCCAGGCTGTGAGTTTTCAGAAGCACATTGCCAGGTCTGTCTCCTGAGGTAACTCTGAGTGGTTTTGAAACCAACCTTTTGGTTAGTAGTCAAGGGCTTAACCATTTGTGCCACCCAAGGAGTCTTGAACTAACATAATCCTCTTTTCTAAAACAGCTCTTTCAGCAATATCACATTGGAAGAGAGGAACTCCTTGGATAAAACAACCTAGGGTTTAGGACCTAAAGAAGCATGAACAATTTCAGGAGACATTTGATGAGCTCCAGTCCTCATCCTTATCAGAAAATATTACAGCATGAGCTGAAGACGAATTTTAAAGCCTTTTGGTTAGAAATTCAGAATTTTATTTATTAACTTGAGTTCATATCAGACATTGCAGATATATATATATATATTTACTAATTCTATATCATAAACACCAATACAAAGATAAAGATGACACAGAATAAATAGGGAAGGTATCACAAGTCAAGATCCTAGGGGAATAGACCCTGAGGTAGAAAATTTATTGGAAAGTGTTCTCTATAACAACGCTTTTAAAAGAGTGACACAGAAAGTATTGGTAGAAAGAAACATTGAAATAAAATGTAGTTGCAACAGTAGACTTAGGCCATTGCATAGGGAGCTCTGAAGGTGCCAGGGCCATCCAGAGTTGTCCAGAATGGATACAAAAAGGCCTAATCATTGCACCTTGGCCTTGAACAAAGACTGGATATAGGTTTCCCAAAAGAGAGGCAAACCTCAAGGAAGGCCAGAAAAAAACAAATTGCTGTAGAGCTGATTCCATACTTGTAAATATTGTACTGTGCTCCACAGGATTTTAACTTGTTGATGTTTCAGAAGTAGATCTCCAGGCTTTTCTTTCAAGAAGTCTCTCGTGAACTCAAACCTCCATCCTTTTGGTTAGTAGCAGAACAGTTTAGATAGTAACCATTTACACTATCGAAAGACTCCAGTTCCCTTCAATGGAGGATAAATATAGAGAAGTAACCAATTAAGGTTCACTTATACCAATGATAGTGTGGATCACATAGAACCGGGTAATGTTTCATCCTGTTATACATAAGATTGTCATGAGTAGGAGTTGACTTGAGGCAATTAACAACAAACAACTTGAACTCTCAGCAGACAATGGGCAGGTAAGGGAAAGAACGTCCGCATACTGAAAGGAGATTAAGGTGGTACACATAATCAGCTACTGTGGGGCATGATCATTGAAAATAGGTTTTTAATTACATTTAATTAAAATAGAAGGAGAGGGATTCAAAGTATTATCTTGAAATATATGCCACAGGATGTGTAGTTAGATCTAAGGGAGTATAACAAAGGACTTCTGGAAACAAGAACACTGCAGCAGCATACCTACTATAACCCTTTGCTTTTGAGTTGATTCCCACTCATAGCAATCCCATAGAACAGAATAGAACTGCCCCATAGAGTTTCCAAGGAGCGACTGGTGGATTCAATCTGCCAAACTTTTGGTTAGCAGCCATAGCTCTTAACCACTGTGCCACCAGAACTCCTATATTTACTATAAGCCCCAAATATTCTTATAGAAACAGGATAGGGTAATTAGGAAAAAAGAAAAAGAAAAAATGTCATTGATCTTCACGAAGTTTTGGTTGTGTCCAAAATATGCAATAGAAGTAAGGCCTATGAGGGAAATGCAGTTGAACTAAAGCAGTAGCAAAGAAAACATAAAGCCAGAAATAGCGAACAAATATATATCCAGTGCCGTCAAGTTGATTCAACAAAAGTACCTCTTGTTAATGCCAAATTTTACCTGAACACTGTGAAAACTGAAAATTGTGATGGTTAAAGAAATCCCCTCACCCTTCGTGTTCAAAATGGCTTACTTCAATGTAACCATTCTGCTCATATGATTTAGATAAGATCCATGAATGTCTCCTCTTTTACCTACAACAAGGACAGACACAGATCCCCCCCAAATTCTCATTTCTTGCCTCATAACTGTTTAACTGAATTGCTTGTTCCCATTCACCAATCAGAAACAAGTTGTTTATTAACAAAATTTTGGTTAAGCTCCTCTCCCTCCCACAGGTCCCTGAACTTTGGTCCCCTCTCGGCCTGAGTCAACATGTTCTTGTTGTTAATTGCCTTCAAATCTATTCTGACTCATGGTGACCTCATTTGTGTAGAGTAGAACTGCTCTATAGTGTTTTCAAGGCTGTGAGTTTTCAGAATTGGATCTTCTTTGGAAACTTGGGTTGATTCAAACTGTCCTTCTTTAAGGTCTCTCGTGGATAATAGACTGTCATCAGTGCAAAAACACTCTGATTTATTATCTGATGGTGATGCCCTTTCACCCGCTTCCCCACACCTGACTTTTTTCCACCTTCATTTACTCTCAGTCTCTGTGAAAGAAAATGCTATTCCCCTAACTCTCTGAGACACTAGCAGATCAGAATGTTCTTGTGTTATAGTAGTTCTCCTCCCCTACTATCACAATATTCCCTTTACCTTTCTCCCTTTTTTTTTTTCTGAATAAATTTTCTCCCTATCAAAATCTGGATTTTTTTTTTTTTTTTTGACACCTGAAATGTGGGGCCCCCATGCTGTGGGAAGGACAAAGCAAGCAAATCTAAGCATAGCTGGTAAGGCTGCTTCCATGGCCTCCCAGACTCAATATTATAAGTGAATGATGGGGTTTCAGAGAAACCACTGAATAGGCCATAGATATTTAAACCGTGCTGAGTTGGCCTTGAGCCTCAAGAATTTTTTTTAGAAGTGTCCATAAAAATAAACTCTTTCAGCAGATCCTAGTCCCAACATGAAGAAAAAAAAGCTTGAAACAGAATTCAAATTAAGCAGGGAAGAATCTCATGGAGAGAGATGGATCAAATGCTAGAGATGGACAGGCCCAGAGGAGGCTTCTATGAAAATATTACAGGGGCAAAATACATCATCTAAAGGTGAGGTCACTATTTCAAAAAGCAAAGCACATTAAGCTCTAGAAATCACTCTGAGTGTCTGTATACATACACTAGTATTTGTATGGTCTATACCAAACCAAGGAGCCCTGGTAGCAAGGTGGTTAAGAGCTCAGCTGCTAACCAAAAGTTGGCAGTTTGAATCCACCAGCCACTCCTTGGAAAACCTATGGGGCAGTTTTACTCTGTACTGTAGAGTTGGAATCAACTTGGTGGCAACTGTTTTCTTTTTTGTGTATGTAAGTAAATATGTAAGAACGTGTTTATATATATGTACACTTATATCTATGTTGGTATAGATACTACACATGCATATTACATACATACTATATTATATATACACACAAACATACATGCATATACGGAAATATGGTGACATCTATTTTATATCACACACAGACAAAAAAGGAAAACTGAGATGATTGCAGATTTAAACATGAAAAATTAAAAAAAACACAGGAGAAAACAGAAGACAATAATTTAATGACTAGATTCTTAAAACTGAGGAGAAATAGATCTAAATGCTGTAAGGGAACTATTTCTTTGACAGGGAGTTTGGCAGATAGCTGACAAAGCAGAGCTGACTTAGCTTAATGACAGAAGAACTTGATAGTAGTCAATATTATCCTTTCTAAGAAAGTCAACACCCAAGCCGAGAAGCATCCGCTTTACACCATCTCATAGATTTTCCCTGCCAATCAGTCTCTACAACTAAGTTGACCATTACTGAAAGTAATATTCCTCTCTCCTCCTCAAATGTTGGCACCACTAGGGGAGACAGAGGGTGAGGGCTGCACTGGGTGACACTTACAGAGGGGATGATACCAAAATGATTGTTTATAAAATTTTCATGCAATGTTTCAGCATAAATCTATTAATTTTTATACAAATATACTTGAAGTTAGCTATAACAACAAAAACAATTTTCTTAAGCCCACTTTACGTATGTCTATATACCTGAAAAAATATGCCTACAAGGCTAAAACTCTATGCTAATTTACCCTTTGAACTTCCTAATGTGCTCGAGGAAACCCAGGTGGCTTAGTGGTTAACTGCTATGGCTGCTAACCAAAGGGTTGGCATTTTGAATGCGCCAGGCCCTCCTTGGAAACTCTATGGGGAAGTTCTACTCTGTCCTATAGGGTCACTATGAGTCGGAATCAACTCGACGGCATTCGGTTTGGTTTTGGTTAATGTGCTCCCGACCGTGCTGTCATTATTACCCAATTCCAATGATCCTTTGAATCATGTGGTTCATCTGTACCCACTAAAAGCAAGAATTCTTGTTTTTGTTGCTGCAAGTGTTTTTATAGTATCTGATTTTCTCAAATTTTCTGGTATTTTAGCTACAATATTTTTGCACTTAGTATTTGTGAACCTATATTGGGAAACCCTGGTGCCATAGTGGTCAGGTGCTATGGCTGCTAACCAAAGGGTCAGCAGTTTGAATCCACCAGGCGCTCCTTGGAAACTCTACGGGGCAGTTCTACTCTGTCCTGTAGGGTTGCTATGAGCCAGAATCGACTCAACAGCACTGGGTTTGGTTTTTTGGTTTGTATCAATAACTTTTTTGAGAATGAAGTAGTAAAGGAAAAGGAGCGACATACAGAAATTATAATTTACAGGTCACATTAATACAAAAAAAATTCTGTATGGCCTGGTGTTGGAGGATGTCCATGTAGTAGGTGACATCATGAGTCACTGCACTGGGTGACACCAACCCTAGTGATGCCACTGTCAACACAATTGAATGCCTCCGTATAGTCAATAAAACACAGGTTAACATCTTTTTTGGTATTCTCTGCTTTCAGCCAAGATCCATTTGATATCAGCATTCATATCCCTCGTTTCACACCCCTTTCTGAATTCAGCTTGAATTACTGTCAGTTCCCCATCAATGTACTGCTTCAACTGTTTTTGAATAATCTTCAGTAAAATTTAATTGCCTGTGATATTAATTTTTTTCTATTATTCTCACTTTCTTTTTGATCACCTTTCTTTGGAATGGGCACATATATGGATCCTTCCAGGTGGCTGGCGAGGTAGTTGTCTTTCAAATTTCTTGGCCTAGGCAAATGAGCACTTCCAGCATTGCATCTCTTTGCTGAAACCTCTCAATTGGTATTCTGTCGACTCCTGAAGCCTTGTTTTACACCTAAGCCTTCAGTGTAGCTTGGACTTCTTCTCTCAGTACCACCTGTTATTGATCATATGCTACTTCCTGAAATGGTTGAACATTGACTAATTCTTTTTGGAACAGTGACTGTCTTCCTTCCATCTCTTTTTGATGCTTCCTTTGTCTTTCAATAGTTTGCCAACAGATTCCTTCAATATCGCAACTTGAGACTTGAACTTTTTTACTCACATCTTCCAGCTTGGGAAACGCTGAACCTCTTCTTCTCTTTTTGCTTTCTCACTCTAGATTTTACCACATTTCTTCATAATACTTTATTCTGACTTCCTGAGCTGCTCTTGAAATCTGTTCAGCTCTTTCACGTCATCATTTCTTCCATTTGCTTTAGCTACTCTGCATTCAAGAGCAAGATTCAGAGTCTCTTCTGACATCCATTTTGGTCTTTTCTTTCTTTCCTGTCTTTCTAATGACCTCTCCCTTTCTTCATGTATGATGTCCTTGATGTCATCCCACAACTCATCTGATCTTCAGTTATTAGCGTTCAACTTGTCAAATCTATTCTTGAGATGGTCTCTAAATTCAAGTATGATATACTCAAGGTCATACTTTGGCTCTCATAGGCTTGTTTTAATTTTCTTCAGCTTAGTTTGAACTTGCATATGAGTAATTGATAGTCTGTTCCACATTCAGCCACAAGCCTTGTTCTGACTGATGATACTGAGTTTTCCATGATTTCTTTCCACAGCTGTAGTTGATTTCATTTCTGTGTATTTCATCCACCAAGATCCATGTGTACTATCATCATTTATGTTGTTGAAAAATGTTATTTCCAATAAACAATTCTTTGGTCTTGCAAAATTCTACCATGTGATCTCCAGTATCATTTCTATCATCAAGGCCATATTTTTCAACTACTGGTCCTTCCTCTTTGTTTCCAACTTTCACATTCCAATGATCTGTAATTATCAATGCATATCAATTGCATCTTTGATCAATTTCAAACTGCAGAAGTTGGTAAAAATGTTCAATTTTTTAGTGTTTGGCATTAGTGTTGGTGCATAAGGTCAAATATTAGTCATATTAACTGGTCTTCCTTGAAGGAGTATGGATATTATCCATAGTATCAGTGCTGTACTTCAGGATAGATCTTGAAATGTTCATTTGACAATAAACGTGACACAATTTCTCTTCAATTTGTCACTCCTGGCATAGTAGAACATATAATTGTCCAATTCAAATTGTCAATACCAGTCCATTTGAGCTCACTAACACCTAGGATATTGATTGTTAAGCATTCCATTTCATTTTTGACAACTTCCAATTTTCCATGATTCATACTTTGTACATTTCATGTTCTGATTACTAATGAATATTTGTAGCTGTTTCTTCTCATTTTGAGTCATGCCACATCATCAAATGAATATCCAAAAAGATTTACACTACTTGTCTGTCAGCTTGTCATACTTTGGTATAGTCTTTCCTTTATTTTAAGAAGACTGGTAATAGTAAACTTTTCTTTTATTCCGGCCTGCTTTGAACTTCGTAGATAGATGGCCAGTTCAATTTTGCTACCACACATATCCCCAATAACAATGAGTACATATGTACACTAAAAGACATGCACAAGATTGCTCATATTCATAAGAGCCAATGATTAGAAGGAACTCCAAAATCTATCAACAGTGTAACTGGCAATATAATTGTGGTATATTCATACAAGGAATACTATACAGCAAAAACAAATAAATAAATAAAGACTGAACTACTACCACATGCAAAAATACACATGTATTTTGTAAACTTATGTTAAGAATAGGAACACTAAAGAATAAATACTGATTCTATTTATATAGAATTTAAAATTAAAATTTCATTTTGGAAGTGAGCATACTTGCTACCTCGGTGGAGGAGGTAATAACAAGTAGTGAGCCCAAGTAGGGCTTGTTTCTTTATCTGGATAATGTCTGTAAAAGTGCATTCCACCTTGTGAAAACTGGTGGGTCTGTACACTTGGGATGTACATACTTTTTCTGTGCTTAGATTTTACTTTTATAAATTCTTACTAAAAAACATTGTGAGTCCCTCCAAAAAAAGTAGCTACATGTGCTTTATCTTAATTGACACACTACAAGTTTATGATTTCAAAGACAAATAGAAACATCAGACGGTTAGAAATTGAACATACATATGGCAATCTGGGGGTAAAAATGTAATGATATCTAACAAGAATTCTTAGTCTAATATGAATTTTCCCTGGATTAAACATGTTTTATTGATGCACATTCAGGAAAAAATCCTTTTCATTCCTGGTAATCAAAATCACTACTTTGTAGAGGATCCCCAGTTTCTCCAAGGAGCCTTCCTTTTCCACTCCATGTCATACAGCACTTGCCATCTCTGAACTCCTATAGCATTTATGCCATGTGACACAGCCATCGATTTCACCTGTTGTGCGTTCTTTATCAGTTTCTTGTAGCTAATTCTTAGTGCTTCCCAACTTCCTGCTTGATTTGCTGAGAGATGGTATTCCTGCAGTGCCAAGAGTCTACACAGCTAAGCAGAGAGGATACACAGCTTAGGAGGTAATTCAAAGGGCTGCTAATCAAGATATATAGGTATAAAAATAGATTCAAATTATCCTTAATTTAATGGCGTTTAACTAATTGTTTCCCGACAAACATTGAAGAGCTTCTATTATTTTATGTTTGCTTTTGGTTTTTCCTTATGATAAGAAGTAATTTTGTAATAAATAAATGTAGTTTTTTCTTTCAATTCAAGAAGGAAGTGGCTAATTGAAATATTAGTCTCTGAGTGTGGGTTGACTGTGTCTATATTTGAAGTATTATATTAAATTTGCATATATTAAATGTTTATTTTGTGTCATATGTTCCGGGGGACTTGTATAGCGTGACTAGAATAATTATGATGCAACAACTAAGAACCCCACAAATCCCAGTGGCTTCATACAATAAAACTTTATTTCTCAGCCACATTGTCTATCCTTCATGGGTGAGCAAGGCCTCTGTACAGTATAGTTGTTTGGGGACATGGATTAACAGATGCTTCCTCTCTACCACGCTTCCATTGGCTAGAAAAATTCCCCTTGGATATGACGCATATCCTTCCAACTTCCATCTCATTGGCCAAAATATCTACACCTAACTCTAAAGAGGTAAAACTGTACAGTCTTACCAGATGTACAGAAAATAAAAAACAAAATATTTGTTGACCATACTGTGGTAGGCAAAATTCTAATATTCATGATTTCTGCCACCTTGTACACAAACCCTGTATAATCCTTTCCCTTGAATATGAGTATGATGAAATATCTTTCATTCCCTGCGACAACCTTTTCCCATTAAGTCAATTTCAACCCATAGTAATCCTATAGGACAGAATGGAACTGCCCCATTGGGTTTCCAAAGCTGTAATCTTTACTGAAGCAAACTGCCACATCTTTCTCCTGGTGGGTTTAGACTGCCTACCTTTTGGTTGGAGCCCTGGTGGCACAGTGGTTAAAAGCTTGGCTGCCAACCAAAAGGTCAGCAATTCAAATCCACCAGCTGCTCCTTGGAAACCCTATGGGGCAGTTCTACTCTGTTCTACAGTGTCACTATGAGTCAGAATCAACTCAATGGGTTTGGTTTTTAGTACCTTTTGGCTGGAGCCCTAGCAGCACAGTTAGCAGCCAAGCACTTAACCACCGCACCACCAGAGCTCCTTTCCCCCTGGCTAAACTATGTTATAAAGGAATTTAGCATATGAATTAAGATCTCAAATTAGTTGATTTTGTGTTAATCAAAAGAGAGATTATCCTGGGTGGGCCTGACTTAAACAGATGAAAGCCTTTGAAAAACAAACCAACTGGGCCCTTCCTGGAGAAATTCTCCTGCTGGCCTCAGGCTGCCATATGTTCTACACCTGAAGGAAATAAATTCTACCAACAACCACATGAGTTTGGATGAGGACACTGAGCTTCAGATGAGACCCAACCTCCAGCCAACATCATGATGGCAGCCTTGTGAGACCCTGAGTGGTAGACCGAGATAAGCTATTCCCAGACTCCTGGCCCATGGAAACTATGAGATAATAAATGTATGATGTTTTAAGTCACTAAGTTCATGGTAATTTGTTATGCAGAGTAGAGATATAATACAAAAACTGAAGGCTAATGTGCTCACAACAAACCCACAAACATCCTATATTTTTTTGTAATATTGTCTATATTTTATAAATGAAGATTCTGAATCATAAAGTCTTATGCTAGTGAGTGCCACCAACATTATTGCTATGCTGTATTGCTTCTCCTCTGCTATATAACAGTTCCTCATTATTTTAAATAGCTAAATTTTCATATTTGATGCTATTATGAAGAAAGAAAGGAAACATTCTTTCTGTTTCTCTGTTGAGAAATAGAAAATCTGGAATTAAAGTTGAAAAATGTGCAGTGCCATTACAATAGAGATATCCATCCAAATAAAACATGCCAATTTTTATTTCCTGCTCTTTCTTCATTTCTGAGAAATAGTAAATCAGTTAATTAGTATTACTGGCATATACTGGCACTGCATTTGAACATATTAAACATATTTTTTCAAACTGAGTACTAAAGTTTGATAAATATCAATAAACAAGGAACAATATGATCACATTCATTAATAATGTTGTCACATGTGTTTATTTTGTAAAAGTTAATGATTCATTAGCTAAAGACATCTATCACCTTTATAAGCATAGTGTTCTGTGAAAATATTGAGCATAGCTACCCTTACGTGATCAAACACAATGTCTTATTGACAAGTGATAATGACTTTAATAAACCATATTTGTTTCATTAAAACAAATGAGTTCAGAGGAAAATAAATTTGTAAAAATTATCCAACTTAATGAATTTAATGTTCACCCACATCACATGCATAGTTCAAGAAAAATCCATTTTGAAAACAATTTAAGATATACCTTGCTTATTGAAATTAATAGAGAATTATATACTCAAAATTTTAAAAAAGGGCAGTTCCAGAAAAAGAGAAGTAAATTATTGTAATATATAAGGACTTCCCTTTTATAATATACCAAATTACAAGATTACTAGCAATTTTTTTTCAAAAAAAAAATCTCCCTATTTATTCCCTATTAAGTTTCAAAATTACATGGAAAGAAAAATTCTTCATATGATATATTCTCAAAGATGATAGTCGAAATGTTTAAATTAGGTCAAACATATTGGAGGTCAAAGAACTCCAATTATTCTTTCAGGTCAAGTAAGTATAAGATACTCTCCAAACGCAAAAAGGCCTTTGAAAATGCTGTGAACTTGACTGTTGTAATTTGAAACATTCAGTTTTCTTCTTCACACAAATATCTGGATCAAATAAATAATTTAAAAATAGATTAAGAAGACACTAAAAAATATAATGAAGAATGCTTTAGTTCTCACTAATAATATCTGCAGGAAAGTTGGATGATGTTCAAAGAATAGACCAAGGTAATATTGTTTAATTTTCTGTAAATTTGCATTGAGTTGATATACTTTGCAAACTTCTGAGGAAAGATGGTTTGAGTTATATAACTACTTCCAGTAAGTATGTTCCCTTTACTTTGGACTTCAGCATTAATTTCAGCCTACTTTCAGGTTTCATGTTAAGGGGAGATGCCTTCGAAATGAAATCAATAATCAAATTTGCTTAGCAATCTTTAATTTGCCTGTATACGTTTTTGCCTGTTTAGCAATTATTTGAATTTGGTTGAGAAATCTGCAATGCCCTTTGTTTATTACAAACGAGTGAATTTATCTGTTGTTTGAACAGAATTCTTTCCCCATCCACCACTGCAGCTGATCTTATTAACCATCCTTTCCCTCCGAGAGTAGCCTAGAGTTTTCATACAGTGCATCACCCAGAAACTTCTGAAATACCTTTTTTAGTCCTATCACCCACTCCACGATGATTTCCAATCTCGGCTCAGGCTGCAACCACCTACCTTTCTTCCTTCCCTGATCTGTGGTTTACATACACTGAAACCCTGTCTCAATCCCAATTTACAAACACTGAAATCTGTGTTCAACCCCAATTCGCCTCATTATCAATTCTCCCATAATTCTAGCAAAACATTTAGTACTGTGAGGCATGAACCTCGAGCCCTGATGGCGCAGTGGTTAAGAGCTCGGCTGCTAACCAAAAAGATCGGCAGTTCGAATCCACCAGCTGCTCAGTGGAAACCCCATGGGGCTGTACTACTCTGTCCTATTGGGTCGCTATGAGTCAGAATCCACTTGACGGCAACAGGTTTCCGGGTTAGCATACACGTAATCTGATACTGGGATCAATTATAATGCAATAGTTCTAAAAGGGACTTTAACCAATTTAATATAACTAAAATTTTTATTTAGATAGAGCAATATAGAGATTTTCCTGTGTAACTGTATGCCCAATGGTCTTTTACATCAAATCGAAACTCTAAGAATTCAACTTGGTAGGGCATAATATTATTTCTCCCTTTTAACTATTTAATCCTATTTCTCACTATTATCTATTTTAAATCCCGTATTCTCTTTTGAAACTTCTTTTTACTACAATCAAAATGTATTCAAAAGCCTCTATGTCTTGTCACATTTATCCCGCAATTTGGGAAGAACACTTTATTCTTTTAATTAAATAAATTCTATTATTCTAAGTTCAAGACAGTCTTCACATCACCCACAAATTTAAACCTCACTCTTGTAGCTTGTAGTAATCTTCAACCATTTTTCAGCTAGTAGCTCTCGCTACACCACTAAAAAATACAAATTATTTTCTAACGATTTGGTATCATTAGTTTTATAACTCTAATATATATATATATATATAATTTCTAAGCTCTAGAAACATGCTTTATGCTTCTGTTTTCCTTCCTTAATACTGTAGTAATGCAGTAACTCACAGTAAAATAGGTACAATAATAATTTTATTAAGTACATAATACATTAAGCATACAATAATAGTAAGTAAATCTCCTAGTATATAAGTGCTCACTAGATACTAACAATGGTAAATTGATTCGTGGTCTTGGCTTGATATTGCTAAAACAATTCAGGGTTGCTCGAAATGTAATTGCTTTTGAAGGTTCGATTTTACACATACATGCATATAGATATAGATGATATATAGGTATACCCAACACAACCCAGTGCCGTCCGACTCATAGCGACCCTATAGGAGAGAGTAGAACTGCCCCATAGAGTTTCCAAGGAGCACCTGGTGGATTCGAACTGCCGACCCTTTGGTTAACAGCTGTAGCACTTAGCCATTACTCCACCAGGGTTTCCAACATAGGTGTAGGTGTAGGTGTAGGTGTAGGTGTAGGTGTAGGTGTAGGTGTAGGTGTAGGTGTAAGTGTAGGTGTAGGTGTAGATGTAGGTATAGGTATAGGTATAGGTAGATAGAGAGAAAGCCCTGGTGCCACAGCAGTTACGAGCTTGGCTGCTAACCAAAAGGTTAGTACTTAGAATCTATCAGCCACTCCTTGGAAACCCCTATGAGGCAGTTCTACCCTGTTCTATAGGGTCCCTATGAGTCAGAATTGACTCAACGGCAACAGGTTTGGGGTTTGGCACTGTCATGAATTGAATTGTGTCCCCCTAAAATATTTGTCAACTTGCCTAGGTCATGATTCCCAGAGTTGTGTGGTTGTTCACCATTATGTCATCTGATGTGATTTCCGTATGTGTTGTAAATCCTATCGCTATGATGTAATAAGATGGATTAAAGGCAGTTATATTGATGAGGTCTACAAGATTAGATAGTGTCTTAAGCCAATCTCTTTCGAGATATAAAAGAGAGAAGCGAGCAGAGAGACCTGGGGACTTCATACCACCGAGGAAGCGGTGCCGGGAGCAGAGCGCACCCTTTGAACCTGAGGCCCTTACACTGAGATGCTCCCAGAACAAGAGTAGACTGATGCTTCACAACGACCTTCCTCCGGAGCCAACAGAGAAAGCCTTCCCCTGGAGCCAACACCCTGAATTCAACTTCTAGCCTACTGACTATGAGAGAATAAACTTCTCTTTGTTAAAGCCACCCACTAGGTGTAATTCTGTTATAGCAGCACAAGATGACTAAGACAGATATATATATATAAATTAAAAATGAATTTTTGCAAGAATGAATAGGATATTTTCACACCTTGTAGACAAAGTAGTTTTGACTGAGTTAAAGTCACACAAGGCAAAAGATGAAAAAAGACTTCGTTAACAACTGTCAGTTTAATAATGCTTTGGTCAGTTGATCTTTCAGTGGTTATCATTGTCTTGATAACAGAATATATAGTGTGTGTGTTGTGCTTGTGCTAGAAATGTTTTAAGTACCAAAACTGGAAAGGCATTACAGATCCTAAGTATGGTCCTTAATAATATCCACCAAGTTGTCTCTCTTCTGATTATATGGTTGTTATCTTTTTAACTCTGCAGAGATCAACATGACTTTTAAGCCATCGTGGAGGTGGTGGTGGCAGTGTTTGTGTATGTATGTGTTGCATACTCTAAACCCATCTCTCCTTCCTAATCTCTCTATTTATGAGATACTGTATCTGACTAAAGAGTTAGGAGCTCATGAATTCTATCAAGAAGAAAATTCTATACTTCTCTAATGGTAAAGTGTCTCACCTTTCTGAAGCCACCATAAGCAATGTATTGGCCTATAATGAATCATATTGTCAAGTCTGATGAGAGAGAGAGAATCTCGTTATTTCTAGGTAACCAAGATCTGTTTCCGTGATTTGAATCTGATTTGAATATTTAACTTCCTTTTCGAGAAATCATGATTAAATTACCAGGAGTCTTTTTTAATTGTACTAAGGCTAACAAAATAATGACATTTATTCTGAGAAAAAAATTGGATGAATAGAATGTGACATAAATAATCTGGTCAAAATAACACTGTGTTCCAGTACCATGTTACCTTCCTTTAAAGCATCTGGCACTATTTGAAGTGTAAGAAACAGTTCGCCAGATGATCTGGGCCTGTTTTATTTATGAGATTGCTATGGTCTCATGAAACCCTTTTTACGGAAAATGGCATCATTGATTTAATAATAAGTCCACTGTTGGAAAAGATGTAACAATACGCTATTTCCTCTCTAACAAAACAACAAACATCAGAATTTCCAAAGCAAAATTACAAGAGTTGATGCTTTCCATCTGGTGGAAGGTCAAGAAAAATGGCAAAGATGTAATGTTACCAAATAGCGAATTTTGTGAGATGCATCCAGCTTTAGAAGAGAGAAGTTTTCTTTAAATATCATGCTACAGGGGCTGAAAAAAGGCTTCAATTTTGCACTTATTTCAAATTTCTCCTTAAACTCCTTACAAGGAAATTCTAAGGAACATTAGTAACAAGATTTTTTTTATCACCAAAGTATTTAAAAATCAAATGAAATTTTTCTTATTATGACAGATTTTCAGTCCCCATTTTTTTCTTCATTATTGGTGGCACTAACTGATAGGAGTGTCCATTAAATTTAATTGTTACTGTTTTACAATTCTACATGTGCAATTTTATTGTTGTAAAGATGTTGCTGGACCTGGCTGTGTTTCATTCTGTTGTACATAGTGTTGCTATAAGTGGGAACCAACTCAATGATGCTAACAACAACAATTTTTAATTATTCCATTAAAATAATTAAAGAATATGTTAAAAATAAATTCTCTGGAACCCGACTAACTGAGGTCAAATGCTGGCTGAGCCACTTACCTGTTGTGTGAACTTGGACTAGTAATTCAATCTTCCTGTGCTCAGTTTCTTCATTCTACCTCAGACAGTGGTTATGGTCATTTAGTGAGTTAGTGCATATATAGAAGATGCTAAAATGATTGATACTCATTAAAAAGTCAATATTTTAGCTACTTTCGGGATTATTAGTAAAATTATTTCACCGTAATAACAAGTTATGGAGTAAATATTTTTGTTTTTTATTTTCTGAAGAATTTAACTCTTCTTAGAAAAATAAAATAGACAAAAAGACTAGGGTTCTCTTCTATCCTAAGATCTTTCTTCCCAGTTATTTATTTTGAGGGTTTGTTGTAAGAGTTTCTTAAATTATAAAACACACGATCCAAGGAATGCAAAAGAATTAAAGATCTTCTCATCCCAACAATTCAAATAATAATATTAAATAATATCTGTTATTTTGATCCCAGAGTCCTAGGTATATAACCCCAGTAATGTTACACATATGCATTAAATAAATTGTGAGAGACTAAACAAAATTAAAAAATAAATAAATAAATAAACGTAATAACAACTCTTAGCATGCGCTGATTTGAAAAGCCAATATTACCGTATTCCTAAATAACATAGGTACTTAGGTGGCCATGTTTTAACTGATAACTGTAGAATTACAGTTTGCTATATATTCTTTTCCACAACCTGTCTCAGTTTGTCATACAGTGGTGGTTTGCATGTTTTTGTAATGCTGGAAGCTATGCCATTGGTGTTTCAAATACCAGCACTGTATAACAACTATTTACATAGCATTTACATTGTATTAGGTATTATAAATAATCTAGAGATGGTTTAAAGTATACAGGAGGATGTGCATAGGTTATATGCAAATACTATGCCATTTTATTTAAGGGACAGAAGAATTTTGGTATCTGAGGGAGTCTTGAAACCAATCCCAGAGGATACTAAGGGACAAGCTGTATAGATTTCTCCTTCACTGTAAGCTGCTTCAAAACCACACATGCGGGTTCCCATTAACCCAATTTAAAAAAAAAAAAAAAAAAAAACCCTTGCTGTCCAGTGGATTCCAACTCATAGTGACCCTATAGGATAGAGTAGAACTGCCCCATAGTGTTTCTAAGGAGTTCCTGGTAGATTCGAACAGCCAACATTTTCATTAGCAGCCATAGCTCTTATCCACTAAGCCACCAGGGTTTCCATTAACCTAATAGTCAATTGAAATTTCTGGAATATTTTTGCATAAAAATTGTATGATTTCAAGACTGTTGAATTTGCTTTTTAAACAATTGCAGATTTTCAGTATCTCAATTCCTTCACATTTTTGACAATATTATTTTGACTCTGAATCATGCTATTTAAATCCTGACATTTACTGAGTATTTAATAATTGACAGACATAGTACAAGGAGTTTATCTCATGTAATATTCAAAAGGACAAAATACAAAATGTACTATTACTATTTTCATTTTGTATCTAATTAACTGGTCTCAGGCTTGTGCCACCTGAAAATGTGATAAGCCTATCTTAACTGTCACCATCAAAACCACTTGCAGCGCAATGAATTGCTTTATAAGGCCTTTCTGAGCATGGTCTTGTAACTCTGACAAAATGATTGACTGCATGACAACCTTTCAAGGGATTTGTTAATTACCATGCAAAAATTAAGTGACTGTGGCTTATGGAGATGATTGGTTAGTTAGTGCTCCTGGTGGGAGGACCATGTCCTAAAAATGATAGAAGTAAGATTATATACGATCCAATCCCACAGAGGTTGAGGGAGACTTCACTTCTACCATTATTATGAGTTTGGATTGTAGGAAAAACCTGTACCACACACCTGATGACCAACTACCTGGACACCTGAGCTGAATTCATGCAAGAACACTGAATGGACTCCTAGTATCATAGACCTGGTAACAGCTCTAGCTATCTGGCAGCAAGACATAGAGCCTCAAAAGTGAAAATAATCAAGCTAGCTCACTTGAGCAACCTATTTGGACATACCAAAACAAAACAAAGCAAGAAACTAGGATATAGAAAGCAAACATAGAATAAACTAATACAATAACTTATAGATGGCACAGAGACAACAGTAAATAGCAAATCACATAAAGAAGCAGACCATGATCGCTTCAACAAGCTCTCAAAACAAAGAATCAAGGGATCTTCTGGATGAATGTGCCCTCCTGGAATTACCAGATGCAGAATACAAAACATTAATACACAGAACTCTTCAAGACATCAAGAACAAGATCAGTTAGGCAATCAGGCAATATGCAGAACAAGCCAAGGAACACACAGATAGCGCAGTTGAAGAAATTAAAAAGGTTATTCAAGAACATAATGAAAAATTTCAAAAGCTGCAAGAATCCATAGAGAGACTACATTCAGAAATTTGGAAGATTAAGAATAAAATTACAGGATTAAACAACTCAATAGAAAGTCAAAGGATCAGAATTGAGCAAGTGGAAGGCAGAATTGCTGAGACTGAAGAGAAAGCACTTGGCACCAATATATGTGAAGAAAAATCAGATAAAAGAATTTTAAAAAATGAAAAAAAAAAAACCCTAAGAATCATGTGGGACTCTATTAAGAGAAATAACCTACAAGTGATTGGAGTAAAAGAAAAGGGAGGGATAATGGAAAATACAGAGAGAATTATTGGAGATTTATTGGCAAAAAAATTCCCAGATATCGTGAAAGATGAGAAGATATCTATCCAAGATACTCATCAAACTTCACATAAGCTAGATCTTAAAAGAAAGTCACTAAGACATATAATCAAACTTGCCAAAACCAAAGATAAAGAGAGAATTTTAAAAGCAGCTAGAGATAAATGAAAAGTCACCTACAAAGAAGAGTCAAAAGAATAAGCTCAGACTACTCAGCAGAAACCATGCAGGCAAGAAGGCAGTGGGATGACTTATATAAAGCATTGAAGGGAAAATATTGTCAGCCAAGAATCATATAGCCAGCAAAACTGCCTCTCAAATATGAAGACAAAATTAGAGCATTTCCAGAAAAATGGAAGTTTAGGGAATTTATAATAACCAAACCAAAACTACGAGAAATACTAAAGGGAGTTCTCTGGTTAGAAAATCAAAAATATTAGATATCAACCCAAGACTAGAACACTGGACAGAACAATCAGATGTCAACCCAGATAGGGAAACCACAAAATAAATCAAGATAAAAAAACACTCACAACAGGGAAACAGCAACGTCATTGTGTAAAAGAAGACAACATTAAAGCAATAAAGAGGGACTAAGAAATGGAGTCATAGATCTTTCATATGGAGAGGAAGATAAGGCAAATATAAACAAATAAAAATTAGGTTTAAACTTAGAAAAATAGGAGTAAATATTAATGTAACCACAAAGGAGGCTAACATCCTACTAATCAAAACAAAATACAAGAAAAAAGAAAGACTCAGCAGAAACAAAATCAACTACAATGAATAAGAGAAAAAAACAATATATGAACTACTCAGCACAAAAAATAAGTAGGGAAAAGAAAATGTCAACAACACACAAAAAAGACAACAAAATGACAGCACTAAACTCATACCTATCCATAATTACAGTGAATGTAAATAAACTAAATGCAGCAATAAAGAGACAGAGAGTGGCAGGATGGATTTAAAAACAAGGTCAGTCTATATGCTGTTTACAAGAGACATACGTGAGACTTAGAGACATAAAAACTAAAACTTAAAGGATGGAAAAGAATATATCAAGCAAACAATAATCAAAAAATAGCACGAGTGGCAGTATTAATTTCTGACAAGATAGACTTTAAAGTTAAATACACCACAAAGGACAAGGAAGGATACTATATAATGATTAACTGGACCATATACTAGGAGGAGGATGCAACCATATTAAATATTTATGTCCCCAATGACAGGGCTGCAAGATACATAAACAAAAAAAAAAAACTCTACAAGCACTGAAAAGTGAGATAGACAGCACCACACTTATAGTAGGAGACTTCAACACACCACTTTCGGTGAAGGACAGGACATCCAGAAAGAAGCTCAATAAAGACACGGAAGATCTAATTGCCACAATCAAGCAACTTCACCTCATAGACATACACAGAATGCTCCACCCAACAGGAGACAAGTATACTTTCTTTTCTAGTGCACATGGAACATTCTCTAGAATAGACTACATGTTAGGTCATAAAGCAAGCCTTAGCAGGATCCAAAACATTAAAATATAAGAAAGCACCTTCTCTGACCATAAGGCCAAAAAGTAGAAATCAATAACAGAAAAAGCAGGGAAAAGAAACCAAACACTTGGAAACTGAAAAAGACCGGGTTATAGAAGACATCAAGGATGGAATAAAGAAATTTATAGAATCCAATGAGAATGAAAAGAATTCCTATCAGAACCTTTGGGACACAGCTAAAGCACAGCTCAGAGATCAATTTATATTAATAAATGCACACATACAAAAAGAAGAAAGGGCCAAAATCAAGGAATTATCCCTACAACTTGAACAAATAGAAAGAGAGCAACAAAGGAAACCCTCCGGCACCAGAAGAAAGCGAATAATAAAAATTAGAGTGGAATTAAATGAAATAGAACACAAAAACAATTGAAAGACTTAACAAGACCAAAAGCTGGTTCTTAGAAACAATTAACAAAATTGATAAAGCATTGGCCAGACAAAAGAAAAACAGGAGAGGAAGCAAATAACCCAAATAAGAAATGAAATTCGTGATATTACAACAGACCTAACTGAAATTAAAAGAATCAAATTAGATTACTGCAAAAAAAAATTGTACTCTAACAAATTTGAAAACCTAAAAGAAATGGATCAATTGCTAGAAACACACTGCCTACCTAAGCTAACACAAACAGAGGTAGGACAACTAAATAAACCCATAACAAAAAAAGAGATTGAAAAGGTAATTTAAAAACTCCCAACAACAACAACAAAATCTCTGGCCAGGACAGCTTCACTGCAGAGTTCTACCAAACTTTCAGAGATGAATTAATACCACTACTACTAAAGGTATTTCAGGTCATAGAAAAGGACAGAACACTCCCAAACTCAATCTATGAAGCCAGCATATCCTTGATACCAAAAAAGGTAAAGATACCACAAAAAAGGAAAATTACCTACCTATATCCCTCATGAACTTAGATGCAAAAATCCTCAACAAAATTCTAGCCAATGTAATTTACCAACATAACAAAAAAAAATTCACCATGACCAAGTGGGATTCATATCAGGTATGCAGGGATGTTTCAACATTAGAAAAACAAGGTATTCCATCATATAAATAAAATAAAAGACAAGAACTGCCTGATCTTATCGATTGATGCAGAAAAGGCATTTGACAAAGTTCAACAACAATTCATGATTAAAAACCCTCAGCAAAATAGGAACGGAAGGAAAATTCCTCAGCACAATAAAGGGCATTTATACAAAGCCAATAGCCAACATCATCCTAAATGGAGAGAGTTTAAAAACATTACACTTTAGATCGGGAACCAGACAAGGATACCCTTTATCACCACTCTTATTCAGCACTGTGGTGGAGGTCCTAGCCAGAGCAATTAGGCTAGATAAAGAAATAAAGGGCATCCAGATTGGTAAGGAAGAAGTCAAAGTATCTCTATTTACAGATGACCTGATCTTATACACAGAAAACCCTAAAGAATCTTCACAAAAACTACTGAAACTAATAGAATTCAGCAGAGTATCCGGATACAAGATAAACATACAAAAATCAGTTGGATTCCTCTATACCAACAAAAAGAATATCGAAGAGGAAATAACCAAATTGATACCATTTACAGTAGCCCCCAGGAAGATAAAATACTTACGAATAAATTTTACCAGAGACGTAAAAGACCTATACAAAGAAAAATACCAGACACTACTGCAAGAAAGCAAAAAAGACCTACATAAGTTGAGAAACATACTTGCTCATGGGTAGACAGACTTAACATTGTAAAAATGTCTATTCTACCAAAAGTCATCTATAGACACAATTCAATTCTGATCCAAATTCCAATGACATTTTTTAATCATATGCAAGAGAAAGAGACCTGGATAATAAAGCATTACTGAAAAAGAGGAACAAAGTGTGAGGCCTCACTCTGCCTGATTTTAGAATCTATTATACCACCACAGTAGTCAAAACAGCCTAGTACTGGTACAACAACAGATACATAGACCAATGAAACAGAATTGAGAATCCAGACACAAATCCATCCACATATGAGCATTTGACAAAGGCCCAAAGTCAGTTAAATGAGGAAAAGACAATCTCTTTAACAAATGGTGCTGGCATAACTGGATATCCACGTGCAAAAAAAAAAAAAAAAAAAAAATGAAACAAGACTCGTACCTCACACCATGCACAAAAACTAACAAAAGACCTGAATATAAAATCTTAGGATCAAAGACCTAAATATAAAATCTAAAAAGGTAAAGATCATAGAAGAGAAATAGGGACTAGGCAAAGAGCCCTAAAACATGGCATAAACAGTATACAAAACATTACTAACAATGCAGAAGAGAAACTAAATAACTGGGAGCTCCTAAAAGTCAAACACCTATGCTCACCCAAAGACTTCACCAAAAGAGTAAAAAGATTACCTAGCCTGGGAAAAAGTTTTTAGCTATAACATTTCCGATCAGAGTCTGATCTCTAAAATCTACATGATACTGCAAAAACTCAACTGCAAAAAGACAAATAACCCAATTAAAAAATGGGTGAAGAATATGAACTGGCACTTCACTAAAGAAGATATTCATGTAGCTAACAGATACATGAGGAAATGCTCACAAACATTTGCCATTAGAGAAATGGAAATCAAAACTGCAATGAGATTCTATCTCACTCCAACAAGGCTGGCATTAATCCAGAAAACACAAAATGATAAATGTTAGAGAGGTTGTGGAGAGACTGGAACACTTATACACCGCTGTTGGGAACGTAAAATGGTACAACCACTTTGGAAATCGATTTGGTGCTTCCTTAAAAAGCTAGAAATAGAACTATCATATGATCCAGCAATCCCACTCCTTGGAATATATCCTAGAGTAATAAGAGCCTTTATACAAACAGAATCATGCAAACCCATGTTCATTGCAGCATTGTTTACAATAGCAAACAGATAGAAGCAACCAAGGTGCCCATCAATGGACAAACTGATAAATTATGGTATATTCACACAATGGAATACTATGCATTGATAAAGAACAATGATGAATCTGTGAAACATTTCATAACATGGTAGAATCTGGAAGGCATTTTGCTGAATGAAATTAGTCAGTTGGAAAAGGACAAATATTGTACGAGACTACTATTACAAGAACTCAAGAAACAGTTTAAACTTGGAAGAAAATATTGTTTGATGGTTACGAGAGAGGGGAGGGAAGGTGGGAGAGGAGTTTTCACTAATTAGATAGTAGATAAGAAGTATTATAGGTGACGTGAAAGATAACACACAATACTGGAGAGGTCAGCACAACTGGACAAAACCAAAAGCAAAGATGTTTCCTGAATAAACTGCTTTGAAGGCCAGCATAGCACAGGCACGGGTTTGGGAACCATGGTTTCAGGGGACATCTAAGTCAATTGGCATAATAAAATTTATTAAGAAAACATTCTGCTTCCCACTTGGAAAGTGGCGTCTGGGGTCTTAAACACTGGCAAGCTGCCATCTAAGGTGCATCAGTTGGTCTCAGCCCACTTGGAGCAAAGGAAAATGGAGAACACCAAGGACACAAAGTACTTATGAGTCCAAGAGGCAGGAAGGGTCACATAAAACAGAGACTATATCAGCCTTAGACAAGAAGAACTAGATGGTGCCCAGCTACAGCTGATGACTGCCCTGACATGGAACACAACAGAAAACCCCCAAGGGAGCAGGAGAGCAGTGGGATACATACCCCAAATTCTTGTAGAAAGAACAGATTTAACAGTCTGACTGAAACTAGAAGGACCCCAAAGGTCATGGTCGCCAGACCTTCTGGTAACCCAAGGCAGGAACCACTCCGAAAGCCAATGCTTCAGACAGGAATTGGACTGGACTATGGGACAGAAAGGAAACCCTGGTGGCATAGTGGTTAAGTGCTACAGCTGCTAACCAAGAGGTCAGCAGTTCAAATCCACCAGGCGCTCCTTGGAAACTGTATGGGGCAGTTTTACTCTGTCCTATAGGGTCATTATGAGTTGGAATCAACTCGACAGAAGTGGATTTTGTTTGGTCCTTTTTACGGCATAGAAAATGATACTGGTGACGAGCAAGCTTCTTGGATCAAGTGGACACATAAGACTATGTGGGCAGCTTCTGTGTGGAGAAGAGATGAGAGGGCAGAGGGGGTCGGAAGCTGGCTGAACGAAAAAGAAAATAGAAAGTGGAGGGAAGGACTGTGCTGTCTCGTTAGAGGGAAAGCAACTAGGAGTTACAGCAAGGTGTATGTAAGTTTTTTCTGTGAGAGACTGACTTGGTTTGTAAACTTTCACTTAAAGCACGAGAAAAATTAGAAAAAATAAAAGAGTCTGGAACAGAGATCAACTTTTGGACTTATGGTCCCAGTGCTGAGAACCTCCTAGACCCAGAAAAAAGAGCTGCAATACTGAAGATGGCACAAGATGCAAGAGACAGTGGCAGTGGATTTGCTGGCCCACAGATTGAGGCAGCTGTGGTGGGCCTGCTGAGCATCTTTGGTCAGAAGGCTTGCTGGTGGAACTAAAAGAGTTGTAACACTGGCCTATGCTGAGCAGAGGCCTGAGTGTGCCCTATGCACGATTTGCCTCACAGGTTTACAAGCACGGGTTTTCCTATAGCAGGGTGGAGCTGGATATTTGTGGATCCCCTGTGTGTCAGTGCAGGGTGGAGCTGGATATTTGTGGATCCCGTGTGTGTCAGTGCAGAACTGTGCTCCATAAGGTTTTCAATGTTGATTTTTCAGAAGTAATTCAACAGGCCTTTCTTCCAAGGTACCTCTGGCATACACAAACCTCCAATCTTTCGGTTAACATCTGAGTGTGTTAAAATTAAGAAAGCACAGGTACAGAGAATTTGATTGGTTTTTAAAAGCAGTGGTGAAATATTCTGACTGGCACTAAAAACCAAAAAAAAAAAAAAAAAATCTGACTGCCATTTATTTCCAAGAAATTCTGCTCCATCATTCTTATGTCCTAAATTGAAGATATTTTATTCATACATTTTTGTCCAGATACGATTTCAAAGACCAAAGTTTCCAAGGTTTTTTATTTTGAAGAATAAGGTTTCTCAATACTATGTCCTGAAACTGATTTGATACGAAGAACACTATTTCTTAGGAATATGTTCTTCACGCTCTCATGAGGAGAGTTTTTGCGTTTAACGTGTCTTATTGGCTTCTTTTAGTTGATCTTTTTCTGCTTTATCAAGATCAATTACAATTTCATCAAATGTTATTTTTAATGGTTTCCCATCTCCTTGAGTTGTTTCCTTAGAGTTTCTTTCAGTATCCAAGCCTATTCTTCCTATTTCCATTTTTACTACTCTGAAAAGCCATCTGCCTCCAATCCCCTTCAATCTCGATCTTTGGAATAGCTGGGATATTGTTATCCAGATTCCATGTTGGTTTACTCTAGTCTGCTTTTTTAATTTTTCCCAGCCAGTTGCATTTCCAGAGGTTTAACTCTGTTGGGGGTAGTCCCTTTATTTCCCTGACTTCTTGTTACTGAGGAAATTCAGCTAGAACAACACCAGCTCCTCTTGCAACTCACTGTTCCTGTGGGGTGGAATGCCTTATTTGTTAGGAGACCTTAAGAGAAGGGCTTGAGCGTTCTTGGCACAGCCCTGTCTCTGTGTGTGTGTGTGTGTGTGTGTGTGTGTTTTGTATCTGCCTGTGTACAGAGAACGTGTTATTTAGTTTGCTCTTTTCTTTGAGATGAACTTGAAATGGTCAACTGAGGCCCTCAGAGTATGGCTTGTGTTGTTCTGCTGAGCCAGGGAAGCCGACTGAGGGAAGGATAGCAGTAAAGCTGCCTATTTCAGTTGCAGTATTAGCAAACACTTTGTTCAAGGGTCAAAAGCCATAACTCCATTCAGTTTTATCAACAGTAAAGCTTACATATTGGCCAACATATTTCTGTGCCCAGTTCAGAATTTGATAGCAATAGATAAGTTATTATTTATTTGGTCCTCCAACAATCCTGAAAAAAAAAAAATGAATAAAAAGTCTATGTTCATTCTGTCTTACTTTCATTTTAGGAAAACAAACCCTGAAAGAGATGTTGTAGTCAAGCCTCCTATATACATCTAAGTCCACTTTAGACCTCAATTGCCCCCCTCAAGCTGGGTTTGACACAAGCTTGATTTGATTTGAGGATTTTTTTTTCTGTAAGCATTTTCATATCTGCTCCCAATTTCCTTCTTCCCATCTCAATTCTGGTTACTTTTCTATAAATATTCCAAATAAAGTTGTAGTTTAAGACATGGCATCTTGTACTAAGTCTGCCTGGCCTTCACTCCTCTTCTGCTGCTTATTTCCTGTGTGAATTTGGGAAGGTATTATCACCTTCAAAATGGAGAAAATGATAATATTAAACCAAAAGGTCATTTTGACAATTAACTGAGAAAATATGTAGGTGGAGGGTTTCTGACATACGTGATAAGCATTCATTGTTAGTTAAAATAGTGTCATTACTTTAACTGGACCCATATTTATTCTGAGAAACCCACATAACTAGCACCATCTAAAGATATAGCATAATTATATAGCTATTAGATCATGTTTATATATTCTATAAACATTCATATATCTACTTTTTAAAACTTGAGATGTCAAGATTTCTCCAGAAGCAGTAATTTTAGCAAAGGACATACCCAATAAATATCCAATTGTTAAAGTCCAACATTTAACTAAATATTATCTTTGGTATTAGGAATGAATCATTCATAGAAAAAGTATTTAAAGTTTACTCAATGTATCATTTAATCATCCATGTATTCATTAAACATATTTTAGCATTGATTATTTTGGAGAAGCTTTGACTATATAGAGAAGTTTATATCTTATCCTAAAGTTGCTTATGGACAAATAGATCGGGAATAAAAATATAACGTAATGTAAAAATTGGTGTCATGAGAGAAGCATAGCTAAAGTACTATTGATTCTTGAGGTGAGTGAGGAGTTAACATCAGCTGCTTCAGATCTAGGCAGAAACTATCCTCAGATTCAAGTATTTACGATACTGTAGTCATTCTCGATATTGAAGAGTTAATATGATTTACATATCCAGAAATAAAGTTTGTGTAAGAATTTATCTATTTGCATGAATTACATTTAATAGTGGTTTCAAATAACTCAAGTTATTATCTAGGGACATTAAACAAGTTAATTTGAAATTCAGCAGTGATTTTTCCATATTAAGAGTTCTCTACTGATAATATCCAGTTATTTAAGAAGAAAATAGCAGTAACTACAACAAAAATAAAATAAAATAAAACCATCATTTTGTGATAAGGCTAGAATAGTAAACAGTATTCCTATGATGAAGAAAAAAAAAATCCCTCTATCTGCTGTTTAAGAGAAAACACGTCTTGGCTTTGCGTTACATTTGTCCTGCTTACCAACTTCTGCTATTTTAAATTATATTACTTGTTATTTCAACTATTTAATTATTTAAATTTTGGGATTTTAATGTCGTCTGGTTTTGTTTTCACGTCTGGGGAAGAATTTTGGTCAACACAAACAAACAATAGTAGTTTGTGAGCTACACTACAAAGAAAAGTAGCAAAATTTCTGAAACCCTCAATTGCCAGAAAGAAATCCTTTGTCATACTTTTATTTTCTTTGCCATCTATCAGCAGTACAATGGATGGAGACACACAACTTTATTAGCTACTTAGGAAAATTACTTGTTTACAGAAAGCCTGTAATTGGGTTCTAAATGTATTAGTGCCCAAAGTCTTTCGAAGCAATTTTCATGATGCAGAAAGATGGTCAAGTAATTTGAAACTACAGTTTTGTTTGAGGATGTCAAATGTGCCAAATATCATATAAAACCATGGACATTTTTGAATTATGGCCAATTTGTTGCCTTATCTTGGGATTTCAAATGACATTTTCCTTTTAAGTAGGAATAATAGGAGGGAGCTCTGTTTGACCTGAGCCAAGGCATCATTTTGAACAAGCACAGGCTGTCATCATGCATGCAAAGCTTTTTTTAGATGAAGAACTGAAATGGACACATTGTATGGAACAGATTGAAGAGGAAATCCAAAACATAGTTGTTTATCAGGGTTCCTAATTGTGAGGCTCTTTGAAGTCTTGAAGACAGCAATTTGTTTGGGGTTTAGGAGGGTGGGAAATCTCTCTTTGGTATTTCCTTTCTCTCACAGGAACAATTATGTAAAAAAATTAGAAACAGATTTCTCTGCAAGAGTCAAAGTCAAAAATGAAAGAAAACAGATGCTTCTTTTTGATATGTTGAAAATCTGATTATTTTAAGAAGACCAGAGTTTCTTTTACAAATTATGAATATATTAAATTCCATCTATATGTAGGCTTTGGATAAAAGGTATTATTGTTAGGAAAAACAAATATTTTCTTATACTATGGAAGACAGTGTTGGTTACTACACTCAACAGTCGTGCTCCCATGCATCATCTTTGGTGGAAGGCTTCTTCTTAAAATTCAAATCTTTACTTTTCTAGACACTCTTGCTGCTAGGGTATAGCCCTGGTCAACAGAATCTGAGAAGTCAGCTGGGAAATTTTCCTGCTTATTAAAAGTGAATGAAAGAAGTCTTGTCTCACAACAAAGACAAAGACAAAAAAAAAAAAAAAAAAAAGAGTAGCTGCTAAGGCTGCTTATGTACAACAAAAACCTTATGGGATTCAGTCCCTTGGTTTGGAGGTTTAAGGACATGGTTTCATTGGGCATCCCAGTTAATTGGCCTAATAGCCTGTTTAGTGTTTCTGTTCTACCTTCCAGTTTGTTGCATAGTGTCTTGAGTCTTAGAAGCTTGCAAGCAGCCATCCAAGACACGACAACTGATCTCTATTCACCTGGAGCAACAGAGGAATAAGTAGAGTCAAGAATAGGACTATATGGAATGCGTGGCTAATTGCCTTCATGAACAACTGCCTCCTTCACCATGAAACTAGAAGAACTGGATGGTGCCTGGCTACCATTAGTGGACATTTCTGTAAAAGCATTCTGTTCAAAATGGGAAAATGCAAAAAAGAATTTCAAATGTTCATGGACTCCAGACTTTCTGGAGCCATGGAGGCTGGGTGAATCCCTGAAACTATTGTCCTGAGATAGTCTTTAAACCTTAAACCAAACATATCCCCAGAAGTCTTCTTAAATCCAAAAAATAGTCTAGCTTAACTAGAGAAAAATGTCCGTCTTCAGCATTAAGCTCCCTGGTGGTGTAGTGGTTAAGAGCTCGGCTACTAACCAAAAGGTTGGCACCTCAAACCCACCAGCTGCTCCTTAGAAACCCTATGGGGCACTTCTACTCTGTATATAAGGTCGTTATGTGTTGGAACTGACTTGACAGCACCTAACAACAACAATATGGGATCAAAGTGACAACAGCAACTAGATAGATTAGATAGGAACTTTAGGGGGCAGTGAGTTTATGTTAATGGGGGAGGAACAACTCAGAAAAGGAGGGTGCGAATTGTTGCATAACTCAAAGAATGTAATCAGTGTCACAGAATTCTACACATAGGAAAGTTTGAATTGGTATATGTTTTCCTGTGTATATTCTCAGCAACTATAACAACAACAACAAAAGGTCCTGTCTCTTCATTGCTTGATGTCTTTACATGAAGCCTAAAATGAATTTAGCTAAATTTGTGACCATGAAGGGCTTGACAGCTTACACACTGAGGATGGCATAAGGGAAAAATGACAAGCACCGTCATCCTTAATGACTTCATTAAGCTGCCACATCAACTCTGAAATTACCCTACCATTATTCTCACATTGTGACATAATCATTTTTTCATTTATTTTTGGAAAAGATTTCTGATAATTGTACTTGCAGGTATCCTAACAAAAGCAAAGAATAATTCTATTTTCACTGCAAGAACAATTAATTTTGATCAACTGAAGGTTAAATGTCATAGCCAGATCCTAAGGTGATCCTCAATAAGTCATCCCTTAGGAAAATCCATTCCACTTAAGTGCAGATAAAACCTGTGACTTGCTTCTAGTCAAGAGTATGGCTGATGGTGATAGGATAATTACTCCGTTGATTAGGTTACATCGTATAGATTCCATCTTAGCCAACAGGAATGAGAGATTCTCCTGCTAGCTTTGAAGAGGTAAGCTGCATATTGTGAGAAGGGCCATGTGACAGATAACTGAAGGTGGCTCTAGACATTAAAGGCAGCCTTTGACTGATCATCAGCAAGAAAATGGGGACCTCAGACATATGACCAAAAGAATTTTAAATCTACCAACAACCACGTGAGCTTGGAAGAGGAGCCCAGCTCCTTAAAGGAATGCAGCCCTGCTGACATTTTTATTGCAATCTTGTGAGACTGTAATCAGAGAACCACGCAAGCAAATGTCCAGACGCCTGATAGAAATCATGAGGTAATAGATATATTTTGTTTCCATTAAGTTTTTGGTTATTTGTTATGCAGTAAGAGATAACTAATATACCAAGTCATCAATACTTGTTCTGATAAAAAAAAAAACTAGTTTTTTTTTTTGTAATTTAATTTCACAATCATTTCTAACTCGCTAAATTGATATATATATGTCTTTCAACTCAAACAGCATTAGTTACGACTCACGATTTGTAATTTTGATGAACTATTCCACCATTTTATCACCAGCTATGCCATCTTCAAACAAGTTTATACCTCACAGCGCAATCTTTCTAAAGCAAACTTCTATCATGTTTCTTCCCTGTAAGAAGTCATTTTGTTTTAACCTGTATAATTTGCAAAGGTGTTTGGTTATATTAAATATTAGCTCCTGGTAATGATGTGGCAAAATAAGCGCTCTCATAAGATGTTAATGGGTATGATAAATTGCACAAACTTATTGAACGGTAATTTTTCAGTATATTTTAAAGTCTTAAAAAGTATTCTTGTTTGTGGGCTCAGTATATTGTATAATTCAAATGAAGTATCTAATCCAGTTCCTGACATATCTCATCAAATAGCACATATCCAAAACAAAGCTCAGGTTCGACCCTCTCAAATTTACCCCTCCTTCGTTTCAATGGTCACCATTAATTAAGAAGTAAGTGTTAACTTCTATTTAACCAGGTAGGCATCGTTGGGTGGCACAAACACTCGACTGCTAAATGAAAAGTTGTCAGTTTGAATCCATGCAGAGGAACCTAGGAAGAAAGGCCTGTTGATCTCCTTCTGAAATATCACAGCCTTTAAAACTCTATGGAGTACAATTCTACTCTGCATACATGGGGTCGCCATGAGTCGGAATCTACTCAACAACAACTGGTTTGGTTTAATGGTTTATTTATCCAGTTGTTCAAGCCTGGACACTTTCCTCTGCTCAGTCTCCACATCAGTCAATAATTAAGAGTTGCCAATTCTACATCTACCATTTTCTACTCTTCAGATCTTTTAATAATGTGAATCTAACTATGTCTCTCTTCAGAGAAGACCCTTCAATCACACCTCATTAAATAAAATACAAAATCTGTATAATGGATTGCAAAGAATGCTTTGCCCAGCCAGTCTTTCTTGGCCATATTGGTTGCTCTTCATTTGATAATTCTGAGAAAATAATATGACATGGAATCTTAGATCTGAAAACACTTTAGATGTCAGCCAGTACAACTACATAAATGAGAAAATGAAGTCCTGACTATTTGAAAATGATACTGCTTCTCAGTTTATGTGGTATTAAGTGTAAGGTTAGAATCCGTGTTTTCTGACTCTTTGTTAAGAGGTGAGTTTACTTGACACTTCCCACTTATATAAACTAGGTAAACTGATTTTAATATATTGGGTACATTCAGCTTTACTATAAAAAAATATCATCTTGGGATGAATGGAAAAAACAAAATATAGAGTACTGGAATCTTTCTATACTGTTCTTTTCTCACGTGCTAAATTCAGTGTACTTTATTCAATACAGACTCAGGTTTCAATTCTGACTCCATCACTTAATGACTGTGACCTAGAGATCACTTAACTTCTCCAGCCCTCCTTTTTTTCAGTAGGTGGACATAATAATTTACCTTCTTCAGTGTTGCTATAAGCATTAAGTAAAACTCAATATTTTTTAATGCTTTTTTTCCTACGTGGCACAGAATAAATACTCAAAACAACTATGATGTCATTGCTGCTGCTTTTGTTGTTAATGTAATGACAAATGAGATTCTCTAAGATATTTTCACTGTTAATTTCAAAATTAATGATACTACAAAACTGTGCAGTAATTCTATGTAGTAGACTAATTATTAGATAGTTTTTGAGACAAAATTGATATCTTCATAATTTCATTGGAATTGCAATGAAAATCAGTCTGTAAGAACACTCAGCCGTACAACTAATTATTTAAAGCAATAGTTGAAGACACAACATTCTAGAGACACAGAAAAGGAAATTCCACTAGAGTCTGTGGACATATGATGTGATCTGTCTCTGAACAGACTTTCCCATAATATCTGGTCTTGCCTTTATAAAAATAGTAACCATAATGAGGAAAAAGATTTGGATAAGGTTTCTGTTTTATTCAGACTTATTTATTCATTTATTTTTTGCTGAAATTGTTCTTACTGGTTTAAGGATCCAGTTCTGGAACTGACAGCATTAAACATTTAGTTAACATGATTAATTCGTTAAGATAACTGAACATACTATGTAGGATATTTCTCAACCTTGGTCATCCAGATAGGATATCATTCTTCGCTACTCATTAAGTCTGTTGCCTCTGCTACTATCAGCAGCATGGAACTACTTATTTCCCAAACTAGTTTCTAGGTAATAAGTATGGAACTTTGACATGGAAAAGCATTGATTAATGAAGAGAATGAGACAACAGCTCTGTGACAGATAAAGTGATCTAAGAATAATTTAATTCTTACTCAATGATTGGTTCCTTTTCCCAAGACCATAAACAGTTGACAAAATTTTAATTACAACTATATTGTGTTGAATTATAGTCGTACACTTAATTTTGGTTACATACCCAGAATATATGAAGTCTCACCTCTGTCAAAAGCTGTAGTAATCATAATTACTTCCTCATTCTTCACATTTTCTCTTAACAAAAATTTAGTATAGAGAATTGCTTTGAAATTTGTTTACTGTTTGATAAAAAAATTAAATAATGAAGATATTCTTAAACAAGTTTTCTCTGTTCTGCCTTCAATTTTTTCCTATATTTTATTGAAATTTATTCAGGTTTTATATTTGCTGAATCTCAGGAATTTTATACATAGATTTCATTTTTTGTTTTTATTATTTTTATATCTTAAATGAATGCTCATTTAATTAATAATAATAATAAATTTCTATTACTTTTTAAAAAACCCATGTTTGGGGAATAGCCAGGGGGTGGTGAAGACAAAAAACAAAAAGAGTGTGATATATTAGACCAATACAAATGGGCTCTGTATTCCTAGCAAATTATAATGGATTGTCTACATATCCACTCAAAATTATTTTATTGAGGTGAAATCAAGGCAAAATGATGAAAGAGTCCATACATTATTATATTTGAAAAGCACTTTACAACATTATCTGAAATTTTTAGAGCTATGTATGGTAGTATCATCCTCCATTTACAGATGAAAAAATTGAAGCAGGGAGTTTAATTAAATTTGACTCAAGTCACACAATTAATTAGTGACTGAACCATAATACGTCCCATGTCTGCCTGATTATTCAAAGCAGATGCTCTTTCTATTGTAACATTATTTTTCTTTCAAATATAAGCATTGGATAAGCAGAAGCAGAGCCACTAGGGGGGTGTGGGAGTTTCTAGTGATTGAAACTGTGTAGGGGGTAGAATCACATTCATTTAATTTTGATAAAGGCAAAAGGTTTAAGACAATTTTAGGGAAATAAATTACAGTATTTTATATATTTGCATTTCTTTTAAATATCCTCAAGTAGAACACACACATGCACACTTTAGTCACTTTTACAGTTTCATATATTTCACAAATTCTATGCATGAAGTCCAGCATGTCCTCTGTAAGGTTGCTATGAGTCAGAATCGACGTGATGGCAATGGGTAGCACTACTCAGAGTAATATGCTTGATTGCTAACCAAAGTGTTGGAGGTTCAGTTCACCCAGAGGTACCTCAGAGGAAAGGCCTGGCAATCAACTTCCAAAAAAACAGTCACTGAAAACCCTATGGAGCACAATTCTGTTTTGACACACATGATGTCACCATGAGTGGGAATCAACTCCATGGCAGCTACATACTGTTTATGCACAACTCTGTTGTAACAATAAAAATAAAATATTTTATTATTCACTAACCATTATTGTTTTTTCTAGATACAGATTATTCCTGGGCCTTTTCACATGCTGTTTCCTCTAATTAAATTTCACCCTCTCTAATCACAGGACTTTATAGGCTTCAGCTGACAAACTCCTAACTATATACAGTTCGTATACCGTAGTGGCTTGAAAATATGTTTTTGGCTATCTATCATCCACACAAAATTTTTTAATTTCATAAGAGCAAAGATTAATTCTCTAGTGCCTAACATGATCCCTAGCATAGTTGTCTATGCTATTTAAACATATTAGCTTAATGAAAGACTTGTTGTTAGGTGCCATTGAGTTGATTCTGACTCACAGTGACAGAGTAGAATTGCCCCAGGCTGTAGTCTTTAGAGGAGCTGACTGCCAGGTCTTTCTCCCACTGAGCAGCTGTGTGGGTTTCAAACCACCAACCTTTTAGGTTAGCAGCTGAGTGCTTAACTGTTGCACCACCAGAACTCAGTAAGGAAAGGCTAGTGGATATATAAGAAAATATTAACTAATTAAGGTCTTTCTCCCACTGAGCAGCTGTGTGGGTTGCAAACCACCAATCTTTTAGGTTAGCAGCTGCGTGCTTAACTGTTGCACCATCAGGACTCAGTAAGGAAAGGCTAGTGGATATATAGTATTAACTAATCAATGTTTTGACCAAAAATTAACATCTATGTATTTATTGCCACTGATTTGCAAGTAGTCATGAATATATTATTTGGAGGCAACACAAGCCAAAACCATTGCTGTTGAGTCGAATCTGACTCATAGTGACCCTATAGGACATTGTAGAACTGTCCATAGAGTTTCCAAGGAGCCCCTGGTGGATTCTAACTGCCGACCTTTTGGTTAGCAGCCATAGCTATTAACTACTACTCCACTAGGGTTTCCTGGATGCAACACAAGCAAAGCCAAATGAGAAATCTTATGATTTGAGAAATGTCTACACCCTATTTAGAGTAAGTAATTAAAATAAATAAGTAAATAAATAAACTACTTGATAACATAACACCAAAAATAACCTCTTTGAATTATTTTATTTAACAACAGGCCAGTTGAGAATCCCACCAAAGACTGTTAGTGTCTGTAAATATTCTCACTGATTCAAAGAGAGCGTATATCTATGGAATACATATTTTAACCCACATTCTGGGTTAGTGTTTTTCTCTTTCCCATAGCTTGATCTGTTCTTAGCATTTGAAATGTTCGTAACATTTTTATTCTAAATTGACTATTCTCCCCATCTCTACCATGCACAAAGTTAGAATAATATAAATACTAAAAGAGTTCATTTCTAAATAGGAAATTTACTTGGAGACTGCTTCTGATCTCGGAGGACATCTCGGTAATGCAACTTAATGATTAAATAAGTTTTAAAGACACACTGCGCTAATGTTTTCTCCATTCTTTTTGTGTTTTTGTGCTTTTAAACAAACTTGCTTGTGTTGATCTTTTTTCTTTTAACATTTCTGTTTTCCTATGACTCCACTAACTTCATCCTCTTTTTCCAATAGTTTGTTACTAATGCAACCTGAGACTGTCCATGGCTAATGGCTAAATCATAAAGATTAGGAGGCAGGAAAGAGAACCGTAGATACTGCCATGAGGGCAAACAAGAAAAGTCAGATCCTCATTTCTATGGAAATAGAGTGCTGGAAGAAGTTTTCTTTCCTGCTGTTCCAGGATGGATGCTGGATTCATTGCAGTAATGCAGCAAAGGTCTGTTAAGAGACTCCGGGATTTTGGCTAGTGCCTTTTTTATGCTTAGCTGCACAGCTGGTGCAGGTGCATTTCCAGCCATAATAACTAATAACATTCCCAGTGGAAACATTGGACTGTGGTAAAACAGACAGAAATCTATTATAAATGTGAGTGCAATGTCAATGTTTACAGAGGGAGGTCAAATAACAGAATTCTATTTGGTAAATGTCAGTACTGTATGAGTAGAAAGCTTTCATAATATTTGCATTCTTATTAGAATGATATGTACAAAACTCATAAATATTTCATGGAATTTTTTTAACTTCTATTTTTTTCTCCCCCACCAGAAATTACTTTTCTTGCCATTTCTCTGCTTCTTAAAGTTTACGTCACTGCTTATGGAATTTCCAGCATATGGGCCTATATGGCAAGCCACTGGACTAGCATAACATTCAGATCCACTGCAACTTGTTGTGACATATTTGCACCTTTACACTCAAATGAGAACGTTAGAACTGAAGGCCTTTTTTAATGTGAACTCTCTTAAAGGCATAAACATATCTTTACTTTGTCACTGTCTTCGCTATCTAGTGCTGCCATAACAGAAATACCGCAAGTGGATGCCTTTAACAAAGTGAAATTTATTTTCTCACAGTCTAGTAGGTTGTAACTCCAAAGTCAGGGTGTCGGCTCCAGGGGAAGGTTTCTCTCTGTGTGGGCTCTGCAGGAAAGTCCTTGTCCTCAATCTTCCCCTGATCAAAAAGTTTCTCAGGCACAGGGACTCTGGGTCCAAAGGACTTGCTCTGCTCCTGGTGCTGCTTTCTTGGTGTTATTAGGTCCCCAACTCTCTGCTAGCTTCCGTTTCCTTTTATCTCTTGAGAGATAAAAGGTGGTGTAGGCCACACCCCAGGGAAACTCCCTTTACCTTGGATGGGGAGGTGACCTGAGTAAGGGTAGAGCTACAATCCTATCCTAATCCTTTTAACCACAGGCAGAGATTACGATTTATAACACTTAGGAAAATCACAAAATGGAGGACAAACACATATTTGGACACATATTTGCGGAGGGCACAATTCAATCCATTACAGTCACATTAAGTCAACCATTTATATCTTGCATTGACTCATTAATTCTCCAGGATAGTGAAATGCATCAGATGAAACCCCTGTGATTGATTTTTAACACAGGCAAAAAGACCAGGAAAAATATTTGATTTGTAAAGAGGGGTACATAAACATTAAGAAATGTAACAAGTGTATACAAATGATGTTTGTTTTGAGTACCAATGTTGAAAATGTATTTAAAATCACAACTTAAAAGAGAAGATGAATTATTACACTATTTGTATCTTTGGTAATAAATTTAGGCATTGTTTTCTGTGAAAAGAAATAAAGGTTATAGTTTTATAGATTATAGAAATGGAGCTAATCCTTTGCTGCAATCTTCATGCAATTATAACTCTTTATGTAAGAATCTAATAGCATTAAGTTTTGGGAAGAGGAGATAAGAGTGTATTTTGTTCCCCGGCGGATGGTTTGTAAAGAAAATAAATAAACAATAACAACATAAGATCTTAGAAACAGATTGTCTGGAGGTCCAAAAATTAAGTTTAAAAAAAAAATGCTGATTCCAGATGCGTTATACTATCTTAATCTGATTCCACATGAGGAATGTGTTTTGGCTTTCACTAAAGACCCCTCTTACACACACACACACACACACACACACACACAAAACCCAATGCCATCGTGTTGACTCCAGCTCATAGCGACCCTATAGGACAGAGTAGAGCTGCCCCATAGAGTTTCCAAGGAGCGCGTGGCGGATTTGAACTGCCAACCCTTTGGTTAGCAGCTGTAGCACTTAACCACTAAGCCACCAGGGTTTCCCTCTTACACAAATATTTTGCAAATGAAGATTCTTACTCTGTGGCTTTAAGGAGACTTTGCTGGTCAACCAACATTATTTTATTAAGCTTCTTGCATAAAGCTTGTTGAACATTGCTCAACTTACTACCTCTATTTTAAGATATTCTCTTAGAGAAATGACTGCTCATACCAATGATACACTAGACTGAGGAAGTCCATAGTTACCTGTTCATTTAGTTACCTCTTAATTAGAGTGAAACAAAAATAATTAAAAAAAAAAATTCAGTGAGACATTAAATGGAGATATAGAATGCCACGGAAAGTTTTACAGATGGTAATAGTCTACAAAAAAATATATATATATATATATGCAAAAATAAAAAATAAACAGTGATCCAAGGTCAGAATGATAGGATTTGAATCAACATGACTAAAGATCCATTCCCTGGGATTTGCTTCAATTTGAGTCATCTTAAGGGACCATACCAACTTCACTCACAATGTTTGGAGACACTCCCCAAAAAATCTCCTGCGTGCGAATCTAAGAGTCTCAGAATTTGTTGCCTGATGTTAAGAGCCCATTGTAATTAATAATTAGCACCAATTTTTTTTTTTTATCCTATAGGTGTAAATACATGTTTCACATTAATGAAAGAGGCTGAATACTTGAAAATAAGTAAAAATAAAATCCAAGTGTGATGGATGGCTGAAATGACAAAAGAAAGCAAAATATATAATGGTATATACTCTGTTCCGAGGTGGCACAGTTGGTTTGACTACTAACTTAAATGACTAAAGAAAGCAAAATATATAATGGTATGTGCTCTGTATGGAGTCCCCAGGTGGCACAGCTGGTTAAGTGTCTGACTACTAACTGAAAATATGGGCAGTTCAAACCAACCCAGAGACACGCTGGAAGAAATATCTGGCTATCAGCTTCCCAAAGGCCATAGACTTGAAAACGCTATGAAGTGGAGTTCCACTCTGCACATATAGCGTTGCCATGAGTCAGAATTGACTCAATGGCAACTGGGTTGTTTTTTGTTTTGTTTTATTTTTTGTTATATATTCTGACACCAGGTACACATGCAGCACTTCTTCCCCTGACCCTAGCCACTCAGACCTAGGTCAGACATCACATCTTAAACGGCACAGTCCTCCAGACTTCCAAGACTTCGGACACCACCCACAAGTGTGGGAGTCCCCACAATGCCCTCCCTTCTGCCCTGCTGGCTACAAATCCAGACTTTTCCCACTATACCTTCAAAATGCCAGCTGTAAGTTTCTGGCTCTTCTACTTTCTTGAGTTTCATCATTTGCCAGAACAATTCATGGATCTCAGGGAAATTGCTATTACAGTGCAATGGGTTTCTCTTATATATGGCCTTTCTGGCTTGGGTTTATAATCCTGCCAGAAATGTTTGGCTGGGCCATAATCTTACAAGGGATTGGTTGATTAACATGCAAATGGAGTGACTTTTGGTCTGCTGAGGGATTAGTCAGTTTGCGGTGGGGCTGGGAGGACAGGCCTGGCCTTTCAATTGAATGTAAGGGTCAATTCCACAGAGGTTGAGGGGAACCCCACTAACATCAAGAAGAGTCTGAAGCAAAGTGTGTCCTTTGGACCCAGGGACTGTGAGTTGAGAACTCCTAGACCCAAGAGAGAGGGTGAGAGCTGTAACACTAAATGCAGTGCAAGATGGTAAGGAACTGCGGCAACTACAGCAGAGCAACAGTGGCAATAGTATGAGTGGCGAGAACTACAAGACCAGGAGATAGTTACGATGGGCTTGCTGGCTCAGAGGATGAGGCCACTGTGGCAGGCTTGCTCCTGGACAGAGAAAAAGCTGAGCGCCTTTGGGCAGGAAACTTGCTGGAGGAATGGGGTGCCTCCAGGCACTTGTCAGTAGAGCTAAAGAGTTGTAACAGTTGCCCAAGCAAGGGAGAGGCATAGAAAGGCCCAGCAGCAGAGGCCCAGAGAAGGGCCTGCCTGCAACCATGGCTGAGACAAGGGCCTGCCTGTGGGCTTGACTAAGAAGAAGCTGAGAGCTGCCCTATTTTGAAGTTGTTTTGATTGATGAAGTCGATCTTGTCTCCTGGTTGTATTCTATTACTTCCAAATTGATCCTGATCCCAAGTTGTAGCCTGTTGCTTCCTTAATAAACTGTATAACTATGAGTATGGTCTCTGATTTCTGTGTGGTCATATCAATGAATTATTGAATCCAGCAGAGAAGTAGAGGGTCATGGGGGGACAACTGGTGTCAGAAATCGTGAAGAATTCGAAGAGTTGAGGTATGTCTGACCTCCACCTCATAGGAACTAGCTTTGTGCTGATCCTAATTGTCATCACTCCTCCTGAATGTAGACAAGCCCTGGCCCAAGATTACAGCTATACTTACAATTGCAATTTTATTATAGCAAAAAAGGGTACAAAGGAAGAGATGCCTAAGGGGAGCTCTGGGAGGGGGTCACAAGGCAGAGCTTCCAAAATCTCAAAAGGGATGTGCTACCCTCCCATGCAGTGGTTCACTGGTAGAACTCTTTCCTTCCATGTGAGACAACTTGCCTCAAGTCCTAGCAAATGGACTTCTGTACATGCATGTCTATCTGCATTGATCATGCAGACAGGCTGTGCCTCAAACTTCCAGGTAGCCGAAAGTCTACTAGGGATGACACACACCCACTACATCAAACATTCTATGGGTGACAGAGCCGGACACGCCAGATACTTACACAGTGTTGGCAAAGTGAAACCCATTATAATTATTCATAGACAGCAAACAAACAATAACAGCGGATTCTCAAAGGACTACCATTTACTCTTCCTCAATTTACCCATCTCCATTCCTGTGTTGCTGGGCAGGCATGCTGTGGTTCAGGTCAGATGTTGTGTTCACTTCACTGCTGCCTGTGGTACCACCACATTGCTCGGGGTCCTGCATGGCTCCTGAGGCTTCCGCTCGGTTGCTGGGCTTTGCAGCCAGCTGAAACACTCCTGCATGGGATCTCCTGAGCCTCTGTTGCTGAGCCCTTCTAAGCATCTGCTGCTCACTCCCTATACACTGGAGGGGGCGGTGGTGTATAACCCCTTCACAAGGCACACTCAGGCCTCTCTTCCCCTGCACAAGCAAATGTTACAGCTCTTTTAGCTCTCCTGGCAAGCCTCCTTCCCAGAACCATCTGGCTCCTCCCTGTTGTAGAAAGATCTCTGCACAAGATTCTCTGAAACAACCCCAGCACGGGGCATACTCAGACCTCTGCCCTGTATGGGTAAGTGTTATAACTCTATTAGCTCTGCTGTAAGCCTCCTGCCCAAAGGTGTGCAGAACTCACTTCATAGGCCAGGCAGGCTCACTGCTACTGTCTTTCACTGTCTTTCGCATTCGCTGTTTTGTCTGGGTTTAGGGGGTTTTTAGCACAGGGACCTTGGGCTCTTGATGCAAGGGATATGCTCTGCTCTAGACTCTTCTTCTTTATGGTAGTTTTCTTAGTTATTTAGTACTGCTGTAACAGAAATGCCACAAGTGGATGGCTTTAACAGTTTATTCTCTCACAGTCTAGTAGGTTAGAAGTCCAAATTCAGCGTGTAAATTTCAGGTTAAGGCTTTCCCTGTGAGCTCTGATGAGAAGGTCCTTCTCATCAATCTTCCCCTGGACTAGGTAGGAGCTTCTCTGCACAGGAACCCTAGGTTCAAAGGACACACTTTGCTCCTGGTGCTGCTTTCTTGGTGGTATGAGGTCCCCTCTCTATGCTTGCTTCCCTCTCCTTTGATCTCTTGTAAGATAAAAGGTGGAGCAGAGCACACCTCAGGGAAACTCCCCTTACATTGCATCAGGGATTCGACCTGAGCGAGGATGTTACATCCCATCCTAATCCTCCTTAACATAATCTAATCTTGCCTCATTAATTACAGCAGAGATCAGGATTTATAGCACATAAGAAGATTACATCAGGTGACAAAATTGTGGACGATCACACAATAGTGGGAATCATGGCCTAGCCAAATTGAAGCATGTATTTTGGGGGTACACAATTCAATCCATGACACTAGTGACATCCCCCTGAACCTCTGTGGGATTAACCTTTTTAAGAGTAGCAGGGTGGCAAAACCAACCAATCCCTTTGGTAGGCCAGTCACGTTTTTTGCATAGTCATAATAAACTGTCCAACACCTGCAAGAGTTTTACACACCTTATTCGCATAGTCCCAGCCAATCATTTTGTGGGAGTTAGGAGAACATGGCTAAAAAGGCCATGTAAAAGCAATTCACTGCACTGAACCCTCAGACACAGCCACTACCTGTCTCTCAGTGGAGGCTTGTGTGCTGCTATGATGTGCTCAAAAGGAAAAAATGCCTGGGGTCTACTTCTAAAAATGAGCCACTGAAAAGTCTATGTATTACAGTAGTCTGATCCACATCCAATTGGACGGCATTCTGTTCTATTGTGGGTGGGGTCACCATTGTCAGGGATAACTCAATGGCAGTTAACATCAACCATCCCCGCACCTGCATTGATGTCTTTCACCAAAGTCCATGGAGTGTCAGTGTCCAGAAGTTTTACTGGGGCCTCACTATGTTGAAGATAATTCAAAAATGGCTGCAGCAATACATCAACAGGGAACTGCCAGGAATACAAGCCAGTTGTGAGGCAGGCAGCCTCAGAGCCCAACACTTCAAAGAGACACCTGCTCTGGCTTATCCTCCTACACTGAGCAGAATAGGTTGCACATTCTTCTGAAATCATCCTTGACAAGATAATCACAGAATGGGCCATAGATGACCTCGACCCACCTATATCAAATCCACTTCCGTTGAGTTGATTCCGATTCATAGCGACCCTATAGGACAGAGCAGAACCGCCCCATAGAGTTTCCAAGGAGCACCTGGTGGATTCATATTGCCCACCTTTTGGTTAGCAGCCACAGCACTCAACCGCTACACCAGCAGGATTTCCCAACCCACCTAAAGGTGGAGAGTTAATATGCTATTGAAGGAAAATCCACCTCTTCCTCTATCCCGGAGAATCAAACCCTTGTCTAAAGAAAATGCATAGTCATCCCCATGCTCTAAGTGTCTTCATGAAGGTCAGTCTCGACTATTCATGATGAATTTGCATTTCCTTGTCTGCTCTCTGTAAAAGCCCACCTCCCCAAGCTGCATTTGAGCAGTCTCGGACGGAACAGCCTTGATTGCTCCTTTCCTTGTACAGTGAAATAAAAGCATCTTTCTGATCTCCCTCTTCATCCTCTTGTTTATTGGCTATAACAAGTCAAGTGGAACAAGTCCTGGGGTTTTCACCAGGCAACAGATTTAGAAGAGGATGTGGAATGAGGAATATCATTGCTGATGTCAGATGGATCTTGGCTGAAAACAGAGAATACCAGAAAGATGTTTACCTATGTTTTATTGACTATGCTCAGCCATTTGACTGTGTGGATCATAACAAATTATCGGTAACATAGGGAAGAATGGAAATTACAGAACACTTAATTGTACTCATGCAGTACCTGTACATAGACCAAAAGGCAGTTTTTAGAACAAAACAAGGGGATACTGCATGGTTTAAAATTATGAAAGGTGCATGTCAGGATTGTATCATTTCACCATACTTATTCAATCTGTATGCTGAGCAAATAATCTGAGAAGCTGGACTATCTGAAGAAGAACATGGCATCAGGACTGGACGAAAACCCATTAACAATCTGCAATATGCAGATGACACAAATCTACTTGCTGAAAGAGAAGACTTGAAGCACTTACTGATGAAGATCAAAGACTACAGCCCTCAGTAGGGATTACATCTCAACATAAAGAAAATAAAAATCCTCACAACTAGACCAATAAGCAACATCATGATACATGGAGACAATATTGAAACAGTCAAGGATCCCATTTTACTGGGTCCACAATCAACTCTCATGGAAGCAGCAGTCAAAAAATCAAAAGACACATTGCACTGGGGAAACCTGCTCCAAAAGACCACTTTAACCCTTTGGTGACCCAATTATTTTCTCCTTTGACTATTTTGTTGATACCGTATGTTTTCACTAATGAAAGGCATGCTGATTTAAGGACCAATTCAGATTTTTTTTTTTTTGAGTTATGGATTATGATACCCATTATCTGGGATCCTATATGTCCCAGCAGACTCCATGATTCCCATTATCTGGGTTCACATATGTCCCAGTTGCTCCCGGACATAGTATATCCTACCGATATGAGTCAGTGAATGTGTGTTAAGAATAACTTATAGGAGTTTGAGTCTTTTGAAAAGTGCCACTGCATTGCATCATTTCTTATAGGAAAGGCATTATTTACTGTCCAGAAGCTAGAAAAGAAGGGAGCCAGTAACACCTAGAAACAACAAACGGCTTAAAGGAGAAAATGGCCACTATGACTGAATGAAGACTGGTAATAGTTTATTCTCACAATAAGTACAACCTCGTGAGAACATAGTAACTGGGAAACATAATGAGGTGACTTGTCTCACAGAAATAAAGGCAAACCTGTTAAAAGTTTGGGAAATTTACACATCCGGGAGGCTTCACCTAAAACAATGTTCAATCTACACAAAAATGAGGCTCCCACTCAGGGCTTTTGAGTTTCATGCATTTCAAAGGCTGCCATCTTGAGGCTAAACCTCCTTCCCAAAGAACTCCAGAGGTATAAAAGTGGTTGGAACGCCATATGTCCCATGAGTCATCAAAGTGTAGTGTTAAGAAGCAAAGGTGTAACTTTGAAGAGTAAAGGTGTGCCTGACCCAAGTCATAGTATTTTCAGTTGCTTCATATGCATGCAAAACCTGGACAATGATAAGTAAGACTGAAGAACTGATGCCTTTGAATTATTGTGACTCTGAAGAATATTGAATATACCATGGAGTGCCAGAACGAACTAATTTGTCTTGGAAGAAGTACAGCCAGAATGGTCCTTAGAAGCAAGGATGCCAAGACTTTGTTTCACTTACTTTGGACATGTTACCAGGAGGGATCAATCTCTGGAGAAGGGAATCATGCTTGGTAAAGAAGAAAGTCAGTGAAAAAGAGGAAATCCCTTGAGGAGGTAGATTGGCACAGTGGCTGTAACAATGGATTCAAATTTTACAACCATTGTGAGAATGATGCAGGAGCAGGCAGTGTCTGGTTCTGTTGTACATAGGGTCATTATGAGTTAGAACTGACTCCAAGGCACCTAACAACAACAATATTAGGTATGCAGAATTGACTGAATCATGTCCCCCTACCCTGAGGTTCACTGATACTACCAGGTGTGAGTTCCTGGCATGGCCAGTCCCGCCTGAGTAATCTCATTAGCATAAACTGTCAGGTCTGAAGTCCTCTTTAATAACAAAGTTGCTTCAATCACTGGGGAAGTTCCAAGGTCTTAGAGGTTGTCTCTCAGGAGCCAAGAACAAAGACCAAATGCTTTGGGTAATATAAGATTCTTTACCCCACAAATATATAAAGACAGAAAGCAGGTCAGTGGTTATTTGGGGATGAGGTGCAGGTGACAGGGAAGGTAGGAATTACAAAGAGGATAGCAAAAGTTAGGATGTAACATTTAGGAGTGATTGATCTGTTCATTTTGTTGATTATGAATTCATGGGTGTATTAAAAAAAAAATCATTGAAACAATTCCAACTCATAGGAACCCTATAGGACAGAGTAGAACTGCCCCATAGTGTTTCCAAGGAGTGGCTGGTGGGTTCGAGCTCTCAGCCTTTTGGTTAGCAGCCAAGCTTTTAACCCCTGCACCACCAAAGCTCCACCAAATGTTTAATTGTTAGCATTTTTTAGAGATTAGTAAAGGCCCTCTTCTTTTTTCCCTCTCCTATATCTGTCCTTTTGGAATATTAATTAGGATCTGACACTTAATATGTTCAGAATCAAACTCTTAGTTTTGTTTCCTTTATACCTCATTCCAACCCACCTGAAAATTCTATTCTATATAGGCTGTTGAACTCAATGAAGAAGACTTGATGGCACAGTGGTTAAGCCCTCTACTGCTAACTAAGAGATTGGTGGTTGGAACTCACCAGCAGCTCTGCAGGAGAAAGGTATGGCGATGTGCTTCCTAAAGATTATAACCTTGACTGCGGATAAATTAGAACCCTTAGGCACTGCTGGTGTGAATGCAAATGGTACAAGCATTTTGGAAAATGATATGGTGCTTCCTTAAAAAGCTGGAAATACCATATGATCCAGTAATTCCACCCCTAGGGATATATCCTAGAGAAATAAGAACTGTTACATGAATAGACATATGCACACCCATGTTCATCGCAGCATTGTTCACAATAGCAAAAAGATGGAAACAACCTAGGTGCCCATCAACAGATGAATGGACAAATAAACTATGGTACATACACACAATGGAATACTAGGCAACGATAAAGAACAGTGGTGAATTTTCAAAGCATCTCCCATAATGGGTGAATCTGGAGGGCATTATGCTGTGTGAAATAAGTGGATCAAAAAGGACAAATATTGTATGAGACAACTACAATAAAAACTTATGAAAAGATTTACACACAAAAAGAAAAAATCTTTGATGGTCATGAGGGAAGGGAAGGGTGGGGAGGGAAAAACATTAAATGGACAATATGTTACCTGATTAGTGTCCATGCCCTGGAGCAGTTTAGCCAATGAAACAGACTCCAAGTCAGAAAGAGTGAGACAGTTTATTCAGGAGATGTACACATTACCAGGGACCCAGAAGCAATACAGGCTGTCTCTATGAAGTCCCAAAGAAAAATTTTACTTTAGAGCTTATATAGGATTTTACAAGGGTTATAAGTGTCTTTGTAGCCCTCAGGTGGCCAGAGGAGTTTTTTGTTACAAAATAGTGGCAAAAGACTACCAGACTAGAAAGATACGTGCTGGACACCTCTTTATCAGGCTAAAGATATACATATCAGGCACCTGGGCTCTAATCTCCCTGTGGGGGACTGAAAGTCACAGGTTGTCAGACAGAACAAAGCTATTAGCGTTAGGTCAAAACAAAATCGTTAACAGAGGTAAGCAAAAAAAAAAAAACCAAATGTTAAAAATAGCTATGCTTTTATACACACACACATCCATGTATGCATATGTAGACATACATACACACAAACATGTATTTATATGTAATGCTTCTCATCTCCATGTTTGTAAACCCTTTTTCAATGTTCTAGATAAGACGTCCCAGTTGCTATGTAGCTTAAAAAATGTGTTCGTTCACTTTTCCCTTCGCTTTTTACATCCTAGACTTGATTCAGCCTGAGGGTATAGCAATCAATTCTGCTTTCCAGTCATTTAGTCAATAATTTAACTAGCACTATGAATCTTGTTAAGAATAAAAGCTTTATATTTTTTCATATTTTTATACTCAAAATTTTGGAATGGTAATCTATGGCAAGTTAAATAATTGAAACTGTAAAATGGTTGTTTCAGAACAGAAAGTTTATGTTAAAATTTTCAAAGTTTTGTTTTAAACGTTTACAGTGATCCTATTTGTACTCAATATTGTTCAATAGACATCATTATTTTACCTAGAAAAATTATGGATAGCAAACCTTTGTAGATAAAGTTTGATAGATGAGAGGACAGAAAAGCTGCAAAACAAATTTAAGATAACTAAGGGTGAGATGATGCCCAATAATTCATCCAGGAATAGACCTATTGTATGATGTCTTTGGATGTATACAATAAATGGATACAAACAAATTAGTCTATATTTTTTGTCATAAGGAACGTGGTACAATGTAGTGCTCAGAACAAAAAGACAAGGAAAATGTTGGTCGCTGTCTGTTTACAGGATTGGAAACAAAACAGGCCTTGGAGGATTATCTTGTGTGATATCACAATGTTCTCCTGTAGAACACTAATGAGCTTTATTCTCTACAAATTATTGGAAGTAGAGACGATACAAATGAGGACAACTAAAATGGTTTTGCAGGGAGGAGAGCTTAAGGAGCAGATTGATAAAGAAAATATAGAACATTACTATGTTGTTGTTGTTGTGTGCCGTCAAGTCAATTCCGACTCATAGCAACCCTCTAGGACAGACTAGAACTGCCCCATAGGATTTCCAAGGAGCAGCTGGTGGATTCAAACTGCCGACCTTCTGGTTAGCAGCCTGAGCCCTTAGCCACTTTACCACCAGGGAACCATATTACTATAATATTTTTCGATTTAGACAATTAAGGCCAAAAAGATAGAGACATGCTCTGAGATCCACACATTTACACCTACGTATCATGTACGGGAAATCGTGAAATATTTGAATGAGAATACGTAATTCATGAATACATATTTTTCTATTTAGTAATATATGTATATCTAGTACAATTTGCATTAACTATATTTAATGCATTAAAAATTTTCCCCCTCAAGAAATAAAGCTTACAAGATATATACCTGTATTTTATAAGTGCTTAGAAAACTTAAAAATAATTACAGAAAATCTGATAAATACCCTTTAACTTTGTCATCTGGGTGAATAATGAAGCTTTCTTTAAATACAGACTACGGGAGATTTGAGCAAAAAAATGACTGGTGTGTGTGGACAATTATCTGACCCATTAAAAAAATTAGAAGGTCCCAGATATTTGAAAAGTTGTTTAGAGAAATACCAGAACCTGTGAAATATAAAAGAAGAAACAGAAATTAGATAGGCAAATTTTGTCTTCAATTACATTTCTTTTTTATAGGATTAATTTTTGTATTCAGCATTTTAGACTTCTTCAAACTAGATTTAAAATTCTTTTCATCTCCTCTCCCTAGCTTCTTATGGAAGTATAGTGGAAAACTAGCTTTACAATAGCTTAAACAAGTATAAATCTTATTTTTTTCACCAGCAATATTTTGACATAGACTGTTCAGTGCTAATGCAGTAAATCCACAGCGTCCAAAAGAGAATTTGTCACTTTTTGTCTGTCAACCGAGCCATCCCTTGAAAGTCACTTTTGTTCTCATGATTTTCAGCTTGTGGTTGCAATACGCAACTGTGCAGTGCTTTCTTCAGGAAAAAAGTGAGAAACATAAAAAGTAAAATATACATATGACCTAGATTTGTTCTTTTAAAAACTTTTTCGATAGCTCCACTTAGTGACTTCTTCTTGTGGCACTTGCCTGCCTATAACTCTATGGGACATAGAAAAATGTAGCTTTTTTTTTTTTTTCCTGATAGACATTTGTCACATTTTCTCCATCTGAATAAAATGGTATTTTTCTTAGTTAAAAGAAAAGCAAAACAAGCCCAAAAACCAAATCCATTGCCGTTGAGTAGATTCTGACTCATAGCAAAAAGACAGAGTAGAACTGCCCTACAGGGTTTCAAAGGCTGTAATCTTTTATAGAAGCAGATTGCCACAATTTTTGCCCACAGAGCAGCTGGTGGGTTCGAACTGCTGACTGTCTGGTTAACAGCTAAGCTGTGCCACCAGGGATCACTGAAAAGCAAAACAAACAACCAGAAATGACTGCCACTGCAGGATTTGATCATGTCTTTTATGTAGTCAGTCTTTTAACGCACAAAACATAACTGCGGTGTAGGTGTTATTATTATCCAGATGCAGACACCAAGGCACAGAGAGATCAATTAATTCAGTTCCCTGTGATCAGACAACTAGGAAAAAAGTAGAGAAGAGATTATAACCCACCAGTTTGGATTGAGAGCCCAACCTCTTAACCATTTTCTATTAGATACAGACGGTAAGGTCACTGTTTTCAAAGAAAACTTTGAAAGAACATGAAGCTTTAGATTTCTACTTTGATGTATGTAGTTATTACTTACATGAAAAGATTGTATTCTTACAAAATATGACACAATGCCTCTACAATTTGGTTCCAAACTCACTCCAACCCTCTCACCATCCATCATGGTCCTAAATAGTTAATGCTACTAACACATGTGCATTTACTTCTTGAGTAACATCCATAATCTCCCCAGATTTCCCTATCCACTCCCTTTCCCAAAATCCCTTCACAGGTTCCCTTTAAGTTTGAAAGACAATTACACATTGAGAGCAAATAAAAGCTAAAAATGTAGTAATGAAGGATAGAGAAAATATAAGGCAACTTTCTTATCCCTTGCTGATCTGTTCATAAGGGATATAATATCAGAAAATTTATCTGTAAAATGTAAAGTACTTTTTCATCTTTTGATGTAAGTAGGATATATTAATTCACAGCAGATCAATACAACAGCTAGAAAAAATTGGATAATCTATAAGAATTATAAAAAATAATATTTTTAAGCCTTCAGAGTAGTCTGCAAACAAATATTAGATAAACTGTATTCCAGAGATGAGAGAATAATTTGAGAGAAACTGATGATGTCAGGTATTCCTGGGATATTTTCTGTTTCTGTGTTCTGTAGGTGGCTGGGAAGTTAAGTTTAAGACTAGAACTTAATGCACCTAAAAAAATAAAAAGTCCCACTCTTCTTAGGAAGCAAAGAGCAGACATTCTATAAGAATGCCTCAAATTAATTGTAGGTTTGAAATTATATGTGGTTGTTATAGCTGAGGTGTCAGACTGGAGTGATGGGTTAGAAACTTTGAGGGACAGTTTTGTATATCTCATGGTCTTTCATTTCTTTGGAGGTAGAGATTCATTATGCTATCAATCATAAACCTGAAATAGTACCACTAAGAAGAGAATAGTACCAGAGGTAGGCTCAGTCTTGCTAAGACTGAAATTCAATCTCAACTCAGGTTGATTTCTGATAGAGTTGAAGTAATCAGTCTTTCAACATATATGGCTGGAAGAGGAAAGGGAAAACTCCCTCCAGTTGAAGATACCATCATCTGGAGCTGATGTTTATATATACCAAAAAAAATCTGTTCCCGTTGAGTCGATTCCAACTCATAGAGACCCTATATGACAGAGTAGAACTGCCCTAGGCTTTCCAAGGAGCAGCTGGTGGATTAGAATATGCTGACATTTTGGTTAGCAGTCCAATTCATAGTGACGGTATAGGACAGAGTAGAACTGCTTCATAGGGTTTTCAAGGAGCAGCTGGTGGATTCAAACTACTGGCATTCTGGTTAGCAGCCGAGCTCTTAACCACTGTACTATATATATATATATATATATACATATATTCCAAAATTACTGTACATGAGAAAAAGAGGCAAGAGGATGTGACCAAAATCAAGACAAAAGTCACACAGTAGAACGAGACCCACATTTGATCCAGATATTGGATTTAGAAGACAAGTGCTTTAAAATAACATTTATTCATATGCTTAAAATAATAGAGGAAAAAAGGTAATATTCATAAAAATAATAGAGCATTTCAACATAAAATTAAAATAGAATCAACTGGACCTTATAAAGGTCTAAAAAAATAGGAACTCAATGAATGGTTTTAATAGACTGAGCAGAGCAGAACACAGCATTATTGAATCTGAAAGACTCAAACTGAGAAAGTAAAAATAATAGAAATGCATAGCAGAACATGAAAGATATTCAGTACTGGTTAAAAATAGTGAGAAAACAAGAAGTATTACTTTCAAAGGAATAATGTGAAGATTGACTGATGACTTCTCAGGCAAAACAACGGAAGCCTGCTTGTGGTAGGATGACATCTTTAAATTGTTGAAAGAAAATAATGTCCATACTAGGAACCCTCTACCATAGCAAAAATAACCTTAAAAACTTTATTCAAAGACTGAAGCAATTTTTTTTTTTTTCTTGGTAAGCATACCTGAACTATAAACAAACAATAATTAAAACAAAACAAAACAAAAAAAACCTGGAAATAGTTCTTTTGAAAGAGGGAAAATAATACAAGTAAGAAATATGAGAATACAGGAAGGAGTGGAGAACCCCAGAAAGGGTAAATTTTTGAAAGTATAAAAACAGTATCTTTTAATATCTTATGGTACGTGTAAGGCAGTCAGGTGACCCCCAAAGACACTCTAGCATTTATGTCCTTGTATTATACCCTCCTCTTGAGTGTGGGCAGGATCTGTCTACGTCATATAGGACTCCGTCTTGCTAACATACTTGCCTTAGGGAGTCCCCTCACTGGCTTGATGAATTAAAAAGCCATATTGAGAAGTGTGTGGCAAGGAAATGCAGCCAACATCTGAGAACTGCAGGTAGACTCTAGGATCTTGGAGCAGCCTTTAGGAGCCAAGGGTGGCCTCCAGTCAACAGTCAGTAAGAAGTCTGTGCCCTTAGTCCTACAAGTTAATAAGTAAGATTGGAAGTGGATTCCTCCCCAGTCAAGTCTCTAGATGATGACACAGCTGGCCAACACCTTTATTAAAGCCTTGTGAGACTTTGAACAGAGGACTCAGCTAAGCTGTATTCAGATTCCTGACTCTTAGAAACTGAGACAATAAATATGTGTTGCTTTTTTTTTTTTTTAAGTGTGTGGTAATTTTATATGCAGCATAAAAATAAAACCTAATATATGAATTTTAAAATGTAAATACATGCAGAACTACTATGCATTCTACAATAATGTAAAATGTGAGAAAGGGATAAATGGAATCTAAAGTCTTTAAACTTGTAGTGGTACTGGGGAAATGGTAAAAGTAACATGTATTAGACTATACTAAGTCAAGAATACATGTTGTAATATGTAAACTACAACCACTTTGGAAAATATCTGGCTCTATCTACAAAAGTTTAGTGGCTTAATGGATACTCAAACTTTGACCTGACAATTCCTTTTCTAGATGTACATCCAACAGAGATGAGTAGATACATCCACCAAAAGTCGTATAATAAAATGTTTATAGTAACGCTTATCTTAATTACTCTAAACTAGGAAATATTTTGTGGTGTATTAACACATGGGCAGTTTTTAACTATAAGCAACAATATAACTGAATCTCACAAATGTTGACTGAAAAACACCAGATAAAAAAGAGAACCAACCATATATTATTTCCATTTTTATAACGTATACATAAAATTAAATCTAATCTAAGTCATTAAAAGTCAGGATAGTGATTACCATTGGAGAGGTGGGTTTCCAAAAAAGAAATACTGCTATGAAGTCAATTCCGACCCGTAGTGACCCTATAGAACAGAATAGGATTGCGTCATAGGATTTCCAAGGCTGTTAATCGTTACAGAAGCAGGCCACTACTTCTTTCTCCTGAAGGACAGCTGCTGGGTTCGAATCTCCAACCTTTTGGTTAGCAGCCAAGTACTTAAAAAAATAATGGAGCTTTTGGGATCTGGCAATGTTCTGTTCTCAGTCTTGATACTGATTACAAACATGCATACAGTTTGTAAAAATTCAGCAACTCTTACTTTAGATGTGTCTATATAGAGATATATAATACAGAGATATATTATACATACATAAAAATATAATTCTATAAGATTTTTTTTAAGTATTTGCTGGGTGTTGACTTTGTAGGAGGCACTGGGCTAGATCCTGGGTGGGGGTGATATTGAGATAAGTGTTTACATTCTAAAAAATTTTTAAATCTGATGGTAAAGGCTGTTATGAAAATGAGAAAATGCTAAGATAGAAAGCTACGGAGGACATGATATGTACATTTGAAAAAATATAAAGCATGAGAAGAGGAAATAAAAATTCTTACTAGAGGGCAAAAAAAAAAAAAAAATAGAAGCTAGCAAGATAAGGTAGTGACAACAGAATTTGTCATCTTCACCTTCATTCCTACCCAGGGTATTGGCAGTGAAGAGAAGGAGAAAAATGTGTGAGAAATAGAGGGGAAATGGAGGATCGAATGAAGAATTTTTATTTCTTTTACAATGGGAGAGCTTGTTCATACATTCTAGTAAAGGAATTTTTTTTTTTTTTAAGGGTGGGATTTAATATGCAAAGAAGAGTTGAAATAACTGATGGAGCGAGAATAAAACCGAAAACCAAACCTACTGTTGTCAAGTCGATTGAGTAGAACTGTCCCATAGGATTTTCAAGGCTGTTTTTTAATCTGCATGGAAGCAGACTACCACATGTTTCTCCCATGGAGCAGCTGGTGGGTTCAAACTGCCAACTTTTGGGTTAGCAGCTGAGCACTTTAACCAGGGCACCTTGGAGTGAGAATAGGGGGAAAAAAAATGAAGATGTAAACACAGGTGAAGACCAAGCCTTAAGAGAAATCAGATCTTTTCTTTTAAGTCTGTAGGATGTTTCTTAAATGTCTTGGGAAGGCAATGTGGAGCTTATCCAAGGCAATCTACCTGTTGGCTGTGTCCAGCTTGGTTTGATAACCTGGGTCCTTATCATTCTTCACATGTAGAGTTAACTCAGTGTAGCTGTGTTGAGCTGGAGAAGACTGAGGCATAGAATGCTAGTGCTTCCATGATGTACATAAATATATGCTTCAGAGACTTCCTAAGCTAAATTAGATCTTTAAAAATATATGCCTATGGGAATTTGGTGATTAACTTAATCGATTTAATCAATGAAAGTAATCAGAACTCTAATTTATACCATAGAACAAATTAGTTCTATGAAACTTACAGATTAAAAACTCAGAGCCAGGAAAATATTTTTCTCTCCTGATAAAAAGATTGTTAGATTAGTCAGAAATTTATAATTAAGACTTATAACTCAATTTTAAGAGCTATACTCTGTCCTGGGGACCTGGTGGCTCAGTGGTTAAGAGCTATGGCTGCTAACCAAAAGTTTGGCTATTCAAATTCACCAGCTGCTCCTTGGAAACCCTATGGGACAGTTCTACTCTGTCCCATAGGGTCATTATGAGTCAGAATCGATTCAGTGGCAATAGGTTTTGTATACTCTGTCTAGGTTTTCTGGTAGAATTATTCTGCTCCCATACAGTCCTCCCTTTTGTTCTTATGTTTGCTTATTTATTTTTCTTCTGTATTTGAATATAGGCCTCATGGCCTCATTACGTTTAGCTATGTATACTCCTTTTCTGCCAGAGAAATCACACTGACATGAGTTGAAGAGAGTTTTAATTATGTGGTTTGAATTTGTTGTATGGTCTAGATCCTTGCTATTTAAATTGTGATTCGTACACCAGCATCAACATCACCTGGGAGCTTATTAGAAATGCAGACTTTGGGACCCTACTACAGCTCTGCTCAATCAGAATCTTCTAACATGATCTCCAGGTGACTTGTATGCACATTCAAATTTCAAACATAGAAGCCTAGTTTCCTTTTAGTTTTCCTCTTTCTGGTAGTATTATACATCTATTGCTATCTAACAAATTACCAAAAACTTTGTGGTTTAAAACAATATGCATTTACTTTCTTATGATTCCCTTGCCTCTGAAATCTTGAACAGTTTAGTTGAGTCCTCCAAGCAGGATCTTCTAAAGCCGTAATCAAGGTGCCAGCCACGTTATATTTGTTTCTAGAGCTCTCGGTCCTCTCAAAAACTCACACGGTTGTTGGCACAATTTATTTCCTTGCAGCTGTGGAACTCATGGTTTGTTGTTTGCTTCTTCAAGGTCAGGAGGCAAAGCTCTCCAATCTCAGGGAAGGCTTAAGCTCTCTTATAAAAGTTTCACCTGGTAGGTCAGGCCCACCCCCCAGGATATTAACCCTTTTCATTAACTCAAAGTTAAACTGATTAGAGACCTCAGTTGGATCTGTGAAATTCTTTCACCTTTAGCATGTAATGTAACCTAATCAAGGGCTGGGTATGGATCATATCCACAGGTCCCATCCACATACAAGAGGAGAGAATTACAGGATATTTTACACTAGGGATTGGGAAACTTGTGGCCATCTTAGAATCTGGCTACCCATGGATTTAGTCACAGGAAAAAAAAAAAACAAAACAAAGGGCATACACATAAAAAGGAAAAATAGAATTTGTTTCCCAAAAAGTATATTGATATTCCATGGTAAACATTCAGAGAAAAAAATAAATATGATTATATACATATACATGTCTTAGTAATCATATGAAACTCTAATTAGGTTCCTGATTTTCATTCAAAATAGTATTTGTCAACCAAACCCACATATCCTATCTTTCCTATTAAGTCTATCAGTTTAGTATCAGAGCGAAATGTACTCAATATACTTCATGTTGACTAGTCCATGTGTACAGATTTATTGTTCTTTTTCATATCATCAATCATATACAAAATCCATACTTTCTTTTTTAAATTAGTTATGATTTATTTGAATATATTTCTATGTATATGTATGTCTTTGTTATTAGAGGTAATCTACAGAAAAAGAAGGACTAGAATTTTCTTGAACATAGAAAGCTAAATCAAGAGTGAAATCCTATTGCTATTCTGACAGAAAATAATTTTTTTCACTTTCAAGCTGCTGATTTTCAATTGTTACATTTTGAAGCAATAATTAGCAGCTGATGTTGCTCAAAAAGAAGCAATAGGATTTCTGCTAGACTTCATATCTTGCCCTGATTTTAGGTTACAGTTATAATCCTTAATTATAAGGTTTCAGTGAAGACACACTAGAATGAATTATAAGTATAGATCCATATGAATACACCAAGGTTCATGTATCATAAACAATATAAATTATACAGTGAACTATTTGATTTTAAATGCACATCCTTTAGGCCCAGAGGAACTCATGGGATAAAGTTGGGCATATATCAAGGGTGGGGATATCTTTTCTAGGTTTCAGATTCTTTTTCTTGAGGATGTCCCCAAGGAGCCTTCACATTTCAGTGTGCACTCAGAATTGCCTACTCTATTCTAGGCACTGTTATTGTGTAGGATTGTTGTTAGATGCCATCCAGTCGACTCCAAATCATAGTGACCCTATGTACAACAGAAGGAAATGCTGCTTGGTCCTGCACCATCCTCATGATCTTTGCTGTGCTTGAGCCCATTGTTGTATACTCTGTCTAGGCTTTCTGGTAGAATTGTTCTACTCCAATACAGTCTTCCCTTTTGTTCTTATGTTTATTTATTTATTTTTCTTCTGTATTTGAAGGTAACCTTCATAGCCTAATTACATACACGTCAATACATCTCATTGAGGGTCTTCCTCTTTTTCACTGACCCTCTACTTTACCTAGCATAACGTCCCTCACGTGGGACCAATCTCTCCTGAAAACACATCCAAAGTATGTGAGGTGAAGTCTCACCATCCTTGCTTCTAAGGAGCATGCTGGTTGCACTTCTTCCAAGACAGATTTGTTCATTCTTTTGGCAGTCCTTGGTATAGTCAATATTCTTTGCCAGTACCACAATTCAAAGGCATCAATTCTTCTTTGGTCTTCCTTATTCATTGTCCAGCTTTCACATACATATGAGGTGATTGAAAACACCATGGCTTGAGTAAGGCACACTATCGTCTACAAGGTGACATCTTTGCATTTCAACACTTTAAAGAGACCTTTCGTAGCCCATTTGCCCAACGCAATGCGTCTTTTGAATTCTTGGTTGTTGCTTCCATGGACACTGATTATGAATTCAAGTAAAATGAAATCCTTGATGTCATAAATTGAATTACGTCCCCCCAAAAATGTGTGTATCAATTTGGCTGGGCTGTGATTCTCAGTATTGTGTGATTTTCCTATATGTTGTAAATACTGCCTCTGTGAGGTTAATGAGGGAGGATGGGGGGCAGTTGTGTTAGTGAGGCAGGACTCAGTCTACAAGATTGGATTGTGTCTTGACGCAATCCATTGAGATATAAAAGAAAGAAGAGAGTAGAGATACAAGGGGACCTCATAACACCAAGAAAGAAGTGCCAGGAGCAAAGCATATCTTTGGACCCCAGGATTCCGGCGGGGAGAAGCTCCTAGTCTGGGGAAAGATTGACGAGAAGGCCAACAGAGAGAGAAAGCCTTCTCCTGGAGCTGACACCCTGAATTTGGACTTTCAGCCTACTACTTTGCTGTGAAGAAATAAATTTCTCCTTGTTAAAACCATCCAATTGTGGTATTTCTGTTATAGCAGTACTAGATAACTAAGACACTCAAAAACTTCAGTTTTTTTCTCCATTTATCATGATGCTGATTATTGGTCCAGTTGTGAGGATTTTTGTTTTCTTTATGTTGAGGTGTAATCTATACTGAAAGCTGTGGTCTTCTATCTTCATCCGTAAGTGCTTCAAGTCCTCCTCACTTTTAGCAAGCAAAATTGTGTTATCTGCATATGACAGGTTGTTAATGAGTCTTCCTCCAGAGCTCATGCTCCATTCTTCTTCATATGGTCTAGCTTCTCAGATTATTTGCTCAGCACGTAGATCAAATAGGTATGGTGAAAGGATACAACTCTGATGCACACCTTTCCTGACGTTAAACCATGCAGTATCTCCTTGTTCTGTTTCAATGACTTCCTCTTGGCCTGTGTACAGGTTAGTCGTGAGCACAATTTAAGTGTCCTGGAATTCCCATTCTTAGCAACGTTATTCATAATTTGTTATGATCTACTCAGTTGAATGCCTTTGCATAGTCAATAAAGCACAGGTAAACATCTTTCTGGTATTCTCTGCTTTCAGCCAAGATGCATCGGGGACACCAGTAAAGATATCCCTGGCTCCAAGTCCTCTTCTGAATCCAGCTTGAAATTCTGGAAGTTCCCTGTCGATATATTGTTGCAGCCACTTTTGAGTGGTCTTCAGTAAAATTTTGCTTGCATTTTTATGATATAATGGTATTATTCGATAATTTCCATATTCAGTTGGATCATCTTTCTTGGGAATAAGCATAAATATGGATCTCTTCCAGTCGATTGGCCTGGTAGCTGTCTTCCAAATTTCTTGGCATAGATGAATGAGCACTTCCAGTGCTCCTAAAATGGTTGAATGTAGAACCATTTTTTTTGGTATACTGACTCTGTGTATTCCTTCCATCTTCTTTTGATGCTTCCTGCATCGTTTAATATTTTTCCCAGAGAATTCTTCAGTATTGCAACTCTAAACTTGAATTTTTCTTCAGTTCTTTCATACTGGGAACTGCTGAGCATGTTCTTCTGTTTGGGTTTTCCCCCTCCAGCTCTTTGCACTTGTCATTATAATACTTCACTTTGTCTTCTCAAGCCACCCTTTGAAATCTCCTGTTCAGCTCTTTGACTTTATCGTTTTGTCCTTTTGCCTTAGGTACTCAACATTCAAGAGCAAGTTTCATAGTTCTCTGACTATGGTCTTTTCTTTCTATCTTCTCTTTTTAATTACCTCTTGCTTTCTTCACATATGGTGTCCTTGATGTTATTCCACAACTCATCTGGTCTTCAATCATTAGTGTTCAACAAGTCAAATCTATTCTTGACATGGTCTCTAAATTCAGGTGGGATATACTTAAGGTTGTCCTTTGGTTCTCATGGACTTGTTCTAGTTTTCTTCAGTTTCAACTTGAACTTGCATATGAGCAATTGATGGTCTGTTCTGCAGTTGGCCCCTGGTCTTGTTCTGATTGATGATATTGAGCTTTTCTATCATCTCTTTCCACATATGTAGTCAGTTTGATTCCTGTATATTCCATCTAGCAAGGTCCCCATGTACAGTCAACATTCATGTTGGTGAAAAAAGGTATTTGCAGTGAAGAAGTCATTGATCTTGCAAAATTCTATCATCCAATCTCTGGCATCCTTTCTGTAACCAAGGCCACATTTTCCAAATCCTGATCCTTCTTTGTTTTCAACTTTTGCATTCTAATCATCAGTAATTATCAAAGCATCCTGGCTGCATGTATGATCAATTTCACACTGTAGGAGTTGGTAAAAATCTTCAATTTCTTCATTTTTGGCCTTAGTGGTTGGTGCCTAAATTTGAATATTAGTCATATTGACTAGTCTTCTCTCGTGAGTCAGTCAGTTTGTTGTACGTTCTATAACAGGCTTATGTATTACTGTGATGCTGGAAGCTTTGCCACCTGTATTCAAAAACCAGCAGGGTCATCCATGGCAGACAGGTTTCAGCTGAGATTCCAGACTAAGCCAGACTAGAAAGAAGGACCCAGAGGTCTGCTTCTGAAAAGAATTAGCCCATGAAAATCTTATGAATAGCAGTGGAAAATTGTGTGCGTTACACGTACTGAATTAAAAAAAAAAAAAAGGGCTTCATGTTGGAATTTTAGAAAGCTAAAAAATGGCATGTCCTAAATTAATGTTAAAAAAGGATGAATAAAATGAGTATATAGAGAATAAGATGTAAGTTATCTTATTACTAGAGGTCTTGGATTTCCTCGTATTCAAACTAACCCAAAAAACCCCAGTGCTGTCGAGTTGATTCCGTCTCATAGCGACCCTACAGGACAGAGTAGAACTGCCCCATAGAGTTTCCAAGGAGCCCCTGGCAGATTCGAGCTGTCGACCCTTTGGTTAGCAGCCGTAGCACTTAACCACTACACCATACTCAAACTAGCACAACTTAAATTCTTCCAGGTATTTTTATGTAACAAATTATAATCCACTCCTTTAGACAACAGTCACATACTAATCTACTTGAGATATACCTCTCTGTACTTTGAGCTGTAAGTCATATGCTTTGGGAAAGTGTCCTTTCTTCATTCAATTTAAGCAGTGTGGTAACATTTACTTAAAATATTGGAAGGATTAAACTAAATTTCTGTGGCAGATATTTTTTGATTAGGGTTTAATAATTGATAGAGGTTGATACCTCTATTATTGGAAGTGGAGTGCTGCTATAACAAAACTCTAAAACAAGGGCCACAGTATTTTGAAAGTGCCTGTAGGTAGACAATGGAAGGACAATAAGTAATGTGCAACAAGAGACTGGAAGGGTAATCTGTAAAATAATTAACAAGGACATTGTTTGTGGTCACTTAGAAGACAGAAAAATGGTCTAATTAAATTGTGGATCTGTATAAGATTTCCAAGCAGGAAATCGCAGGTGTCAATTCACTACAAATGATAAAACCAAAAAAAAAAAAAATCCATTGCCATCAAGTCAATTCTGAATCATGGCGACCCCATGTGTTACAGAGTAGAGTTGCTTCATATGATTTCCTTGGCTGTAGTCTTTATGGAAGAAGATTGCTAGATTTTTCTTCTGTGGCACCACCAGATGGATTCAAATCACCAATCTTTAGGTTAGCAGTCCAGTGCAAACAATCTGAGGTACCCAGGGACCACAATCAGGTGTGACAAAAGAACAAAGAACTCTAATCTGAAAATATTCAGTTTTCATGTTGTATTTAGATGAAATATTTTCAACCCAGAGATTGATGAATTGGTAAATAAAACCTTTTTTTTTATTCTCAGCCTCTCCATGTGGCAAGTGATTCACAACATAAGAAATGGATTCAGGAAAAAGTATAAATCCAGGGTGTTGTAAAAAAGCACTCTCAGGTTAAAGATTATTTCAAGGTTGTGCCTGTAAGACACCTTGTTAAAACCTTTAAAAGATTTAAGGCAGGGACTTCCAGACCCTCTCAGCTAAACAAAAATGTTTTTAAGAATCACAAGGACACTTTCCCAAAGCATTTGACTTGACTTGCAGCTCAAAGTTAAGAGGTTTATCTCGGGGAGATTAGTATGTGACTTTTGTCTAAAGGAGTGGATTATAATTTGTTACATAAAACTACCTAAAAGAATTTAAGGAAGTTGTGCAAGTTTTGAATTAAAAGGGATAGAGATCGAATAAATACAGGTCTCTGGCCACCAATGTCTATACACAGGAAGCTGACTGAAAAAGGTTAAACTGCATACATGAACCATTTCTTAATGAAAAAAAGGAACAACTCAGAATAAAAGAATCAAGGATTCAGAGAGTGTTGCTGAGAACATTACCCTTTTGTCATCAAGTTAATTTCAACTCACAGTGACCCTACAGGACAGAGTAGAACTGCCCATAGAGTTTCCAAGTCCATAAATCTCTAGGGAAGCAGACTGTCACATCTTTCTTCTACAGAGGTGCTAGTGGATTTGAACCACTGACATTTTGGTCAGCAGCCAACCATTTAACCAGTGCACCACCAGGGCTTGTTGCCCAGAACCTTAAAAAAACCTATTCAGGGAACACAACTGGTCCCTACTCAAGACCCTGTCAGGAAAGTAGGGGACTTTGAAAATATGTGCCCAGCTAGATTGCAAACTTGTTTTGTGCCTCCCATTTCTTCCCTTTTTGGATGTCAGAGTCTTAGTTTCCTAAAAAAAAAACAATACCACAAATTGAGGGCTTATATGAACAGAAATTTATTGACTCACACTTCTTGGCTAAAAGTACAAATTAGGGTGCTGGCTATGTCAATTCCTACTGAGGGTCCTGAGACGGAAACTGTCCCCTGCCTCTCTCCTAGGTACTGGTAGCTCCAGGTATTCCTGGGCTTGTGGTCACATGACCTTCTTCTTCTGTCTCCCTGTTTCTGTGTACCTTCTCTTTTATAAGAATATCAGTCATATAAGATGAGTTTCCATCCTATACCACCACAAGAGCACTGGTGGTGCAGTGGTTAAAGGGCCCAGCTGCTACCAAAAGCTTGGCAACTGGAAACTTCCAGTAGTTACATGGGAGAACGATGGGGCAGTCAGCTTCTATGAAGATTACAGCCTTGGAAACCCTATGGGGCAGTTCCACTCTGTCCAATAAAGTCACTATGAGTTCGATTCAACTCATTAGCAGTGGGTGGTGGTTACTACTCCAGTATGACCTTACGTTAACCTGAGGTTAACATCTACAAAGACTCTATTTCCAAAGGAGGTCATATTTACAGGCACGATGGTTTAAAACTTCAACATATAATTTGGGAGATCTGTCAATTCATAACAAGGAGTGTATACTGTATTCATTGTACTCCTTTCTCACCAATGGATGTTTGTTTGTTGTTGTTGTTGTTGTTGGGTGCTATTGAGTAGGTTCTGATTCATAGTGGCCCTATGTACAACAGAACAAAACAGTTCCTGATCCTGCACCATCCTCACAATCATTGCTGTGCTTGAGCCTATTATTGCAGCCACTCTGTCAGTTCATCTCATTGAAGGCCTTCCTTTCTACTGACCCTCTACTTTATTAAGCATGTTGTCCTTCTCCAGAGATTGGTCCCTGTTGATAATATGACCAAAGTATGTGAGATAAAGTCTCCCCATCCTCATTTCTAAGTAGCATCCTGGCTGTACTTCTTCCAAGACAGATTTGTTTGTTCTTCTGGCAGTCCGTGGTATATTCAGTATATTTCACAAACACCATAATTCAAATGCATCAATTCTTCTTCATTCTACCTTACTCATTGTCCAGCTTTCACATAAAAGATATGTGAGGCAATTGGAAATACTATGGGTTGGGTCGGGTGCACCTTAGTCCTCAAAGTCACATGTTTGCTTCTCAACACTTTAAACTGGCCTTTTGCAGTAGATTTGCAGAAAGCAATAGGTCATTTTATTTCTTGGCTGCTGCTTCCATGAGCGTTGATTATGGATCCAAGTAAAATGAAAGCCTTGGCAACATCAATATTTTCTCCATTAATCAGAATGTTGCTTATTGGTCCAGGTTTTGTTTTCTTTATGTTGAGGTGTAATCCATACTGAAGGATGTTGCATGTATGGAGGTAAACTTGTCTTTTTAGTTTAGAGGTGTTGAGTTCTGGACAAGTCATACTTGAAAAACCTGAGTTGCATTCAACCTTGATGCAGATATTGAGATCCTGGACAATAAGTTGGTGATATAATGGGATAAGATTTTGGGGGAGAGTGTTTTTCATGCAGAAAGGGTATGAATTGTTGTGGCCATAGAGTGGACTGTAGTAGATGGCCTATAAATATGGCTGCCAGTAATTCCTCTTATTCATGTATGTCCATGCCACTTTGCCCATGTAGAGGTGGAGTCCATACCTCCTGCCATTGAATCTAGGCTGCTATTGACTAGCTTTGACCATTGGAATGCCATGACAGTGATGTTCTGGGACTTTTGGGCCCCAGGCTTAAGAGGTAAGAGGTGTAAGACCACATAGTAAATCGAAAAACTAAACTCATTGCCTGTGAGTTGATTCTGACTCATAGCAACCTTACAGAACAGGGTAGAGCTGTCCTGTAGGGTTTCCAAGGAGCAGCTGGTAGATTCAAATGGCCAACCTTTTGGTCAGCAGTTGAGCTCTTAACCACTGTGCCACCATGGCCCTAAACCTATAATAAAAAAAAAAGGGAGAGATAATTAAGGATCTGAGGGAAAGCCACATGAATGCAAGATTTGCCTCCTTTGCACTTAAAGTAGTTCAAAATGTACAAAGGAAGGGAATTTGGATAGTTTATTTAGTATTACATGCATGGAAGCCCTATTAATTTAAAGATTGAACTTTTTCAATACTCTATAGAAATTATGGAACTAAGTTCACATTATAGCCTATGGTCTTTACCTGTGGACCTTCTTGAAAAATACACTAGAGCTGCAGAATTGTTCTGCAGAGCAAAGACTACAAGGCTTGAGCCTCACTTTAGTCTCCTGAAACAATAGGCCATTCTTTTCCTCCATATTTCAAGATCAAGTTATGCTAATCTGCACATGTCTAGGGGCCTACTAAGGTCAACAAGGCACAAAAATATTTTATAAGATCAGTGCCTGTGACTCTGCCATTTATAAAAGCTCTTCTATATAAAATTGCCTATCACCTGTGTGGATAAAGTTGGCATTAGTTATCCAAATCTGCCAAGGTCAAGAGCTTCAGCTTGATAAAAATCTAAGTCCTAAAGCTATTTTTCGCAGTCTTTACCTGTTAAAAATCAACCCACCTCATTTAAAAAAAAAAAAAAAAAAAAGTGGGGGGGAAAATCTACTTAATCTAAATATCCAACAACAAACTGTCCTGGTATAAGTGGCTCGTAAGCCTTGCTTTTTAAATCCTACTGGCTAAATATAAACAGCTTGAACATAACAATTACTCTGTTTTTCATTTCACTTATTATCTATTTATATTTCTCGACACAATGTACTAACAAAAAGAAAAAAATCTTCTGCCATTGAGTTGATTACAACTCATAGTAACCCTCTAGAACAGAGTAGAACTTCCCCAGAGAGTTCCCAAGGAGAACCTGGTGGATTCAAATTGCTGACCTTTTGCTTAACAGGCATAGTCCTTAACCACTACACCACCAGGGCAACGTACTTCAAAAAAATATAAAATAGAGCTTAAATAGCCAATTGCTAATGTTGTTCTTATGAATTAAGCAAGTGCAGGGAGTACTGAAAAATTTTATCCGTGGGTTAAAATGATTATGAATTACTAGAAATAGACCAGACCATAGACACAGATCCCAAAGGAAAATGGGAAGGAGCTGGAACACACCTGATCAATTCCTGTTTCAAATTTACCTATCCATTAACTCATTCCTCTTTCCCTGGAGGAGGAAAGCACAAGGGACAGGAAAAAGCTTCATAACTATTCTAATAGATGGAAGGCTAGATCAAACATGTATTAAAAAATCATGCCATTCATGCAGCTGCAAGAATGTGTGTTTTGAGAATGTGTGAGAAGGTGGGTGACAGGATAGAAGTAAACAAGATGAAAAATGAGAAAAATTTACATAGAGGCCAGATAATAACACAGGGCAACATGATAGAGAATACCTGGAGCTAGGGTGGAACTACTTCAGATAGGGTCCTCAGTGGAGGCCTCTTTGAAGAGGTGATTTCTGAGCTGAATTCTATGTGGTGATGAAAGCCATCTCTGCAAAGACCTGAGAGAAATACATATTAGGCACAAGGAAGAACATGAATAAAATATCTAAAAATGGAATGAACTTGGTGGTTTGAGATACAGAAGGATAAATGCAGCTAGAGCTCAGTGAGAGAGGGAGAGGGTTGTACAAACTGAGTATGGAAGATGGACGGGACTAGATCAGGCAGGTCCCATAGCGCATGCTAAGGAGTTTGCTTATACAGTTATATGAAGCAAGTGGGAGGTTTTAGGCAAATGTATCATATATCTGGTTTGTATTTTTAGAGACCACTCTGGATTCTGTGCATAGAATGAATTGTTGGAGGAGGTAAGGAGAAGCTATTGCAGAAGTCCAAGCAAGAGATGCCTTAAATCAGAACAATAAAGGAAACAGAGTAAAAATTATTGATAATAATTTTAGGTAGTTTCAACAGAACTTTATAGATTGAATATCAAAGATAAGGAAAATGAGAAATAAAGGATAATGCCTAATTTCTGTGCCATAAGAATAGTGGATGATGTTACCACTGATGTAAGTAGGAAAACTGGAGGAAAAACATTCTTGAGTAGAATAATTAATAGTACTGTTTGTGATATACTAGTTTTTAGATACTAAAACACATGTAAGTATAAAATTGGTTAAATGAGTATGGAGATCAGTACAGAGAAAGTCATGGCAATAAATACTAGGCTTCTATGTGATAGCCTTGAAATAAAATGTGGAGAAGAAAGGATGTCCTGACACAGAGCCTTCAGCCATTCCACCACTAAAAGACTAGTAGAAGAGGAGGTACAAGAAAAGGAGGCTGGAGGAGAGGGCATTTAACAGAGGGAAAAGAAAAAAAAAAATGGAAGAAGGTGAATGACCAAAGCTAAGTGAAGAAAACATGTCAGGAAGGAACGATTATGACCTAAGTCTCTGAATGGAAAGATTCAACAAGAAAGGAAAGGTGATGTTACAAGAACACCCATAGTTATTTTCCTCCTCCTCTCTGTCTCTTCCTTCGTATTTAAGTTAGAAATTCATAACCCACCTGTTACAGATTGAATCATGTTCTTTCAAAATATGTGTTATAAATCCTAACCTCTGCCTGTGGTTATAATCCCATTTCTGAATGGGTTGTTTTTGTTAGGTTAATGAGGCAGGTTTATGGTGTATCTGGAGTCTATTTCTTTTAAGATATAAGAGATTAAACAAACAAGCAAGAGATGGGGGAAGAGAGATGCCAAACCACATGAAGATCACTCAGGAGCAGAAACTCAAAGAGACTAGGATCTTTCTCCAAATTGACAGAGAGAGAAAGCCTTCGGAGCTGGCACCCTGAATTCACTCCTAAACTGTGAGAAAACAAATTTTTGTTTGTTAAAGCCACCCGCTTCTAGTATTTCTGTTATAGCAGCACTAGATAACTAAGACACCACCCATAGAGATTCTGATTCAAAATGTCTACAGTAGGGCTCCCAGACTATAGCTAATTCTTATTCAAGTGATCTGAAGCCCATTTTTAGAAACACTGTTTTAGAATTGTGAGGGAATAAATTGTCCTTTATCAGTATCTGGAGCTCTGGTGGCAAAGTGGTTAAGAAATTGGCTGCTATCCAGAAGGTCAGAAGTTTGATTTCACCAACTGTTCCTTGGAAATCCTATGGGGCAGTTCTACTCTGTCCTGTAGGGTTGCTTTGAGTTGTAATTGACTCAACGGCAATGGTTTTTATAAGTATCTAAAATAACTTTGTTGTGTATTTGTGGGAATTAAGATAAATCTATTAAGGAAATATTAATTTTTTTTTTAATTCTTCTTTGTGTTCTTCCACCTAAGGACAGCAGCCAAACCAAAAAAACCAAAATCACTGCCATTGAGTCAATTCTAACTCATAGCAACCCTATAGGACAGGGTAGAACTGTTCCATAGTAGGGTTTCCAAGTAGCGCCTGGTGGATTCAAACTCCCGACCTTTTGGTTATCATTCATAGCTCTTAACCTCTACACCACCAGGGTTTCAGCAGTTATCAAAATGTGGAAATGGAGTGATGTTAATCAGTGGCATACTAATGGTGGGCAAAGGTAGTGGTCTGCTTCAGTGAGAGGAATAAGGAGTTTATAAATGGTGTGAAATACAGAAACAACTATAAAACCAATTTCAATTGGCCTTCCTTTCATTGTGAACATGTGCTGGCATCTTTAAAACTACATCAGTGATGAAATATTCCTCTAAGCAATTGCTGCAGTTATTGTTACATTATGTGTGTGTATATAATATTTACAAATACATACAAAATTTTCAACTTAGCATATTTTACCATATATCCCTTAGTAAATATATTGCACATAGAAATTAAATTGGGGAACTGACAGTTTTTCAGTTAGACACGAGTAAACAACTATATGCATTTGTTTTGAGACTAAATTCACTAAAATTGGAATTGTTTGAACTCACTTATGGAGTAAAGTATTTCTTCAACTCTTATGGTGCTACATATTTTTATATTAAATTGTAGATTTAAAATAAACAATGACAGCATAGTGATTGTAAAGATAATAGAAAAGAACACAACTTAATGCAATTCTGTAATTCTATATGAGCACTTAGTTTTTATTTATATATATATTTTTAATGCTGCAGAAATATTTGAAAAATCTGCTATAATTAATCCTAAAGAAACAGACACTTGGACAGAATTGCAAATTCTAAAATTTATGGTAAAATGGATTTTTATGAATTTCCACCAAACATCTTTATATTTCAGATGTTTCCAAACTCTTTGTATATCTGATGCTTTGTGTGAAAGAAACATTTTGAAATTAAAATTTAAAAAAGTATTCTTTAGGAGGTGGGGCCAAGATGGTGGACTAGGTAGACGCTACCTCGGATCCCTCTTGCAACAAAGACTCGGATAAAACAAGTGAATCGATCACATACATAACAATCTATGAACCCTGAACAACAAACACAGACTTAGAGACAGAGAACGAACAAATACGGGGAAGCAGCGACTGTTTTCGGAGACTGGAGCCAGCGTCCCAGTCAGCGGATTTTCTGGAAAAACAAGTTTCCCAGGTCTGATATCTCTGCTTATTCAACAGAGCCCTAACTGACCCACAACAGGGAACTGAGGGCTGAAGCTCCCCCCAGACCACCTAGCCTCTTGCCTTAGGGGTCTAAGGAGGGTGACACCTACCAATCGGTAGAAGTACTTGCATTGGGGGCCTAAGGTACAGCTGCAGTGCCCTCCCACCAAGGTGCTACAGGAATAGAGACACGCCTACCTCACTGACACTTGGGAGAAGCCTGTCAGTATCCTGCCCCCCCAGATGGTGAACCCCAGCATCTAATAGAATCTGGTGCACACAACTATCACCACTACTTCTCGAGGTGGATAGGTGTTAGGGTGAAGCACACACTTGATGGCCCAAAATAAGATTCTACTCAAGAATAGTGAATAGACTCAGGCATATATATCTGGCAACAGCCCAAACAAGCTGGTAATAGGTCATAAGTAAGTTAAGGGCTACAACAAACAAGACAGCACAATCTAGTAGCCCATCCACGTATATTGAAAGAAAACAAAACAAGATAAGACTCAGTGAGAAATTATAAAATAAACCACTACTATATCTTAGTGATGGCTCAGAGACAACAGTCGATATCAAACCACATAAAGAAGCAGACCATGACAGCTTCTACAACCCCCCAAACAAAAGAATTAAAATCTTTCCCAAATGAAGATACTATCCTGGAATTATCAGATACAGAATATAAAAAACTAATTTACAGAATGCTTCAAGACATCAGGGATGACCTCAGAAATGAAATAAGGCAAACTGCAGAAAAAGCCAAGGAACACAGTGATAAAACAGTTGAAGAACTCAAAAAGATTATTCAAGAACATAGTGGAAAAATTAATAAGTTGCAAGACTCCATAGAGAGACAGCATTCAGAAATCCAAAACATTAACAATAAAATTACAGAAGTAGACAATGCAATAGGAAGTCAGAGGAGCAGACTCGAGCAATTAGAATGCAGAGTGGGAAACCTGGAGGACCAGGGAATTAACACCAACATAGCTGAAAAAAATCAGATAAAAGAATTAAAAAAAATGAAGAAACCCTAAGAATCATGTGGGCCTCTACCAAGAAAGATAACTTGCGTGTGATTGGAGTCCCAGAACAGGGAGGGAGGACAGAAAACACAGAGAAAATAGTTGAAGAACTCCTGACACAAAACTTCCCTGACATCATGAAAGATGAAAGGATATCTATCCAAGATACTCATCGAACCCCATTTAAGACTGATCCAAAAAGAAAAACACCAAGACATATTATCATCAAACTTGCCAAAACCAAAGATAAAGAGAAAATTTTAAAAGCAGCCAGGGATAAAAGAAAGGTCTCCTTCAAGGGAGAATCAATAAGAATAAGTTCAGACTCCTCAGCAGAAACCATGCAGGCAAGAAGGCAATGGGATGACATATACAGAGCACTGAAGGAGAAAAACTGCCAGCCAAGGATCATATATCCAGCAAAACTCTCTCTGAAATATGAAGGTGAAATTAAGATATTTACAGATAAACACAAGCTTAGAGAATTTGCAAAAACCAAACCAAAGCTACAAGAAATACTAAAGGAAATTGTTTGGTCAGAAAACCAAAAATATCAGATACCAGCACAACACAAGGTCACAAAACAGAACATCCCGATATCAACTCTAATAGGGAAATCACAAAAACAAATTAAGATTAATTAAAAAAAAATGCTCATAACAGGGAATCATTGAAGTGAATACGTGAAAGATCACAATAATCAAAAAGAGGGACTAAATATAGGTGGCATAGAACTGCCATATGGAGAGTGATACAAGGCGATACAGGACAATACAAGTTAGGTTTTTGCTTAGAAAAATAGGGGTAAATATTAAGGTAACCACAAAGAGGTATAACAACTACATAACTCAAGATAAAAGCCAAGAAAAATGTAATGACTCAACAAACATAAAGGCAAACACTAAGAAAATGAGGATCTCACAATTTACTAAGTAAAACGTCTCAGCACAAAAAAGCAAGTGGAAAAATGAAATTGTCAACAACACACATAAAAAGGCATCAAAATGACAACACTAAACACTTATTTATCTATAATTACGCTGAATGTAAATGGACTAAATGCACCAATAAAGAGACAGAGAGTCTCGGACTGGATAAAGAAACACGATCCATCTATATGCTGCCTACAAGAGACACACCTTAGACTTAGAGACACAAACACACTAAAACTCTAAGGATGGAAAAAAATATATCAAGCAAACAATAAGCAAAAAAGAAGAGGAGTAGCAATATTAATTTCTGACAAAATAGACTTTAGACTTAAATCCACCACAAAGGATAAAGAAGGACACTATATAATGATAAAAGGGACAATTGATCAGGAAGGCATAACCACATTAAATATTTATGCACCCAATGACAGGGCTGCAAGATACATAAATCAAATTTTAACAGAATTGAAAAGTGAGATAGACACCTCCACAATTATAGTAGGAGACTTCAACACACCACTTTCGGAGAAGGACAGGACACCCAGTAAGAAGCTCAATAGAGACAAGGAAGACCTAATTACAACAATCAACCAACTTGACCTCATTGACTTATACAGAACTCTCCACCCAACTGCTGCAAAGTATACTTTTTTTTCTAGCGCACATGGAACATTCTCTAGAATAGACCACATATTAGGTCATAAAACAAACTTTTGCAGAATCCAAAACATCGAAATATTACAAAGCATCTTCTCAGACCGCAAGGCAATAAAAGTAGAAATCAATAACAGAGAAACTAGGGAAAAGAAATCAAATACTTGGAAAATGAACAATACCGTCCTGAAAAAAGACTGGGTTATAGAAGACATAAAGGAGGGATTAAGGAAATTCATAGAATGCAACGAGAATGAAAATACTTCCTATCAAAACCTCTGGGACACAACAAAAGCAGTGCTCAGAGGTCAATTTATATCAATAAATGCACACATACAAAAAGAAGAAAGAGCCAAAATCAGAGAAATGTCCCTACAACTTGAACAAATAGAAACTGAGCAACAAATGAATCCATCAGGCACCAGAAGAAAACAAATAATAAAGATTAGAGCTGAACTAAATGAATTAGAGAACAGAAAAACAATTGAAAGAATTAACAAAGCCAAAAGCTGGTTCTTTGAAAAAATTAACAAAATTGATAAACCATTGGCTAGACTGACTAAAGAAATACAGGAAAGGAAACAAATAACCCGAATAAGAAATGAGAAGGGTCACATCACAACAGACCCAACTGAAATTAAAAGAATCATATCAGATTATTACGAAAAATTGTACTCTAACAAATTTGCAAACCTAGAAGAAATGGATGAATTCCTGCAAAAACACTACCTACCTAAACTAACACAATCAGAAGTAGAACAACTAAATAGACCCATAACAAAAAACGAGATTGAAACGGCAATCAAAAAACTCCCAACAAAAAAAGCCCTGGCCCCGACGACTTCACTGCAGAGTTCTACCAAACTTTCAGAGGAGAGTTAACACCAATACTACTGAAGGTATTTCAAAGCATAGAAAATGACGGAATACTACCCAACTCATTCTATGAAGCCACCATCTCCCTGATACCAAAACCAGGTAAAGACATTAAAAAAGAGAAAATTACAGACCTATATCCCTCATGAACATAGATGCAAAAATCCTCAACAAAATTCCAGCCAATAGAGTTCAACAACATATCAAAAAAATAATTCACCCCGACCAAGTGGGATTTATACCAGGTATGCAAGGCTGGCTTAATATTAGAAAAACCATTAATGTAATCCACCACATAAATAAAACAAAAGACAAAAACCACATGATCTTATCAATTGATGCAGAAAAGGCATTTGACAAAGTCCAACACCCATTTATGATAAAAACTCTCAGCAAAATAGGAATCAAAGGAAAATTCCTCAACATAATAAAGGGCATCTATGCAAAGCCAAGTTTTTTTTTTTTTTTTTTTATGCAAAGCCAAGAGCCAACATCACTCTAAATGGAGAGAACCTGAAAGCATTTCCCTTGAGAACGGGAACCAGACAAGGATGCCCTTTATCACCGCTCTTATTCAACATTGTGCTAGAACTCCTAGCCAGAGCAATTAGGCTAGACAAAGAAATAAAGGGCATCCGGACTGGCAAAGAGGAAGTAAAATTATCTCTATTTGCAGATGACATGATCTTATACACAGAAAACCCCAACGAATCCCCCAGAAAACTACTGAAACTAATAGAAGAGTTTGGCAGAGTCTCAGGTTATAAGATAAACATACAAAAATCACTTGGATTCCTCTACCTCAACAAAAAGAACATCGAAGAGGAAATAACCAAATCAATACCATTCACAGTAGCCCCCAAGAAGATAAAATACTTAAGAATAAATCTTACCAAGGATGTAAAAGACCTATACAAAGAAAACTACAAAGCTCTGCTACGAGAAATTAAAAAGGACATACTTAAGTGGAAAAACATACCTTGCTCATGGATAGGAAGACTTAACATAGTAAAAATGTCTATTCTACCAAAAGCCATCTATACATACCACGCACTTCCGATCCAAATTCCAGTGTCATTTTTTAATGTGATAGAGAAACAAATCACCAACTTCATATGGAAGGGAAAGAAGCCTCGGATAAGCAAAGCATTACTGAAAAAGAAGGAGAAAGTGGGAGGCCTCACTCTAGCTGATTTCAGAACCTATTATACAGTCACAATAGTCAAAACAGCCTGGTATTGGTACAACAACAGGCACATAGACCAGTGGAACAGAATTGAGAACCCAGATATAAATCCATCCACATACAAGCAGCTGATATTTGACAAAGGCTCAGAGTCAGTTAATTGGGGAAAAGGTAGTCTTTTTAACAACTGGTGCTGGCATAATTGGATATCCATTTGCAAAAAAATGAAACAGGACCCATACTTCACACCAAGCACAAAAACTAACTCCAAGTGGATCAAAGACTTAAACATAAAGACTGAAACGATAAAGAACATGGAAGAAAAAATAGGGACAACCTTAGGAGCCCTAATACAAGGCATAAACAGAATACAAAACGTTACCAAAAATGACGAAGAGAAACCAGATAACTGGGAGCTCCTAAAAATCAAACACCTATTCTCATCTAAAGACTTCACCAAAAGAGTAAAAAGACCACCTACAGATTGGGAAAGAATTTTCAGCTATGACATCTCTGACCGGCGCCTGATCTCTAAAATCTATATGATTCTGTCAAAACTCAACCACAAAAAGACAAACAACCCAATCAAGAAGTGGGCAAAAGATATGAACACACACTTCATTAAAGAAGATATTCAGGCAGCTAACAGATACATGAGAAAATGCTCTCGACCATTAGCCATTAGAGAAATGCAAATTAAAACCACAATGAGATTCCATCTCACTCCAACAAGGCTGGCATTCATCCAAAAAACAAAATAATAAATGTTGGAGAGGCTGCAGAGAGATTGCAACTCTTATACACTACTGGTGGGGATGTAAAATGGTACAACCACTTTGGAAATCTATCTGGCGTTATCTTAAACAGTTAGAAATAGAACTACCATACAACCCAGAAATCCCACTCCTCAGAATATACCCTAGAGAAATAAGAGCCTTCACACAAACAGACATATGCACACCCATGTTTATTGCAGCTGTGTTTACAATAGCAAAAAGCTGGAAGCAACCAAGGTGTTCATCAATGGATGAATGGCTAAATAAATTGTGGTATATTCACACAATGTAATACTACGCATCGATAAAGAACAGCGATGAATCTCTGAAACATTTCATAACATGGAGGAACCTGGAAGACATTATGCTGAGCGAAATTAGTCAGAGGCAAAAGGACAAATATTGTATAAGACCACTATTATAAGATCTTGAGAAATAGTATAAACTGAGAAGAACACATACTTCTGTGGTTACGAGTGGGGGAGGGAGGGAGGGTGGGAGAGGGTTTTTTACTGATTAATTAGTAGATAAGAACTGCTTTAGGTGAAGGGAAGGACAATACTCAATACATGGAAGGTCAGCTCAACTGGACTGGACCAAAAGCAAAGAAGTTTCCGGGATAAAATGAATGCTTTAAAGGTCAGCGGAGCAAGGGCGGGGGTTTGGGGACTATGGCTTAAGGGGACTTCTAAGTCAATTGGCAAAATAATTCTATTATGAAAACATTCTGCATCCCACTTTGAAATGTGGCGTCTGGGGTCTTAAATGCTAACAAGCGGCCATCTAAGATGCCTCAATTGGTCTCAACCCACCTGGATCAAAGGAGAATGAAGAACACCAAGGTCACATGATAACTAAGAGTACAAGAAACAGAAAGGGCCACATGAACTAGAGACTTACATCATCCTGAGACCAGAAGAACTAGATGGTGCCCGGCTAGAACCGGTGACTGCCCTGGCAGGGAGCACAACAGAGAACCCCTGAGGGAGCAGGAGATCAGTGGGTTGCAGACCCCAAATTCTCACAAAAAGGCCATACTTAATAGTCTGACTGAGACTAGAGGAATCCCAGCGGTCATGGTTCCCAAATCTTCTGTTGGCACAGGACAGGAACCTTTCCCGAAGACAAGTCATCAGACATGAAAGGGACTGGACAGTGGGTAGGAGAGAGATGCTGATGAAGAGTGAGCTAATGATATCAGGTGGACACTTGAGACTGTGTTGGCGTCTCCTGTCTGGAGGGGGGATGGGAGGATAGAGAGAGTTGGAAGCGGCAAAATTGTCACGGAAGGAGAGACTGGAAGGGCTGACTCATTAGGGGGAGAGCATTGGGAGAACAGACTAAGGTGTATGTAAACTTATATGTGACAGACTGACTTGATTTGTAGACGTTCACTTGAAGCTCAATAAAAGTTAATTAAAAAAAAAAGTAAAAAAAAAAAATTTTCCTATCAGCATTTATTTTCTGACCATTATTATTCATTGCATGTCATGGTTATTACCGAAAATAATTTTGTCATACAGAGAAGTGGGATGTTAAAAAATGACCTGCTTCAGGTGTAAAATATGCTAAATATACCACTGATGGAAAAGCCTGTGGGGTCAAAGAGGAGATTCAGGTAAATAGTCAAAGACAAAAGTAGTTCATGTACATGAAAGTAAAGCCAGTGCCCCCATTTTCATTGTCAGTGACTGTGATATTAAGGATTATCAGAGTGAAAAGAAATAATTTTGATTGTATTTATTAGAGACCACTTGGAAGAAATGAAAATTAGTTCCAAAGCATTAGAAAAAAAAAAAATTTTTTTTTTATTTAAAGCATTAAAGGCCCTTCCAAATTAACTAAAATTGTATATACGAGAGCATGCTTTTTATTAGGTCAGAGATCTATTGTAAGGGAAAATTAAGAACAGCAAAGAAGATGAGCAGATAAGGTTAGAGGTAAACAGCAATAATATGACTCTTTATATTTTTTTTTAATTTAAATGTGACTTTTTTTTTCAAGTGTATTTCTTGTCCTTTTATTTATTTATTTTTATTATTGTACTTTAGGTGAAAGTTTACCAAACAAACTAGCTTCTTATTAAACAGTTAGCACACGTATTGTTTTGTGACATTGGTTACCGATCCCAGAACATATCAATACTCTCACCTCCTGACCTTGAGTTCCCAATCACCTGCTTTCCTGTCCCTTCCTGCCTTCCAGTTCTTGACCCTGGGCTGGTATTCCCATTTAGTCTCCTTTTGTTTTATGGGCCTGTCTAATCTTTGGCTGAAGGGTGTACCTCAAGAGTGACATCTTTGGCTGAAGGGTGAACCTCAAGAGTGACTTCATTACAGAGCGACAAAGGAAGGACTCCATGTGATGCTGCAACTGCCAAGTCAAGGAACGCCTGGAGCTACTAGAAGCTAGAGGGAAGCATGGAAGTTTCTTTCTCAGAACCCTCAGAGGGAATCAATATGATCGATACCCTGATTTGGACTTCTAGCCTCCAGAACTGTGAGACGGTAAATTTCTGTTTTTATAACCCTCCCCCACCCCCCAAAAAAGAGTGACTTCTTTACTGAGACAGTAGGGTGTTCAGGAGCTATACTCTCAGGGTTTCTAGAGTCTCAGTCAGGGTGGTAAATCTTGTCTTTTTTGTGAGTTAGAAGTTTGTTCTACATTTTTCTCTGGTTCTGTTCAGGACCCTCTATTGTGATCCCTGTCAGAGCAGTCAGTGGTGGTAGCTGGGCACCATCTAGTTGTGTTGGACTCAGTCTAGTGAAGTCTGTGGTAGTTGTGATCCATTAGCCCTTTGAACTAATCTTTCCCTTATGTCTTTGGTTTTCTTCATTTTCCCTTGCTGCAGATGGAGTGAAACCAGTGGATTATCTTAGATGGCTGCTCACAAGCTTTTAAGACCTCAGGCACTACTCACCAAAGTAGAATGTTGAGTATTTTCTTTTAAACTATGAGCTTGATGTTCCCTAAGAGCATGATCCTCACTTCCCTCGGTCCAGTCGTTCAGTCCCTCAGGGAGTTTGGATGTGTCTACGGAATATCCATGACGTTACCTTGGACAAGTTGTGCAGACTTCCTCAGTATTGTGTACTGTCTTACCCTTTACCAAATTTACCACTTACTTATTGTCTTCTTAGTGTTTTTACATCCTCACCTCTCCACTCCCTCATAACCATCAAAGATTGTTTCTTTCTGTATGTAAACTTTTTCATGAATTTTTATAGTAGTGATCTCATACAATATTTGTCCTTTTGTAATTGATTTATTTCACTCGGCATAATGCCCTCCAGATTCATCCATGTTGTGAGATGCATCACAGATTCATCGTTGTTCTTTATTTTTGCGTAATAAATCATTATGTGTATGTACCATAGTTTGTTTATACATTCATCTGTTGATGGACATCTAGGTTTTTTTCATCTTTTTGCTATTGTGAACAATGCTGCGATGAACATGGGTGAGCATATGTCTATTCATGTGACCACTGTTATTTCTCTAGGATCTATTCCTAGGAATGGGATTGCTGGATCATATGGTATTTCTAATTTCTAGATTTCTAAAGAAGGGCCGTATCATTTTCCAGAATGGTTGTACCATTTTGCATTTCCATCAGCTGTGCATAAGTGTTCCAATCTCCCTGCAGCCTCTCCAACATTCATTATTTTCTGATTCGTCCAAGTAATGCTGGGGTAAGATAGTATCTCTTGGTGGTTTTAATTTGCATTTCTCTAATGGCTATTTTTCAAGACCATTTCCTCATATGTCTGTTAGCCGATTGAATGTCTATTTTGGTGAAGTGTCTGTTCATTTCCTTTGCTCATTTCTTAACTGGATTATTTGTCTTTTTATTACAGAGGTGTTGGACTTTCCTGTAGATTTTAGAGATTAGACCTTTGTCAGATTTGTCACACCCAAAATTTTTTTCCTCATCTGTAAGCTCTCTTTTTACTCTTTTGATGAAGTCTTTTGATGAGCATAAGTGTTTAATTTTTAGAAGATCCCAGTTATTTAGCATGTCTTCTGGAGTTTGTCTGTTGTTAATTATGGTTTGTATCCTGTTAATGCTGTGTATTATGGCCTCTAGCATTGATCCTATTTTTTCTTCTATGATCTTTATAGTTTTTGGTTTTATAATTAAGTCTTCAATCCACTTTGAATTAGTTTTTTTTTTTTTTAATGTGATGTGCAGTGTGGGTCCTGTTTCATTGTTTTGCAGATGGAAATCCAGTTTTGCCAGGAACACTTGTTGAAAAGACTGTTTTTTCCTCATTTGATGGACTTTGGGCCCTTGTTGAAGATCAGGTGACCATAGGGGGATGGATTTCCATTTGGGTTTTCGATTCTGTCCCATTGGTCAATGTATGTCATTGTGCTAGTAACAGGCTGTTTTGTCTACCGTAGCTGTATAGTAGGTTCTGAGGTTAGGTACAGCGAGTCCTCCTAGTTTATTCTTCTTTAGTAATGCTTTACTTATCCAAGGCTTCTTCCCTTTCCATATAAAGTTAATGATTATTTTCTCCATCTCTTTAAGGATGTTGTTGGTATTTGGATCAGAATTGCATTGTATTTGTAGATTGATTTGGGTAGAACTGACATTTTCACAATGTGGAGTCTACCTATACACAAGCATGGTATGTTTTTCCATTAATGCAGATCTCTTTTGGTTTCTAGCCGTAGTGTTTTGTAGTTTCCTTTGTAAAGGTATTTTATATCCCTAGTTAGATTTATTCCTAAATATTTTTTTTTTATGGGGTACTATAAATGGCATTGTTTTCCTGATTTCCTTTTCATCATCCTTTTTAATGGTGTATGGGAATCTAACTGATTTTTTTTATGTTTATGTTGTATCCTGCTACTCTGCTGAATCATTCTATTAATTCCAGTAGTTTTCTCATGGAGTCTATTGGGTTTTCTGTGTATAGTATCATATCATCTGCAAATAAGGACAATTTTACTTCTTTGTTATCAATTTGGATGCCCTTTGTCTTTTTTTGTCTTAGTCATCTAGTGCTGCTATAGCAGAAATACCACAAGTGGATGGCTTTAACAAAGAGAAATTTATTTTCTCACAGCCTAGGAGGTTACAAGCCCAAATTCAGGGCATCAGCTCCAGGGGAAGGCTTTCTCTCTCTCTGGTGGCTCTGGAGAAAGGCTTACTCTGGTCGAGGAGCTTCTCAGGCACAGGGGTCCCTGGTGCAAAGGAAGCATTCTGCTCCTGGTGCTACTTTCTTGGTGGTATGAGGTCCCCAACTCTGTGCTTGCTTGCATTTCCTTTTATCTCTTTAGAGATAAAAAGTGGTGCAGTCCACACCCCAGGGAAACTCCCTTTATACTGAATCAGGGAGGTGACTTGAGCAAGAGTGGTGTTACAATCCCACCCTAATCCTCTTAACATAAAATTATATTCACAAAATGGAGGACTACCACACAATACTAGGAATCATGGCCTAACCAATTTAACACGTATTTTTTGAGGGGCACAATTCACTCCATGACATGCTTTATTTCTTTTTCTTGCCTTATTGCTCTAGCTAAGACTTCCAGCACTATGTTAAATAGGAGTGGTGATAAGGATAAAGGATATCCTTATCTCATTGTTGTTACCAGGGAGAGTGTTTTCAGTCTCTTCCCCTTAAGAATGATGTTGGCTGTTGGTTTTGTATACCAAAACCAAACCAAACCAACTGCCATTGAGTTGATTCTGACTCATAGTGACTCTACAGGACAGCGTAGAACTGCCCGATAGAGTTTCCAAGGAGCTCCTGGCAGATTTGAACTGCTGACCTCTTGGTTAGCAGCTGTAGCACTTAATCACTACGCCACCAGGGTTTCCTGGTTTCACTACGCCACCAGGGTTTCCTGGTTTTGTATAGATGCCCTTTATTATATGTTGAGGAATTTCCCTTCTATGTCTATTTTATTGGGAGTTTTATCAGGAATGGGTGTTGGACTTTGTCAAATGCCTTTGCATCCACTGAGAAGACCATGTTATTATTTTCTTTCATTTATGTGGTGGATTACTTTGATTTTCTGATGTTGAACCATCCTTGCATACCTGGTACGAACCCCACTTGTTTGTGGTGTATTATTTTGTTTGATATGAAGCAAAACTCTATTGGCTAGAATTTTCTTGAGAATTTTCATGTCTGTATTTATGGGAGATATTGGTCTGTAATATTCTTTTTTTGTTGTCTTTGCCTGGTTTTGGTATCAGGATTATGCATTTGGAAATGTCCCTTCTTTTTCTATGTTCTGAAATAGTTTGAGTAGTACTGGTATAAGATCTTCTCTGGATATTTGGTAGAATTCACCAGTGAAGCCATCTGGGCAAAGGCTTGTTTTGGTTGGGAATTTTTTGTTTGTTTGTTTATCTTCTCAGTCTCTTCTTTTGTTATGGGTCTGTTCAGATTTTCAAGACCAGTTTGTGTTATTTTAGGTAGGCAGCATGTTTCCAGAAATTCGTCCATTTCCTCTAGGTTTTCAAATTTGTTGCAGTGTGGTTTTTAAAGTACTCCGCTATGATCTTTTTCATTTCATTTGGGTCTGTTTTAATGTCCCCCATTTCCTTTCTTATTTGGATTATTTGCATCCTCTCCTGTTTTTCTTTTGTCAGTTTGGCCAGTGGTTTATCCATTTTGTTGATTCTTTTAAAGAACTAACTTTTAGTTTCGTTGATTCTTTCTATTGTTTTTCTATTCTCTGTTTCATTTATTTCTGCTCTGATCTTTATTATTTCCTTTCTTCTGGTGGCTTGGGCTTCTTTTTTGCTGTTCTCTTTCTATTTGTTTGAGTCGTGTAGCTAATGTAATGATTTTGTCCCTCTCTTCTTTTTTGATGTGTACATCTATTGCTATAAATTGACCTCTGAGTACTGCCTTTGCTGTGTCCCAAAGGTTTTGGTATGATGTGTTTTCATTCTCATTTGATCCTGGGAATTTTTTTTATTCCAGCTCTGATTTTTTCTATTAACCAATGGTTTTTAAGTAGGGTGTTATTCAGTTTCCATATAATTGATTTTTTTTCCTTGCTCTTTTTGTGTTAATTTCTATTTTGATGGTGTTGTGATCAGAGAAGATGCTTTGTATTATCTCAATGTTTTGGATTTTGTTGATGGTTGCTCTGTGGCCTAGGATGTGGTTTATTCTTAGAGAACATTCCATGTGTGTTGGAAAAGAGACTGTACTTTGCAGCTGTTGGGTGGAGTGTTCTATATATGTCTATGAGGTCAAGTTGGTTGATTGTGGCCTTTACATCTTCTGTATCTGTGTTGAGTTTCTTTCTAGATGTTCTGTCCTTTACTGAAAGTGATCCACTGAAGTGTCATACTATTATTGTGGAACTGTTAATTTCTCTTTTCAGTGCTGTTAGAGTTTATTTACTTTGGAGCCATGTCATTTGGTGCATAGATATTTATTATGGTTATGTCTTCATGATGGATTGTCCTTTTAATCATTACACAGTTCCCTTCTTTGTCTTTTATGGTGGATTTTCTCTTAAAGTCTATTTTATCTGGGATTAATATTGCTACTCCTGCTCTTTTTTGGTAGTTATTTGCTTGATATATTTTTTCCACCTTTGATTTTTAATAAACTTGTGCATTTGTTTCTAAGGTGTGTCTCTAGAAGACAAGATATTGATGGATCCTGTTTTAATCCATTCTGTCACTCTGTGTTTCTTTACAGGTGCATTTAGGTCATTTATGTTCAGTGTAATTATTGATAGATGTGAGTTTATTGCTGTCGTTTCGTAGTGATTTTTTTTTGTGGTAATGACATTTTCTTTGTTCCTTGTACTCTCCTGTGCTGAATTCCTTTTGTTTGTGGATTTCTTTTGTTTTTGTAGATTTTGTGTTTCCTGAAACTTTGTTTTTTTTTCTTTATTTTGATGAGTAGGTTTGTTCATTTTCTTTGTGATTACCTTGAAATTTACCCTTATCTTCTTAAGTTTGAATCAGTCTTTTATTACTTGTCATTGCCTTGCCTTACTCTCCATTTGAAAGTTCTGTACCTACACTGTTTATTCCCTTTTTTGTTCTGACATTGTTGTCATTTACAGATTAACCTCCCTGCTTCCCTACTCTAAATCTTTTAGTTTTGATTAATCCTTGAGAGTTCATTACCTGGGGGGCATCAAGTAGATGCAGTCTTGAGTCACGGATTGAATTATGTCCCCCCAGAAATGTGTATACTAACTTGGTTAGGCCATGTGTTGTTATCCTCCATTTTGTGGTTTTCTTATGTGTTATAAATCATAATCTCTGCCCACACTTAAAAGGATTAGGGTGGGATATAACACTCTTGCTCATGTCACCTCCCTGATCCAATGTAAAGGGAGTTTCCCTGGGGTGTGACCTGCACCACCTTTTATCTTGCAAGAGATAAAAGGAAAGGGAAGCAAGTAGAAAGTTGGGGACTTCATACCACCAAGATGGCAGCACCAGAAGCAGAGTGTGTCCTCTAGACCCAGGGTCCCTGCACCTGACAAGCTCCTCAACCAGGGGAAGATTAAGGACAAGGACCTTCCTCCAGAGCTGACAGAGAGAGGAAGCTTTCCTTGGGAGCCAACACCCTGAATTCGGACTTGTATCCTACTAGAGGGTGAGAAAATAAATTTCTCTTTGTTAAAGGCATCCACTTGTGGTATTTCTGTTATAGCAACACTAGATGACTAAGACATCTTGGATAGCTCTGAGTATCAAAGGTTTGAATTCCCCATCATGTAGTTCCAGTGCATTTTCTTCTGCTGGAATGTATTCTGGTATTATATTTGGGATGCTTGCTGGAACCATCCTTTCCTGTTTTTTTTTTTTTTTTTTTAAGTTTTGATATTTTCTCCTGCCTTCAGGGTGGTCAATAGTTATTTTCTTTGTTTATTGATTGTAGATTGTTTCATCCTGCTTTTTTGTTTTATTTGTCTATGTCTGAACAGGTGGGCTGGGCATTCTTTGTTGTTTGCTTGTCTATGGACATGATACTTCTCAACACCTTGTCCAATGAGCATGGCCAGTTGCTCAGGTATGGAGCAGCAGGGCAGGTCCAGGGGAGGGGTTGGGATGGGTTGTTTGTCCCACCTACTGTGGTCAACAGGGTGGAGTTGGGGGTTAGTGCAGGGCAGGTTCTGGTAGACAGTTCCTGCACTCTTTGGGGGTGCAGTGTTCAATGCCTGGTGCAAATAGGCAGAAGGGAGCAGGGAGGTTGTGATATGTGGAGCTAAGTGTGAGAAAGAAAAGAAAGAGGAGAGAGAAACAGGAGCAAAAAAAAAAAAAGTGCTGAGGGAGTCTGTTGTTGGAGTGGCACAGAGCTGGGGAAGCTGTGTGCTGGTGGTTTTCTAAGCAGGTGGTGATGCACATCCTGTCTAGAAGGGACATTTACAGCACTTGCAGCTAAATGAGCAGGAGGAAGGAAAGTAAGGCAGGGAGAGAAAGGCAAGAAATGAGATAATAAAAAAAGGTGAGAGAAGGGCACAAGAGGCTATGTGGTCGGGAGAAAGGAATGGAAGGAATGTAGGAGAGACAAGAAACAGAGAAAAAGAAAAAAAAATGCTAGGTGGTTGGGAGGAAGGAAAAGAAGGGAGGTAGAGAGAGACACGAAACAGAGAAAAAACAGAAGAAACAAGAAAAAAAATGCCCCAAGGGAGCCCACCAGAAGCTGGTTCCCATCTGAGCAGTGCTGCACAGCCCCTCAAGAAGAAGCAGAGATGGCACACAGCTCTAGGTGTTCAGGAGAAGGGAAAGAAAGCAGGTAGGGAGAGACAAGAACCTGAGAAAAAAAGAAGAAAGACACCAAAGAAAGAAAAATAACGCCCCAAGGAAGCTGCCAGAAGTGGGTTCCCGGTTGAGAGACATTTCACAGCCCTTCAAGAAGAAGCGGAGATGGCACATGTCTCCAGGTGTTCAGGAGTAGGGTAAAGAAGGAACGTAGAGGGAGACAAGAAATTGAGAAAAGAAAAGAAATTAAAAAAGATGCCCCAAGGGTGCCTACTAGTGTGGTGGTATAGACTGGGGAAGTGGCTCCCCAGCTGCATGGCACTGCACAGCCTGTCTAGAAGGATCAGAGATGCACATGGCATCGGGTGTTCAGAAGAAGGGAAAGATGGTAGATAGATACAAAGAATCAAGCAAAAAAAAAAAAATCCCAAGGGAGCCCCCTAGCTTGGCATCTTAAACTTAAAAGTTGTCCCTAAGCTGCTAGACACTGTGCAGCCTATATAGGGGGGGGGGAATACACATTGCCAGGTATTCAGGAGACAGAAAAAGAAGGAAAGTAGGGAGAGGCAAGAAATGAAGAAAAAGAAGATAAATAAATTGCCCCCAGGGATCCCTCTGCCATGGTGGAGTGAACCCAGAAGTGGCTCCCAAGCTGAGCGGCACAGGCCATCTAGAAGGTGTAAAGATGGCACACAGCACCAGGTGTTCAGGAGACAGGAAAAGAAAGAAAGTAGAGGGAGCTGAGAAACCAAGCAATGAAGAAAATCAAAAAGAGAAAATTAAAAAAAGAAAAGAATGTCCCCAGGGATCCCACCAGCATGACGGCATGGATTGGGGAAGTGATTCCTCAGCTGAGCTGTGCTTCACAGCCTTTCAAGAAGAAGTAGAGATAGTACTCAGAGCCAGGTGTTCAAAAGGAAGGAAGGGAAATAGGTGAGAGAGAGAGGAAACCAAAAGAAGCGGAAAACATCAACAACAACATCAAAAAATGGCACTGAAGGAGCCGGCTGGTGTTAGCAGGGCAAATCCAAGTGGCGCAGAGCTGGTGCCTCCCCAGCTGAGTTACCGTAGACCATAGAGAAGAGGCAGGGGTCAAGCAAGGGGAAGAAACGTGGGGTGTGGAAAGTGTGTGTTGCTGGTTACTGGGTGCTCTGTCTCCTGCTGGGAGCTCTGTGAAGATGCCTGCCTGTACTCCCTGACTGCCTATCTCAGTGGCTGAGGAGTCCAAGATGGCGAATCTGAGCCATGTTAGCTGATAGGGGACCTCCACTCCATATCTCTTCTCACTCTCTGTTCTGTCAGTTTCTTATTCCTTTCAGTGCTTGGTTGAGTTCTTTATCTCTTTCTTGGATGCTTAGGGTTCCAGGATTGATGTTTGTCTCTGTTTTACTTAGTTTTTTGGGTCTTTGCTGTGGAGGGACAGCATGGTACTTCAGTCTATAGTGCCATGTTGGCTCCATCTCATTGTGACTTTTTAACACTCCACTTCACTTATCAATTTTAACCACCCTATGTGTTGGCGAGTGGAGCCCTGGTGGCTGCTAACCAAAAGGTCGGCAGTTTGTATCCACCAGCTGTTGTTGCTTGGAAACCATATGGTACAGATCAACTCTATCCTATAGGATTGCTATGGGTCGGAATTGACTCAACAGCAGTGGGTTTGGTTTTGGGGGGGTTTGTGTTGGCAAAAGCTATTCAGTCTTCCATGGACTGCCAAAAGAATGAACAAATCTGTCTTGGAAGAAGTATGGCCAGAGCAATCCTTAGAAGCAAGGATGGTGAGACTTTGTCTCACATACTTTGGACTTACTATCAGGAGGGGCCAGTCCTTGGCAAAGGACATCATGCTTGGTAAAGTGGAGGGTCAGCAAAAAAGAGAAAGACGCTCAATGAGATGGATTGACACAGTGGCTGCAACAATGGGCTCAAACATAACAACGATCATGAGGATGAAGATGGCGCAGGACTGGACAGTGTTTCATGGGGTCACTATGTGTTTCGACACATAGTTTCTACAACAACATGTAGAAAACAGGGAACAACAGATGTTTGGGGCGGAAGCTACATATGATGGGTTGAGGAGCGAATGGACTTTGATGAGGTGAAAACAAAGAAAGCTCTGATGATTCCAACATGTAATTAATCCTAATTAGAAAGCATAGCATAATTGGAAATTTGGACTCTTGATTTGCATTGAAATGTTGGGTGCAAATATCTCTTTAGGCTCAGAGATCTGCTTCTGGGGGTCCTGATGGCAGATAGCCCTCAGTTGTCAACCATCTTCATGATTATCTTGGCTGAAGAGAGCCACTTTAGCTGAAGTCACTTCTTTTCCAAGGACACTTCCTTCCAGTGAATTGTCATTGTAATGTATACAGGATTCATCCTAACTAGGACAAATCTGAAGGACCATTCCAGAATCAAAGCTCACCATAGGATCTGTTAAGGTCTTTCCTGAACCTGTATCACAGCCCAACTTTAATTCTGTCCCTTTTTTTTATTATTATTATTGCTATTTGTTTGTTCGTTTATATAGCATGTAGTTACTCCATGCTAATTTGTATCCCAGGGTTTGCTTCTAAGGGAAAGTAACTCATGACAAGTTGGTTCTAGAAGAGGCCCAAGAGACCATAGATTAAGACGGAATTTTGAAGATGGGTTATCTGCCACTCTGAGGGCAATAAGACTTTTATTACTGATTGTAAGTGGAGTACAAGCCTGCAATGCAATTGTTAACTATTTTATTGGTGACAAATTGGGATGGGCTACCAGTATAAGGTAATGTACTAGTTAGTATGACACATCAGGAATAGAAGGATTAAAGGGGAAGTAGTCAATATAAGAATAGTGAAATTGGGTGACTGGTTGCTAGTCAACTGATGCTCTGGAATGAGATAAAGCTGAGAGTGATTAATTGGCAATTAAAAGCTAAGTATGAAAAACAGAAATCTCCTCAGGAGCATACAAAGGCAACTTCATTTCCTACTGAAGGAAGATACAGAAAGCTGTGGAAAAAGCTCAGGACTTAAGAATAAATGTAATAAAGCCCCAAGGAACTTGGCAGATCTATTATGCCTGGATCAGGGCCCAGATGGAGAAAAAGTGTGGCCCTGCCAAACAGAATAGGGACACCTCAAAAATTTTGTATTCTCAAATTCCCCTGAAACTTTTGAGAATGCAGAAGTGACCCAAACTTCCCTCTTTAGAGCTTGTCCCCTCCACAGTTTTTTTAAGATCACACAGAGGTCTCTTTTCTACAAGACACCACACAAGCCTCTCAGGATCCACATTTGATCACTAGGGTTAAGTCTCAATTTAATGTGATTGTTGATTTGCTGAGGAAACCCTGGTGGCGTAGTGGTTAAGTGCTATGGCTGCTAACCAAGAGGTCAGCAGTTCAAATCCACCAGCTGCTCCTTGGAAACTCTATCAGACTGTTCTACTCTGTTCTAAAGGGTAGCTATGAGTTGAAATTGACTCGGCGGCAGTGGGTTTGGTTTGGGCTTTTGCTGATTTGCTGAGCTTGATAAGGAAAGAAGGGAACAATTTGCCAAAGGACCTGCAGGATATAGCCAGTCTGTGCTGACACAAGCTGGGAGAGTGAGCATGGACTGGATTCTGAGGACGAAGATAATTAGAACATAAGGACAGATAAAAGAGAGTCTATCAAATAGTGATATAAAAAATGCAATACTCTGTGAAGGACCTAGAAATGTACAAATATGCTTTTCAAATGGCTACTAGAAGGATACAAAAAGCTGTGGTCCATACTAAGTGAAATAGTAATTCCAAAATTACCATGGCAAATGATAGGAGAAGGGAGCAAATGCTCAGAGAAGTGGGCATGCTAGAGTGGATATACTATGTAAGCCTGAAAAACCCACAAGAAGAGGGCTCATATGATGCAATACTTATCACAGCATTTAGTAATGTGCTGTTAAGAAGGATTCCACAATCACCAGAAAGTTCATTGGTGGCTTTTTTCACTAATTCAGTGTTCACAGAACTGGGCTGAATGATAGGACCTGAAAATGTTAAAGCTGTGTGATGATGCTTTATCATTAGAAGCCAGGATACAATTTCTGTAATGAGTGGCAAGGACAAGTGGCAGTCTGTGAGAGAGAGGATTGACCCACAGAGAGTTTTGGTTAATAAAACATAGCCTGCCTAGGCATAAAATGGCTGGATAGCCAACAAGGGTACTGTTCTATCTGTACATTTGAAAGAGACAAAGGATAGTTGATAAGGAGTCTAAGAGAGGTCACCTGTAGTGGATTGAACTGTGCCCCCCAAAAATACCAGTCAAATTGGCTAGGTCATGATTCCCTTGTATGATTGTCTAGCATTTTATCTTCTGATGTGATCTCCCTATATATTGTAAATCCTGTCACTACAATGTAATAAGGTGGATTAGCAGCAGTTGTATTGATGAGGTCTACAAGATTAGGTAGTGTCTTAAGCCAATCTCTTTTGAGATATAAAGGAGAGAAGCTAGCAGAGAGATATGGGGACATCATACCACTAAGAAAGTAGTGCTGGGAACAGAGCATGTCATTTGGACTTGAAGTTCCTGTGCTGAGATGCTCCCAGACCAAGGGAAGATTGATGACAGGGACTTTCCTCCAGAGCTGACACAGAGAGAAAGCCTTATCCTGGAGCTGACACCCTGAATTTGGACCTGTAGCTCACTAGAGAGTGAATAAATTTCTGTTTGTTAAATCCATCCACTTGTGGTATTTCTGTTATAGCATCAGTAGATGACTAAGGCATCACCTCAATTTAAAAAAAAAAAAAAAATTATAATATTTTGCCCAGTTTCTGGGCCTGTGCCAATGAACCTAGAAATCATTGACTAATGGGAAGTCTAAGTTCTCTAGTGGAAGGATCATTCAAAAGTAAGCAGGTATTTATGGCAATGTGTTTTCTAATCCTTCTTCAAATGGACCCATGACTACTTATTTGGACAATCATATACTAACCAAGAAAGCCCGTATGTGTCCGAGGAGAACTGTACTCCATAGAGTTCTCAAGGACTGATTTTTCAGAAGTAAATCACCGGGACTTTCTTCCAAGACTCTGACAACCAACCTTTGTGTAGGAGGGAGCATGTTAACCATTTGCACCATCCAGGGACCTTAGTCATACTTTAGGGAAATGAAATAGTTAAATATTTCATGATTGTTGGACAAATGGTCTGAGTTTACACTGCTACCTGAAGACTCGAAGCATCATTTTTGGTCATGTCTTAGAGTGGAGACTCATGGGGGGAGGGAGGCAAATAATAAATGAAGTTCTGACCCAACCCTAGCTCACAGTGGGTTCATGAAGCCACCCACTACTTATTTTCCTGCTCCCTAAATGTTGAGTTGAGACAGGTATATTTAGGAGTTGGCACAATGCAAATATTGGTTTCTTGGCCTATGGAGTAAGGTCAATTGTGATAAGGACGCCAAGTAGAAGCCTCCGAACAGTCCTCACTAAGGCCAAAATAGTAAATCATAGTACTATATCACATAGGGAATGGCAGAATTTAGTGCCACCCTGAAAACCTAAATGATAATGCTAGTGATGATTCCCAGCATTTGATTCAACATTATGGCACCTGCAAAACAAGATGGATCTTGGAGAATGACGATGAACTATAGCAACTCCGCCCACTTGTATCTACTGTGACAGATAGGTTGTCTTAGCCAGAAGAGATAAACAGATCTCTCATACATGGGATGAGATCATTATTATTACTTGTTAATGTACTTGGTTTTCTTTCCCTAACAGAACAAAAGGGTCACAGACAGTTTATACTCACTTGGATGCCTCCATGTTACGTTATCGTTCCCACCCTCTGTCATAATATAGTCCCATGAGACCTGGACGGCCTGAAAATCCTGCAAATGTCACAGTGGTCCACTCTATCAATGCCATTGTGCTAATTGGACCAGATGAGAAGTAAATGGCTAGTTCGTTGGAGGCCTTGGTAAGAGACATGTACTTAAGAGGATGGGTGATAAAATGTTGAGTTTTCAGGGGCCTGGTATGTGTCTGTAAAATTCTTAGGCATTCAGTGGTCTGGAGCATACTGGGACATCCCTACCTAAGTACCCTCTCAAAAAAGAAAAATCACAAGGTAGGTCTCTTTAGACTCTGAAAGTGCAATATTCCACACCTGAGAATGCTGTCCAAATGACGAAATGGGTGACATAAATGGTTCCAAGCTTTGTGTGGGATCTAAAGCAGCAAAGCTCTTGGCAGCAGGTCCAGTCTATGATGCAAGTAGCTCTTGCCTCTGTGGTATTACAAGTATCAATGATGGGAAAAGATACCATAGGAGTTTAGGACAAGCTTCAATGGAAGAATTATAAAGCCAAACCCTAGAATTCTGGAGGAAGGCCATGACACTTTCAGTGGAGAACTGTACACTATTTGAAAAATAGTACTTGCCGTGCCACTAGGCTCTGATAGAGACAGAGAGACTGGCCATGAGCAAAAAAAAAAAAAAAAAAAGATCATAAGATTTGAGGTTAAAGTTGCCTCTCATATGCTGGTTTGTGCTGGACTCACTAAGTCAAAAAGGCAAGAAGGCCCAGCCGTCATTTCTCTTAAAATGGAAGTTGTACATCTGGGCTTGTTGATGAAGAACAGAGGGCACAAGCAAGGTATCTACCTCTGTTGCACTTACTTCTCCCCAGTTCCCACTTTTGGCCACTTAAGAGAGAAAGAAAACCTAAGATTGGAAAGAGCTGAGCTGAGAGAGGTGAGCTGCCAGGTGTCAGAATAGTGGAATAAGACAACAAGCCAGAATTAAAGTAACAGTCGATCCTTTAATTTATTATAGCTTTGGAGCCCTGGAGGTGCAGTGGTTAAGAGCTCGCCTGCTAACCAAAAGGTTGGCAGTCTGAATCTACCAGCTGGCCCTTGGAAACCCTACGGGGCAGTTCTACTCTGTCCTATAAGGTCGCTATGAGTAGGAATTGACTCAATGGCAATGAATTTGGTTTTTTTTTTTTTTTTATAGCACAATCAAGAGGCTAAGCAGGAGAAAAGGAGCCCTGGTGGCATAATGGTTAAGTGATTGGCTACTCACTGGCTCTGCAGGAGAAAAAGACCTGGTAATCTGCTTCTGTAAAGATTACAGCCAAGGAACACACTATGGGGCCATTCTACTTTGTTAAGTGGGACCACTATGCGTCAGAATCAACTTGAGGGCACCTGACAACAACAAGCAGGAGAAAGTGCCAGCTCCCCCAATGTTCTGTATTTCCTCATGGAACAATGTTGGGCAAGGGTCAGGTGGATCAGTGCAGATGTGTCTCACTGTTGAGGGAGCTCATAGAAAGGCTCCTGCAGTTTTGTGCACCTGGGGGCTGGAGAGAGGGAAAGGGGGGAGGTCTAGGAGTGAAAAAGTACTGAGTACAGAGTCAGAGAGGGGAGAAGTGTCTTCAAGGCCTCTTTCCTCACACACACCTGTATCAGTAAGCCTCAGCAGAGGTGCTAGGAGATGGCCTCAGTCCAGGGTCTCTAATAAGGAGGACTCCATTTGGAGGCCTCTTGGCTAGAAATGCATATAAGCATAAGAGCATACCGTGCCAGGTGGGCCTGAGTCCTGGAGTGAAAATCCCTATAGAAACTGCAAAGTATTGGCTGTGCAAAAAGTCTGGCATGGGGAAAGTAGCTTCACCCATGAAGCCTGGCGGGTATGTCTTTGTAATTGCATGAAACTTTAAAGATCACACATAGGATTTTGTACTGGAGATGGACTCCTCACCATTAACTTTCTCTTAATAAGTTTCCCCAAGGGAATTATGCCCACTAGAAACCCCTGGGAGGAGCTTCTTCTAGAAATTACAAAAAACAGGTATCCCAGTAGTCAAGGGGTAGGCTTTAGTGGATGCTGAGATGTGCCTCCCACATTCCCTTTCATGGTGAAGGACTTACATTCCCAGCTGCAGGGAGTGCTGCTGGCCCACAGTACTTAGTTGACTGTCCTCTTCACATTGCCTTGGTAGAAAACTGTCACATCGGTGTCATTTCCCTTTCCAGGGCAGCCCACATTCAATGACTGATGAAGGATACAAAGGTCTTACCTTTTAACCTCAGTTGGGAATAACTCTAAAGGGCCATCCATACTTCAAACTCACTGGATTGCCCGAAGCCTTGTTTGAGATTGCACTGCAGTCCAACTTCTCCCTTTGTCCAGTCCTGCTTCTTCTCTCTCCTTCTTCCACAGCGGTCAATTCCAGGAGCACTCTCAATAAACCAAATAAACCTCCTGCGCATCAATCTATGTCACGGGCTGCTTTCTGGGCATCAGCCTATGACAAATAATAAAACATTTAAATTAGTTTCAAAATCTTATGTAGTAGATGTGAACTATCTTATTTTTATCAAAAGAAGTAAATAGCTCATTAAATTAAATAAAATTACTTTGAGAAGTTTTATGACTCTTGATTTGCATAATTTTAAAATGCCATTATAAAAGTATTTTTGCTATGTATTGTCAGCTCTTGCTCAAATGAGTATTTAAATCCTCATCATTTTGTAATTATCATTACCATTATCATTATTAAGGTTTCAATTATAAAAAAAAAAGGGTCACCTGATTTTTCTCTTTTGCCTAAAGACTCAATTCCTGTCCTTTCAATATTCTCTAAGAATTTAGAGCACTAACTCTGTGTAAAAACTGCAGTTTAAACCCTCATAATAATATCAAGATTTCAATGAGGAACATTTTGGAAGTTGACCTTCCAGATGACTCAGTGAAGAACACAACAGCAATTAACACAAATCCAGAAAGATTTGGAGTTGGCAATTTTATAAACACTTGGTATTTAATAAGGGCTTAAAGTTTTCATTATTGTCATTGTTTGTTCTTTTTTTATTTGTGAACAAAAAAATAATTTTCCACATTTGAAATCTACTTTGTCAACATGAAAAATAAACGTCAGAGTAAATTTAAAAAAATTGAAAAAAGGCAAGTGATTGTCTGAGATTGTCTAATATCATTTGGATAAACCTTGTACTTGGTTAGAGCATGATGTGTATTTTGATGATCATATTGGAATTCTGGATTGATTATACAATGTAGTTTGATCATGTGTCAGACTGTAATTTTATAGCTTGTGGTGTTAATTGGCAAAGAACTTTGGGCTGTTGATTTTACTCTGTGATGCATTTAATTAATTTGATTCATTCAGTTTTACCCTGAATGTCTTTGATCCCTTGCTGCTTTTTCTCTTGGTAGCAATGAAACAAGACTATCCTGAAATCTCTGAATTCTTGTAATTAAAATTTATCAATTTTACTTGTAGGATCTGAGACAAAATGTAAAGGGCATTGTAAAAAGACATAGCAAATGGATCCGACACTGCCATGATCAGAGAGAAAAGAGTAAATTTCATGAGGCAAAGTGTAACAAGGGTAAGGATGAGGAAAACACAGATAGGTAAGTACAGCTCTTCCTAGATGAACTTTAGACTAAAATTATGTCTTTGACTATCATCCTCAGTATTTTATTCAGGTATCTTTCTCTCAAGTTTAACCTTCTTTTGCTTTTGGATCTTCTTAATATTTCCTTTGTAGTTTTCTGTCATCTCAACTTAAATTTGTCAAAACAAATGAATTGGCTCACTTGACTTCTTCCATAGACCCTGGTTTTGTAGTAGTTAAGAGCTCATTGTCCTTTCACTCCATATGCTTAACTTCATAATAAACCCTATTCATTCCTACAATCCTGCTTCGGTTCACTTTTACCCCTGTCTATACTTTGATGGGAGTTCTTAGGTAGTATAAACCATTAAAATGAGTAGCTGCTAACTGAAAGTTTGAAGTTTGAGTCCACCCAGAGGTGCCTCGGGAGAAAGGAGTTGTCACAGATTGAATAGTGTCCCCCCAAAATATCTGTCAAACTGGCAAGTCCATGATCCCCAGTATTGTGTGATTGCCCACCATATTGCTATCTGATATGATTTTCCTGCGTGTTGTAAATCCTATCTCTTTGGGATTAGCAGCAGTTATGTTGATGAGGCAGGACTCAATCTAAGAGATTAGATTGTGTCTTGAGCCAATCTCTTCTGAGATATAAAAGAGAGACATGGGGATTTCATTACCACCAAGCAAAAGGAGCCAGGAGTGCACATCTTTAGACCTGGCGTCCCTGTGCTGAAAAGCTCCTAGACCAGGGGAAGCTTGGTGACAAAGAACCTTCCTCCATGGCCAACACGGAGAGAAAGCCTTCCCCTGGAGCTGGAACCCTGAATTTGAGCTTTTAGCCTGCTAGACTGAGAGAATAAACTTCTGTTTTTAAAGCCATCCGCTTGTGTTTCTGTTACAGCAGTGCTAGGTAACAAAAACAGGCCTGGAGATCTACTTCTGAAAAATCAGCCATTGAAAACCCTAAGGATAACAGTTCTACAATGACACCCCTGGAGGCACCATGAGTTGGAATTGACTCCAAGACAACTTTTTTTTTTAATACTTCATTTCCAGTTAATATAATTCTGATCCTTGAAGGTGTATGTGCAACACAAAGTTTCCTGACAATCACAGCAGAAATGATCTCTCCTTCTTTAGATTACCTACAGTATTTATAGTTGGAACTTATGCTCAGTTATTTTTTAATTTTATTCATTCATTTAAAATTAAAGGATAATTTGTATCAGGCACTGAGTTAGTATCCAATGAATAAAATGTTTCTCTCCTAGAAGTGTTGAAAGCTACACTCCAACTGGTAGTTTTTTTTTTTGTTGTTGTTGTTGTTATCTTGCATTTCATTCCTTTCTGCATACATATGTCTCACTGACCCAATTCAGTTGTAGAATCTTTGAGGTCAGGGACTGCCATGTCTTTATATCTCACACTCCACGAAGATGTGTACACTCCACGTGATACCTGCTGGCTACATTTGATACACCTGGACTTTACAATGGGCAATCCTCTAAGGAATAATATTTCTGCAGACAAGCTATGAATGGTTGAGTGAACAACTGTGAAGACTACAATTTAGGGACAGAAATCTAATGCCAAAGGTCAAACAATAATGTGGAATCTTAGTCCCAATACCAAGGAAGATCCTGGTTAGTAGACTGAGAAGTGAAGACAAGAAAGCAACCAAGAGTAAGATGAATCAGAAGATAAAAATAAAATATGGATCCAAGAAATCTTCTGTTTCTTTGCCTGTGAGAGACTTGGGAATATTAAGGGCAGAAACACTGCCACGTGCTTTACTCTTCTGAGAAGGGCACTGTCTTGGTAGAGCAATTACCCTCACCATTTGCTACCCTAGAGTTCCATTGTTCTGTCTCTCTCTTATCCCTCAGGGACAGAGCACAGCTGTGTGTTACTCATTTTGGTATCTACTGAAATTCTTAGCAAGTATTTTAAACAGAGTAAACTCTAAATAAACATTTTTTAATTGAACATAATTCTCTCTCACACACGTGTATATAATATACACATCTAATGAACGTTGTTTCACTATAACTTCTAATTTTATAAAGCTGTGAGTAGACAAAATTATGCCAAGTATCAAAACTATGAAGAGCTTACATTGTGAACCTTCCTGTTCTAGTCAAGAACTATTGATTTTCCCCTTTTATTCCCTTGATACAGTATCTAGATCGTTTGTAATTATTATCAATCAGAAAGGTATCATGTGAGGAGGAGGACTTGGCCTATTATTGGCTTCGAAGCTAGAAGAAGACAGCCAGCAACCAATGAATGTGGACTGCCTCTAGGATCTGAAAAAGGCAAATAAATCAATTCTTCCCTAGAGTTTCTAGAAAGGAATGCAATTCTGCCAAAAAAGAAATCTTAATTTTAGTTCAGTGATCCCCTTTTTGGACTTCTAAACAACAGAACTATAAGATTCTTCAGTGTAATAAATTTGTCTTGTTTTCAACTATTATGTGTGTGCTAATTTGTTACAGAAGCAATAGAAAACAAAAAAGAGAATGAGGTAGCTAAGAATTAACTGGATATACATTATATGCCAAAGCATTGTTCAAAAAATATTTTTAAACGTGGAGACACATGGTGCATGCATGTACTTGGCGTGCTTAGTTGGTAGTTACTTATTGCCTGGGTTTAGTACACGTAAGAATTGCAGAGTAATTGTGGTGTGTGTGAAATCATATAACAAAGGAAAGAGGAAGTCAAGAATAGAATGAGGTGGCAAAAGGGATGAAGACAGAACACTGAGAACTGCCAACCTCTAAGTGTGTGAATTAGAGGAAAGAAGTCAGGAAAACAGACTAAGAAAGGTTCAGAAAGGTAAAATAAAACAAGCTGTTTGAAGTGTGATAGCCATTGCAATCAAGTTGATTCTGACTCATAGCGACCTTATAAGACAGAGTAGAACTGCCCCACAGGGTTTCCAAGGATTGGTTGGTGGATTCAAACTGCTGACCTTTTGGTTTGTGGCCAAAGCACTTAAACACTCTGCCACCAGGGCCCCTTGAAGTGTCACAGAAAATAAGAAAAAAAAAAAATGTTTCAAAGAAGAGAGTGTGGTCAACTATTTCAAGCGCTTCTGAATCAGACGAGTACTGGTAGATTGGAAATCCCTATTGACTTTCTCTTAGTAGAGAAGTGTTAGGAAAGTAGTAATGATGGTTGTGGCGGCTGGTGCATAGGTAGGACTGGAAACAAAGGATTATTGGTAGAGAAAATAAACTACAGTACACCTTAAAGTGAAAATATTCATGGAAAATGCATATGTTTTCTTTTTAAAAATCTTTTTGGTAAGGTTCCATAAAAATGCCTGAGGGGCAGAAATTTCATTCAGATAAATTTCCACTTGAAATTATGTCATATAATTCGTAAATGTCGATAGAAAATGAATGTAAAGATATAACTGCTTGCAACAATCAGTGTAATAGAGAAGGGAAGGCATTTACACATCAGTAAATTACGTAAAAAGAGACATTTTCAGGATGAATAGACTTTCCAAAAGGTCGCTGCAATAGATGTACTCCTTAAGCTCTTGTAATGTACCCAATTTATGAGTCATAATCCAAAAGAAAACAAAGAGTTTCTTTGAAATACAGGTATAAAGACTTTTCTTTGAGAACCATATCTTGAATGAGTGGTCTGTGAAAGCTGACAAAGCAAATCTGCAAGTCATCACATTGATGCACATACAAGGGCCAAGCTTGTCCAGATGTCTAATACGGCACAGATGGGCTGGCGAGGCATTTGGCTGTAGTTTTCTTGTAAACATAAGAGAAAGCAGTACCCAAAGCTAACTTTGAAGGCAGTAGCCTTCCAGTTGGGGTAATGTACTGAGCCGGCTTACTGTCACAGTGCTAACTGTCATCAGCACCCTGCTGCTCTCCTGCTTGGCGGCCTGAGAAAGGTATAGCCTCTGTGCACACAGTAGAGCTACAGCCAGGAAAAGCTGTCAAAACCGGCAGCAGCTCCCTGACTAGGTTCCATGACCTAGTTAAGGAGTTGGGAGATATTTTCCTCTTATACTTTGTGGAATTTGGTATGGTTTTTACATGGAAGATGTCAGACACAGGAGATTAACTTCCATGGTATATAGCACCATAGGAAACAAAAAATAAAAGAGAAAGAAAGCACAAAAGAGAGATTTGCGTTGAAGTTAAATTTCTATTTCATTCAACTAGAAAGACAACAAATCTGAAGTCATGTACAAATCTGAAGTCAAGGTGGGTTTGTGTGTGTGTATGTGTGCATGCGTATGTATGCGTGTATAATACTTATTCTTAAAATCTCTTTTGTGCTAATGGAAACACACGATTCTCAGCACTCTTAAAAGATCCTATGTCATTTAAGAAAACGAAATATATTAAGTGCCAAAATGTGTTTTTTTCTTGCTATTTGCCAAGATACTAAACTTAAATAAAAATATCTTTATTCAGAAAAATAGCTATATATTTTTAATTGGAGTTTATTTTTTTATAATTTATAGTGTCCAAAACACTCTCACTCATAGTTTTTTTTCCAGTTTATTGGAAGCTGAAAAAAACTTTACATGTGAAGTGACATCAACATACTAGTAAAATAAATATCGTTATGATGTTCTCACCTTTTAGAGTCCATCACATCAAGTAGATATTAAAAAACACTCCATTTTAGAAAAGTAGCCTGAGGAAAAAAGAAAAAAATAAAATAAATGTAACTGAGGAGAAATTCTGTCACATGGAAATTTTTCTAACCAGACCCACCTTTTTTTTTTTTTTCCTGTGCTTTGAATATTAACAGATTCAGTTTGTTCATACTTTTCCTGTTTATCACAGACCCTAACTACTAAAAACCAAAGGTTGCCCCAAATAATGGCACCCATTTCTTTGCATTCACATTACGTAACAAAAAATTAGAATTAGGTAATTTTTTGATTTGTTGTATTTCCAATCATGAGGCCCAACCATGAGGAATGTGAAATAGGCAGGAAACACAGGGAGCTGGAAGCTTCATATTGCAAAAAGCATACGTCACTCTGTGGCAAGAGAGCTGTGGCTTATGGGAAACTGTGCTGTAGTAGGGGATAAACCCGTAAAGATGTCCCGTGTTCTCTAACATCTGAAAGTTTTTCCTCCCAGTTAAATTATGTGTCTTCTTATTTTGTGGTTAAAAGACTCTGGTATCAATAATGTTTTTGAATATTGCCAAAAGGAGACTTACATATGTATGAATTTAACAATATACAGGAATTGTTGTTTATACATTGTGAAAAATTACATGTCAAAATGTTAGCCTAATAAATTATTTGAGAAAATAGGTGCCGGGTTAGCAACTGAATCTTGTCTTTACTTAAATTATTTTATCAGTATATTTTGTAAAGTTACTTATTTATTCAAAACTACTTTAGTACAGGAAGAATACAAAGTTGCTTTTTCACTAATCTATAATACAACATTTACATTTATGGCAAGCCCTTATACACTTCAAATAAAAGAATAAAATTGGAAGAAACAAAACTAAACGGTCTTTATATCTCCAATTTTTCTCTAGTTTGTCACACCTCTGAGGTCATACACCAGAGTAAGGGATTTACGTAAATTACCCGTATTAGATGTTATCATTATGTTTTGTAATATAATTAAATAAAAATTAAAGTTAGTATTTTGTATCATTTTTTTAAAAATCGACTCAGTTATGATCTAGTGATTTATGACTAGAAATACTTAACTGGTAAAAAAATAGGAGCCACTATTTATTTTTCCCCAATTTTATTTTTGAGTTACAGAGCGGGTAATTATCTTTTGTTTGGGAGGAATTTATATATTTTTAATAACATTTTATTGCTTTTTTGGTGAAAGTTTACAGAGCAAGTTAGGTTCCCCTTTGACAATTTCTACACAAATTGATCAATGACATTAGTTACACTTTTCACATTGTGTCAACATTCTCATTAATTGTGTTCTTGTTGGTCCATTTCCAGTATTCTAATTTCCCTGCCCCCTTATCTTCTCATTTTTGCTGTGAATTAATGTTATGCTTTTGAACACATACAGATTTTTTTTTTTAGTAGAACACTGATCTAATGGGTAATACCCTTTATTTTGTGAGTTACTGATTTTCTGTTAGAAGGTGATCTCTAGGGATAGTTTTGGTTCAAGGTTTAAAGAGTGTCTCAGGGCAGTTGCTTCAGGAAGTCCTTTGGCCTCAGGTGGTCTAGTTAGTTGGGCCATTTTTAAAAAATTGAGTTTTGTTCTACCTTTTTCTCTCATTTTTTTTTTTTTTAACCAAGATCATCTTTTGTGTCCCATGTCAGATTGGTCAGTGATGGTAACTCGGGATCATCTATTTATTCTGGTCAGGATAGTTGAGGTCATGGCTCATATAGGCTTATCAGGCTTGTATACGTGTTTCTTCTCTGTGATTTTAGTTACCTTCTTATTCTTTCGCTCCTGATAAGTAGAGACCAATAGTTGTATCTCAGACAGTCGCTCACAAGCTTGTAAGGCCTGGATGCTACTCACTTAACTAGGACCCCAGAACATGAACTTTATGAGCTACATTATGCCAGTTAACTGAGTTGTCCCATGAGACTATTATCCTAAGCCTTCAAACTGAGAAAACCAACCTAGGAAGGTGTTTGGTTATGTCTGAGCAGTATCTGTAGTTGGGCCTTCAATGAATATGTATGTCTGCCTACTTATGTCTATATTTACATATCTGTATTTACATGTACCTATACCATTTTTCAGAGTGGTTATGTTTTTTACAGTCCCACCAGCAATGTTTATTTTTTTTTTATACCATTTTTCAGAGTGGTTATGTTTTTTACAGTCCCACCAGCAATGGATAAGGGTTCCAATCTCCCTACATCCTTGCCAACATTTGTTTGTTTGTTTGACCATTGCCCTTTTTGCAGGGATGATATTGCACCTCACTGTAATTTTAATTGGCATCTTGCTAACTGCTAGTGATCATGAGCATCTTTTAATGTTTGTTGGATGCTTGTATGCCTTTTTTGGTGAAGGCTCTGTTCATGTCCTTAGCCCATTTTATAAGTGGATTGTTCCTCCTTTCGTTCTTGTGTTGTTGAAGTTTTCTATAAATTTTGGAGTTTAGAGCCTTACCTGATACATCATTTCCAAAGATTTTTTCCCCAAACTTTTAGTTGTCTTTTTACTCTTTTGATAATGTCTTTTGATGAGCATAAGTTTTTAATTTTTAAAAGGTTCCGTATATTTGTTTTGTCTTCTTCTATTCATGCAGTTGCTGTTATGTTTGTTATTCTATTTTTACAAAGGATTAGGTCTCCACAGTTTTCTCCCTATATTTTCTTTCAGGAATTTTATAGTTTTAGGTTTTACATTTACGGACTTTAATCCATTTCAAGATAGTTTTTGTGTATGATGTAAGGTCTGAGTCTGGTTTCATTTTTCTGCAAGAGATAATCCAATTTTTCCAGCAGCATTTATTGTTGTTGTTGTTAGGTGCTGTAGAGTCGGTTCCGACTCATAGCGACCCTCTGCACAACAGAACGAAACACTGCTCGGTCCTGAGCCATCCTTACAATCGTTGTTATGCTTGAGCTCCTTGTTGCAGCCACTGTGTCAGTCCACCTCGTTGAGGGTCTTCCTCTTTTCTGCTGACCCTGTACTCTGCCAAGCATGATGTCCATCTCCAGGGACTGATCCCTCCTGACAACATGTCCAAAGTATGTAAGACGCAGTCTCACCATCTTTGCCTCTACGGAACATTCTGGCTGTACTTCTTCTAAGACAGATTTGTTGGTTCTTTTGGCATCCATGGTATATTCAATATTCTTCGCCAACACCACAATTCAAAGGCGTCAATTCTTCTTCGGTCTTCCTTATTCATTGTCCAGCTTTCACATTAATGTGATGCAATTGAAAATACCACGGCTTGTGTCAGGCATACCTTAGTCTTCAAGGTGACATCTTTGCTTTTCACACTTTAAAGAGGTCCTTTGCAGCAGATTTACCCAATGCAATGTGTCTTTTGATTTCTTGACTGCTGCTTCCATGGCTGTTGATTGTGAATCCAAGTAAAATGAAATCCTGGACAACTTCAATCTTTTCTCCATTTATCATGCTGTTGCTCATTGGTCCAGTTGTGAGGATTTTTGTTTTCTTTATGCTGAGGTACAATCCATACTGAAGGCTGTGGTCTCTGATCTTCATCAGTAAGTGCTTCAAGTTCTCTTCATTTTCAGCAAGCAAGGTTGTGTTATCTGCATAACACAGGTTGTTAATAAGCCTTCCTCCAATCCTGATGCCTCGTTCTTCTACATATAGTCCAGCTTCTCAGATTATTTGCTCAGCATATAGATTGAATAGGTATGGTGAAGGAATACAACACTGATGCACACCAATCAGTTTCCCCTTGTTCTGTTGGAACAACTGCCTCTTGATCTATGTAAAATTTCCTCATGAGCACAATTAAATGTTGTGGAATTCGCATTCTTCACAATGTTATCCGTACTTTGTTATGATCCAAACAGTCGAATGCCTTTGCATAGTCAATAAAACCCAGGTAAACATTCTTCTGGTATTCTCTGCTTTCAGCCAGGATCCATCTGACATCAGCAATGATATACCTGGTTCAACATCCTCTTCTGAAACTGGCCTGAATTTCTAGCAGTTCCCTGTCAATAAACTACTGCAGCCATTTTTGAATGATCTTCAGCAAAATTTTGCTTGCGTGTGATATTAATGATATTGCTCTATAATTTCTACATTCCTTTGGATCACCTTTCTTGGGAATAGGCATAAATACGGATGTCTTCCAGTCAGTTGGCCAGGAAGCTGTCTTCCATGTTTCTTGGCATAGAAGAGTGATCACCTCCAGCTGCATCTGTCTATTGAAACATTTCAATTGATATTCCATCAATTCCTGGAGCCTTGTTTTTCGCCAATGCTTTCAGAGCAGCTTGGACTTCTTCCTTCAGTACCATCGGTTCCTGGTCATATGCCACCTCTTGAAATGGTTGAACATCTACTAATTCTTTTTGGTATAATGACTCATCTTCTTTTGATGCTTCCTGCATGGTTTAATATTTCCCCATAGAATCCTTCACTATTGTAACTCGAGGCTTGAGTTTTTTCTTCAGTTCTTTCAGCTTTTTTTCTGCATTGGATGGACTTTGACACCGTGTTGAAAATTAGCTGTCCATAGACAGTTGGGTTTATTTCTGCTTTCTTAACATTATTTTTCATTGATTGAATTGTGCCCCCCAAAAATATGTGTATCAATTTGGTTATGTCGTGGTTCCCAGTATACTGTGATTGTCCACCATTTTGTCATCTGATGTGGTTTTCCTATGTGTTGTGAATCCTATCACTATGATGTTAATAAGATGAATTGTTTTGTTGTGTCTTAAGCCAATCTATTTTGAGGTATAAAAGAAAGATATAAAAGAAAGAAGTGAGCAGAGACAGAAGGACCCTCACATCACTAAGAAAGAAACACTAGGAGCATACTATATCGTTTGGGCCCAGGGTCTCTGCACTAAGAAACTTCTCAACCAGGGAAAAATTAATGACAAGGACCTTCCTCCAGGGCCGACAAAGAAAGCCTTCCCCTGAAGCTGACACACCGAATTCAGACATCTGGCCTACTAGACGGTGAGAGAATAAACTTCTCTTTGCTAAAGCCATCCACTGGTGGTATTTCTGTTATAGCAGCACTAGAAGACTAAGACACTATTCCACTGGTTTATGTGTTGTTGTTGAATGAATACCAGCCTGTTTTGATTACAGTGGCTGAATACTATGTTTTGATATCAAGGGAGTGTGAGGACTCACACTTTGTGCTTTTTCTTCAGTATTACTCCAGCTATTTGGAATTTCTTTCATTTCCATATGAAGTTTGTTAATTATTTTTCCATTTCGGTGAAGACTGTTGTTGAGACCTGTATCGGGGTTGGATTTTATCTGTCGGTCACTTTAGGTAGAACTGACACTTTCACTGTATTAAATATTATAATCCAGGAGAATGGAATGTTTGTCCTTTTTTATTGGTCTCTTTTAATCTCTTGTAGTACTGTTTTATAATTTTCATTGTATAAGTCTTTTATGTCCCTGGTTAGATTAAATCCTAGGTATTTTATATTTTGGAGGGCAATTGTAAATTATGTTTTCTTGATTTCCTTTTCACTGTACTCTTTGATAGTGTAAAGGAATCCAACTGATTTTTGTGTGCTGATCTTGTATCCTGAAACATTGCTAAATTCTTCTGTTAGCTTCAACATTTTTGTGTGCGTGTGTGTGTGTGTGTGTGTTTGTGTGTGGAATCTTTAGGGTCTTCTGTGTATAGGATCAGAAACCCTGGTGACTTAGTGGTTAAGAGCTATGGCTGCTAACCAAAAGGTTGGCAGTTCGAATTTACCAGGTGCTCCTTGGAAACCCTATGGGGCAGTTCTACTCTGTCCTATAAGGTTACTATGAGTCGGAATTGACTCAACGGCAACAGGTTTGTTTTTTGATGTATAGGATTATGTCATTTGCAAACAGAGAGTTTGACTTCTCTTTTATTTGGTTATACTTGTCTTAGTCATCTAGTGCTGCTGTAACAAAAATGCCATAAATGGATGGCTTTAACAAAGAGAAATTTATTTCCTCACCGTAGAGTAGGCTAAAAGTCCAAATTCAAGGCGTCTACTCTAGGGGGGTTATTATTTCTTTTTTGTGGTAGTTTTTGGCTTCTTTTTTTTTTTTTTTTTCTATTTGTTCAAGTTGTCATTTTAAGTTATTGATTTTGGATATTTCTTCTTTTTAAATGTAGGTATTTATGGCTATGAATTTCCCTCTGAGCACTCCTTTTGCTATATCCTAAAGGTTTTGATATGTTGTGTTTTCATTCTGGTTTGTTTGTAAGAATTTGTTTTTAATTTCAGGTTTGAATTCTTCTATGACCCAATAGTTTTTCAGAAGTATATCATTTAGTTTCCCTGTATTTACTTTTTTCCCCTTATTTTTCTTGTTGTTGATTTCTAGCTTCATACCCTTATGATCTGAGAAGATGCTTTGTATGATTTCGATCTTTTTAAAGGTGTTAAGCCTGTTTTGTGTCCTAGCATATGGTCTATTCTGGAAAATGATCCATGTGCACTTAAGAAATGTGTATTGTTCTGCTGATGGGTGGAGTATTCTATATATGCCCCTTAGGTCCAAATGGCTCATGGCTTTATTTAAGTTCTCATGTTCCTATTAATCTTCTTTCTACACGTTCTGTCTAGAATTGAAAGTGGTGTGTTGAAGTCGCCTACTATTATTATGGAGTTGTCTGTTTCTCCTTTCCTATTAGTCAGTATTTGTTTCATGTATTTCGCAGCATTGCTGTTAGGTACATACGTATTTATAATTGTTATGTCTTCTTGCTGAAATGACCTTTTTCTTATTATGTAATACCCTTCTTTATCTCTTGTAATAGATTTTGCTCTAAAGTCTATTTTATCTGATATCAGTATTGCCACCCCTACTCTTTTTTGTTTCCTGGTTGCATGAAAAAGATTTTCTCCATCATTTTATTTTCGGTCGGTTTATCCCCTGATGTCTAAGATATGTTTCTTGTACACAGCAAATTAATAGATAGTGTTTTCTTACCCATTTTGCCACTCTCTGCCTTTTGTATGGAACATTTAGACCATTTATATTTAAGGTTATTACTGACAAAAAAGTGTCTACTGCATTAATTTTGCTATTTGTTTTTTGAGTGTTTCATATCTCCTTTGATTTTTATTATCATTTTCCTGCTTTTCTTTGTATCTTGCTGCTGTCTTTTGATGAGTCTTTTTCTTCATTTCATCTGTGCATTTTTTCTCAGTGATTTCTTAGTGGTTACCACACATGTTACATTACATGACTTACAATTGCAACAACATTTAACATATAAACAACAGTTAAAACACCACCTTAACATATTAAATCTATTCCTAATATGTTCCTCCTTCTCCCATTTCTATTGGTGAGCTTCCATTAATGTCCTTGTACATTCTATATCCAGTGGGTTTCCTTCGTACGTATTTCTTATATCTTGATATTGTATTGTTTGTGGGATTATATTATTGAGTTTATGCCCCCAAGACATTATGTACTTGGTCCCTATGATTGCTGGTTTTATTGCATTTCCTAGAGGTTTCTCTCCATCTCTTATTATTTTTTCCTCCTGTGTGTAGATGTGAGTATTTGTTTAGTGTTCTTACCTTTCCGTTTGGAATACTCCCTTGAGTAATATTTGCAGAGCTGGTCTGGTAGTGAAAAATTTCCAGAGCTTCTGTTTAATTGGGATGTCTAGATTTCTCCCTTGTTTTGAATTACAACCTTACTGGGTAACAAATACTTGGCTGGCAATTGTTTTCATTTAATATTTTATGTATGTCCCTCCATTGTCTCCTGGCCTCTAGATTTTCCAGGGAGAAATCTGCACTAAATCTTATGAAGGACATTTGGTATGTTATATTGTGTTTTTCTCTTGCTGATTTCAGGATTCTTTCCTTTTCTTTAGCTTCCACAAATTTTATTAAGATGTGTTAAGATCTTTTTATACTTCTTCTAATTGTGGTTTATGTAGCTTCCTGTATTTGCCTGTTTGGTTCTCTGTCCAGGTCTGAGAAATTCTTTCTGATTATTTCTTGGAAAATTCTTTCTATGTCTTTATTGTTATTATGGTGCTCTGGAATTCCATTGATTCTAATGTTAGATATCTAAATTGAATCCCACATTTCCATTTGGCTTTCTTTGCTTTTCTTTGTTCTTTTGTCTTAGTTGTCTTGAGACTGTTCAGTTATTTTGTCTTCTAATTCACTTAGTTTATCTTCTGCCTGACTCTATTGTTTAGTGTTTGTCTTCCTTTTTTTTAATTCAGTTGCTTTATTCTTCAGTTCCAGTAGTTCTCTTATTCTTATTTTTTGGTTTTCCATTTCCTTGTTGAGTTCCTCATTTTGTTGCTCCACTTGCTTCCTGATCCCTATTATTTTGTTTTCTGTGTGCTTTCTTTTTTCTCACCATAGTTACCACCATTGTGTCAAAATCTAGCCTCCACTGGAGAAATTTTCTCTTCTTTATGTTTTCTTTTAGATTGGTTGTTCCTCTCTTGTGATTTTGTGTGTTTTACTACTTTGGTTGAACTTGGGCCATTTTAATATCTTTTCCTTTTAATTTGAATACTTTAAATTCTGTTCTGATATTCACTGGAAAACTTTCTGGTTTTAGTCGCTTGATTTTTCTCCACTCTATTCACCTAAGAACCACTAGAAGGTATTCTTAGCCTTCAGTTTTTTTTCAGTGCAAATTCAGGAATTCTGGGTGAAGACCTAGTGGTGCAGTGATTAAGAGCTACATTTGCTAGAGTGTCAGGATACAAGATAAACACACAAAAAATCAGTTGTATTCTTCTACACCAACAAAAAGAACATCGAAGAGGAAATTTCCAATCAAAACCATTTACAGTAGCCCCCAAGAAGATGAAATACTTAGGAATAAATCTTACCAGAGTCGCGAGAGACCTAGACAAAAAAAAAAAAAAAAAAAAAACAAGACACTACTGCAAGAAACCAAAAGAGCCCTACATAACTGGAAAAACATACCTTGCTCATAGATAGGAAGACTTAACATTGTAAAAATGTCTATTCTACCAAAAACGATCTGTAGATACAATGCAATTCCAATCCAAATTCCAATGATATTTTTTAATGAGCTGGGGAAAAAAATCACCAACTTCATACGGAAGGGAAAGAGGCCCTGGATAAGTAAAGCATTACTGAAAAAGAGAAACAGAGTGGGAGGCCTCACTCTACCTGATTTTGGAACATATTATACTGCCAGAGTAGTCAAAACAGCCCAGTACTGGTACAACAATAGATACGTAGACCAATGGAACAGAATTGAAAATCCCGACATAAATCCATCCACATACGAGCAGTTGATATTTGACAAAGGCCCAAAGTCAGTTAAATTGGGAAAAGACAGTCTTTTTAACATATGGTGCTGGCATAGCTGGATATCGATCTGCAAAAAAATGAAACAAGACCAATATCTCACACCATGCAGAAAAACAAACTCGAAATGGATCAAAGACCTAAATATTAAAACTAAAATGATAAAGATCATGGAAGAAAAAATAGGGACAACACTAGGAGCCCTAATACATGGCATAAACAGTATACATAACATTACCAACAATGCACAAACACCAGAAGAGAAACTAGATAAGTGGGAGCCCCTAAAAATCAAATCAAAGTTGGAATGCCCATCCAAAGACTTCACCAAAAGAGTAAAAAGATTACCTACAGACTGGGAAAAAGGTTTTAGCAATGACATTTCTGATCACCGCTTGATCTCTAAAATCTACATGATACTACAAAACCTCAAGTACAAAAAGACAAATAACCCAATTAAAAATGGGCAAAGAATATGAACAGCACTTCACTAAAGAAGATATTCAGGCTGCTAACGGATACATGAGGAAAAGCTCACAATTATTAGCCATTAGAGAAATGCACATCAAAACTACAATGAGATTCCATCTCACTCCAACAAGGCTGGCATGAATCCAAAAAAACCAAAATAATAAATGTTGGAGAGGTTGTGGAGAGACTGAAACACTTATACACTGCTGCTGGGAGTGTAAAATGGTACAACCACTTTGGAAATTGATTTGGAGATTCCTGAAAAAGCTAGAAATAGAACTACCATATGATCCAGCAATCTCACTCCTTGGACTATATCCTGGAGAAATAAGAGCCTTTACACAAACAGATATATGCACACCCATGTTCATTGTAGCACTGTTTACAATAGCAAAAAGGTGGAAGCAACCAAGGTGCCTGTCAGTGGATGAATGGATAAATAAATTATGGTGTATTCACACAATAGAATACTACACATCAATAAAGAACAATGATGAATCCAAGAAACATTTCATAACATGGAGGTATCTGGAAGGCATTATGCTGAGTGAAATTAGTCAGTTGCAAAAGGACAAATATTGTTTGAGACCACTGTTATAAGAACTCAAGAAATAGTTTAAACAGAGAAGAAAATATTCTTTGATGGTTACGAGAGTGGGGAGGGAGGGAAGGAGAGGGGTTTTCACTAATTAGATAGTAGATAAGAACTATTTTAGGTGGAGGGAAAGACAACACACAATACAGGAGAGGTCAGCACAACTGTACAAAACCAAAAGCAAAGATGTTTCCTGAATAAACAGAATGCTTTGAAGGCTAGTATAGCACAGGCAGAGGTTTGGAGGCCATGGTTTCAGGGGACATCTAAGTCAATTGGCATAATAAAATCTATTAAGAAAACATTCTGAGTCCCACCTTGGAGAGTGGCATCTGGGGTCTTAAACGCTAGCAAGTGACCATCTAAGATGCATCAATTGGTCTTAACCCACCTGGAGCAAAGGAGAATGAAAAACACCAAAGACACAAGGTAATTATGAGCCCATGAGACAGAAAGGGCCACATAAACGAGAGACTACATCAGCCTGAGACTAGAAGAGCTAGATGGTGCCCAGGTACTCCTATGACTACCCTGACAGGGAACACAACAGAGAATCCCTTAGGGAGCAGGAGAGCAGTGGGACGCAGACCTCAAATTCTTGTAATAAGACCAGATTTAATGGTCTTACTGAGACTAGAAGGACCCCAGAGGTCATGGCTGTCAGACCTTCTGTTATCCCAAGACAGGAACCATTCCCAAAGCCAACTCTTCAGACAGGGATTGGACTGGACTATGGGATAGAAAATGATACTGGTGAAGAGTGAGCTTCTTAGATCAAGTAGACACATAGGCTATGTGGACAGCTCCTGTCTGGAGGAGAGATGAGAAGGCAGAGGAGGTCAGAAGCTGGATGAATGGACACAAAAATAGAGAGTGGAGAGGAGTGTGCTGTCTTATTAGGGGGAGAGCAACTAGAAGTGTGTAGCAAGGTGTACATGAATTTTTGTTTGAGAGGCTGACTTGATTTGTAAACTTCCACTGAAAGCACAATAAAAATTAAAAAAAAAAAAAGAGCTGCAGCTGCTAACCAAAAGGTCAGCATTTAGAATCCATCAGCCGCTCCTTGGAAACCCTATTGGGGCAGTTCTACTCTGTCCTATAGTGTTGCTGTGAGTTGGAATCAACTCGACAGCAACGGATTTGGTTTTTGTTTGGGTTCTTGAACTCTGGTGTTGAACACACATATGTGGTGGATTTGAGCTGGCTGCAGACACTCACTTAAGTGGCAGTGTTTGGTTTTCCATTGCCAAAGTTTGGGTTGCTCTATGTTATTTCCCTCACAAACACCCCTGCACAGACTTTCCTACAATATCCTGCTGTGGGCAGGGAGCATTTTCCCTCTGTGTTTCCTATCTGGAGTTTCTCCTCATTCTGGTGCCTTTTCAACTCCTCCCAGTCCTAGTACCTACCCACCTGGAGTCTTGGCAAGATCGAAGAGCATTCCTCTTCAGAGCCATGGCCTCCTTTCACCCCCTCCCAATTGCATGGCTTTAGAAACTGGACTACAGCTTCCTCAGTTTAGCTCCTATTCTGTGTTCTTTGTTTGGAGAGTTGCCTCACCCTGTCCTAAACTGGCTGTGATAAGTAAGTGTTCCAGAAGTTCTCCCAGCTTCTGTGGTGCCTCCTGATTCACCTCTCCCTTGCTTCTTGACTAACCTCAACTCTCCAACACCTCAGCTGCCATCTGGAGCTCTGAGATCTCAGTCTGTATTTTGTTTTTTTGTTAGATTTTTTCATTGTTCACTGGATTAGTTGCTGGGAGATAAATGGGAGTGACCACTCACTTCATCATAATGATCCACCTACTGGAGAATATCAAGAGAAGACATAATTAATTTTAAAAAAAGTGATAAAATAATTCTGAAAGAAACTTAGCATGTGACTGATAACCAGATGAAGTAAAAATTATAAAGACACAATCATACATTCTTAACATCAAATCTAAAAAATAAAAAAAAAAAAAACGCTACCTAAATTACTATGATGTAGTTCTAAATTGAAAATTACGTATCAGTTATTTGCCACAATTCAGAGTAGGTGTTATGGATTGAATTCTGTCGCCCCAAAACGTGTGTTGTAAATCTTAACCTCTATGCCTGTGGTTATAATCCCATTTGGGAATGGGTTGTCTTTGTTATGTTATTGGGGCTGGATTAGTGTACGATGTATGTTGAGTTAATCTCTTTTGAGATATAAAAGAGATTAAACAGTGAGCGGAGGAGAGATGGGATCAGGGAGATGCCAAAACACATGGAGATCTCCAAGCAACCAGAAAGCAGAAGCTGAAGAGAGAAGAACCTTCCTCCAGACCTAACAGAGAAAGTCTTTCCCTAGAGCCAGCACCCTGAGTTCAGACTTCTAGCCCCTTAACTGTGAGAAAATAAATTTCTGTTTGTTAAAGAACCCATTTATGGTATTTTTGTTATAGCAGCACTAGATAACAAAGACAGTAAGCTAGACATATTATGTATAATTAATTTGAAAAAAAATCACCAAGAATATTTATTAATCAAGGATTTTACAAAATATTTTAAATGATATTTTAAGAAATGTATTTTAATTATGGGCATCTATAATGGCTATATGTGGACTTGGCAAAATAAATATGTAATTTAGAGTTGTCTTCTTTATTTAAAAGATAATTTTCAGCACTTAAGCATAAAGTGTAAATAAAAATTGTTTATGAATTAATCCTGGTAACAGTGGTTTCAAGTCAAAAGTAATAGGAGGTTTTCAGGTATGCCTCTTAAATTTTACTTAGAAAATAAGTGAAAATGTTTGAGAAAAAATGGAAAATATTAAATAAAACATCAACATAGAATTTATATAAATCGAGTCAATTAATGGATGAGTCTTCTAAGAATTAGAAACACTTGAAGAGAGAGAAAAATGTTGGTACTCAAGCAAATAGTTAAGTGAAGAGATTTAATTAACTTTCATGGAAACAAAGCTGAATCTTCTGCTTTGAGGGGTTCCTTCTACAGACACTGGGTCCTTTTTCTTTTTATAGGGCAGGCATGCAGTAAGACAGCCAGTACACATTGATAACTTTGTCTCCAAATTTCTGTTACCCATACCCAGAATACACTTAATATGAGTAGCTTTTAGAATGCAGACAAATAATCAGATTTTAAGTGGACGTTGTATTTGAAAAACTAAGTGAAAAAGAGAAATTTAAAACTTTAAGAGAAGCAGGAGTTGAAAGTAAGCTAAAGTATACATTGGCCTTTACAATTTTTGACATATAGACAAAGAATGTTGCTAATTTCTACATTTTTTATTTCTAAAATTCTTTTGTTAACCTTTCTTTCTGTCACTTCTAATGGAATATTTAAATCTGTGTACGGTATTATATTTGTCAGCAAGTCTGTGAAAATGAAACAACATAGAGAGTGACCTTTAGCTTCCACAGCTGTGTTACATGTGTTTTCGTCACAAAACCCAAAAATATTCAAGTAGACTAGAATAAGAGGGAATCAGTAATACATCTAAACTTTACAATGTTTACAGACATTTTACAAGTGCTTTTTTAATCTGAAGTTTTCATTCGCTGCGTATCACAAGATATTATTTTTTCTCTTCTGAGGATTAATTTCAAAAACCCTGTGTACCTATAGACTAATATGGATTATTGCTTTAAAAAATCATGTCTTGATGACTGAAACTGCATTTTTGGTTTGCTTCATGCACGATGGTTTGATTACACTGCATGTGTTTGTTGAGGATTTTCATGGTTGACCTTTATGAGAAAATGTACCCTTTGTTCTCTAAAACCCACCCAATATAGTTCCTTCTGTGACAAATAAGATTTTTCCATGGTATTATCTTTCATTGGTTGCTACCTAGCAATATACAACATTTATTAGGTATTAATAAATATTAAAAAAAAAAAAACCCACATATGTAGCAGCTGAACACACAAAATTAGACTCACTGGGAAATTAAAATTTGTATAAAGAATTAAGTATACACTAGCACTCTATTAAACTTCATTTCATTGGTAAATAATTTTCATTTTTTGTAATAACACATTCAAGTGTAGATCAAGTGGTTGTAGTAATTCATCTGCTGTTAAGAAATGTCTTAGTGTCTGGTTTAGTGCAAGTTAAAGACAAGTCATTCACTAAATACTATTTAGAAGTTGTTGTGCTGTTAGGTGCCATAGAGTTGGTTCTGACTCATGGCGACCAGAAGGAAACAATGCCCTGTCCTGCACCATCCTCACAATCCTTGTTATGCTCAAGCCCATTGTTGCAGACACTGTGTCAATCCATCTCATTGAGGGTCTTCCTCTTTTTTGCTGACCCTCTACTTTACCAAACATGATGTCCTCCTCCAGGGATTGTTCCCTCCTGATAATATGTCCAAAGTATGTGAGATATAGTTTTGTCTTCCTTGCTTCTAAGGAGCATTCTGGCTGTACTACTTCCAAGACAGATTTGTTCGTTCTTTTGGCAGTCCATGGCATACTCAATATTCTTCCCCAACACCATAAGTAACTCAAAGACTTCAATTCTTCTTTGGTCTTCCTTATTCATTGTCCAGCTTTCACATGCATCTGAAGAGATTGAAAACACCATAGCTTTGGTCAGGCTCACCTTAGTCTTCGAGGTGACATCTTTGCTTTTTAACACTTTAAAGACGTCTTTTACAACAGATTGCCAATGCAATGAATCATTTGATTTTGTGGCTGCTACTTCCATGGGTATTAATTGTGGATCCAAGTAAAATGACATCCTTGACAAGTTCAATCTTTTCTCCATCTATCATGTTGTTGTTGATTGGTCCAGTTGTGAGGGTTTTTTTTTCTTTATGTCGAGGCATAATCCATACTGAAGGCTGCGGTCTTTGATCTTCATCAGAAAGTGCTTCAAGTCCTCTTCTCTTTCAGCAAGCAAGGTTGTGTCAGCTGCATAATGAAGATTATTAATGAATTTTTCTCCAATCATGATGCCCTATGGGATAGAATAGGAAATAGTGATTTCTAATCTAAATCACTATATCTCACTCATTTATTCACTTGTCAAATATTTAATGAACACTTTTTCACTTTTGTATTTTTGAAATAATTTTAGACTTACAGAAAAGTTGCAAAAAGGGTGCAAAAGTTACAGTATATCCTTTGACCAGCTTTTCATATTAATATCATCTTATATATAACCATAGTAAAATTTTCAAAATTAAGAAATTAGGATTGGTACAATACCATTAACTAAACTACTGACTTTATTCATATTTTACCAGTTTTTGCATTAATGCATTTTCTCGTGTGTGTGTTTCAGTATCCAATTCAAGACTCCACATTACTTGTAGTTTCTATGCCTTTTTAGTCTCCTCCAATCTGTGACAATTTCACAGTCTTTCATGACTTTGCCATTTTTGAAGATCAGTTATTTTGCAGAATGTTTCTCAATTTGAATTTGTCTAACATTTTCTTATTAGTATATTGAGGTTATACATTTTTGCAAGAGAATCAACAAAGTGACGAATACTTATCAGAGCATCCTACCAGGGTCACATGACCTTGGTATGCCATATTAATGGTGATAGTGATTAAAATTTAGTAATGTTTGCCTTGGTCGTGTTGTTAAAGTAGTATTTCAAGTTTCTCCACTATATAAGACATTGTCCTCAACTATCTCATTGTCTAATAGAAGAGAACGTAAGTATAATATGTCATGAATTGATAGTGATATGGCTATTAAAACATTGAATAACAACAAAAAAAACTAACGATTTATTAGAATCAGGAAACTTCTCCTGGAAGTTGTGTTGTGTAAACTAAGAATTGAAGAAAGTGTAGAAATTAGTCACATGAATGGGGAGGGGGGCAGAGAAGGACAGGAAAATGTGTTCCAACCATAGGAATCAGGATATATAAATCTACTGATGTGTTAGAGAACTGCACACAGATTAAGATGCCTAGGATATAATATTGTTTTTGGTGAATTCAGGTGATAAGTCTGGAAAAGTTCTCAGGAGTCATGCCCTGAGAGCATCATATGGCCTTCCGAGAATTTGGACACTATCCTGTAGACTTACCATTTTCAGTAAAAGAAAATATAACTAAAGTATGCTAGTCAATTCCTTGAGCAATATTATCTCAAGCTTTCTTTCCAATCTCAACCTCTACTAAACCCCACCAAGCATGTTATATTTTAGTCTTGAGGGTGTCAGTACTTACAGCACTCAAATGTGCCATGTGCTTTTAGGCCTCTTTGTTATTCTCTTGGCCTTACTCTTTTCTGTCTGCCAAAATTCCACTGATTTACTAGAGCCCAAGACAAATATCAACTCCTTTGTGATAATCTTTCTTCTCTAAAAAAAAACTCTGGTATACATTATATTGTTTATATCATACTGCTATTAGAACACTGATCAAAGTATGATTTGTGTGTATGTTTATGTTTTCCCAACAGAATGCAAGTGATTTGAGTATAGAAATCACCTCCCTATATCTTTATATTCCCATTTTCCATCTCAATGGTTGGCTATGGTCAGAGTCCAGTAAGTGGCTGGTGAATAGAAGAAAAAGACAAACAGATGAACAAATACTCAGTTTATTAATTCATAAAAAACTCCAATTGAGATAGTTATTTTTAATCATTGTTATAAGAGTTAATGAAAGAATCCAGTTTAAGACCATTATTCATGTTATTACTGTAGATAGAATCAGCATAGAGAAATTAATGTGTCTTCTAATTTCCTATCATAAATATTCAGTGACATTTGGTGAGATTGCAAATGCTTTCAGTTTCCTTCATAGTTTATACATTTAAATCAAACTTCATAATTACAATAAAATAAATATGCAATAAGTTATTACTGAGGTTAAGAGCAAGGAAATGGAAAACTATTTTTATACATTTCCTTAATTTTTCCTGTACTTTAATGCTAAAAATCTTTATTAAAATTAAGGATCTAAACCCTTTTCAATTGATGAATGAGGCAATTTATCTCATATCAAACTTGAGCAAGAACTGATGTTACTTGCATTATATAAGTCTGTACAAATACTGGCACTAGTTCATTAAAGGTAACATAATGTTGACCTAATTAGATGTTTCAGTGAGCTGTTTATTTTGATCATTTTCTTGAAATTTCCCCTCAAATCAAAGAAGCAGATTGACTCAATCTGTCACTGAACTCTCCCAAATTCTTTGAAGAATTCAATTTGTATTAACGTCAATGAGCCTCTTAAGTAGTGCTGTACTATCCCATGCAGGAGATATCAAATCAGAGGCTGCAAGAAATTGAGTCAGTTGCTCAAAGTCATTACAAAGTCAGTGTTGCTTCTTTCATAATATATAGATTCCTGTGTTTTACATAGAAATGGCAAACTGAAGAATTAGCAGATATTGAGAAAATTATTAGAACTCAATAACCTTACTTTTAGTACATTGATTGTAACAGCATGTCTTAAAAGTTTTGCTTCCTGTTAATCATTTTTGCAGGGGAAGTTAGATAATGACAATGTCACTGAAAAATCAGGATCAAGAAAGAAACTGTTATAATGGCATCACTGCTTGTATTAGGACAATTGGTGAGAAAGGTGAGCAAATGATGGAGGAAAAAGGAGTATGACAGATAAAATAAACAAAAAAGAATCTTTATACAATCAGATAATGATCAGTCATCATTTCTGCTAATACCAACAAAACATTCTCAGATGGGCAGAATCGAAGCCAAAGGCTAAGGGAATAAGACTTTTAACACAGAGTAAAATACTGAAAAGTGAAGGTAAAATCATGGCAAGGAAAACATGAGACCCTGGAAAGAACTTATGTAAAAGACAGCAGAAGTTACTGAGCTAGTCATCATCCTGGAGCTCTTAAACAGAGTGTGGGTGTTGGATGCACTTACCCTTCAGGGTAAGCAAAAGTCCGTTCACATGTTATTGGTCCAACAACAATACCATGGCAACCAAGTTCTAAATAATGGAAAAGAAAACAAAATTTTAAAAAAAGATAAGTGATGGTTGATTATTAGCGGAAAAATAAAAACCTAAGTTGAAGACACAATGCAAAAAAAAAAAAAAAAAAAGGAGCAGACTTGCTAAGGTTATGGCTTCTTCCAGTATGTGTATTTTGATGGGCTTAACCAAAGTGCTTTATGATAGGTTTGACTGCTCTTATGGAGGTAGAGTTCAAGAAACATGACTAAAGAAAGGAAAGAGGAAATAATGCAAGCTTTAGAAAAGAAAATTCAGTTGCAAGAAATAAAGCTTTCATGGTACCTTCCCACAGAAAATGAAACAGAACTTTCCAGAAGGCATGCTTGAATGACTACCAGCCAATATTGTAAAACAGAACATAGTGATGACAATGGAAATAGAAGTTTCTAAGTATTCAGTTCCAGATACTTCGTTATTGTTATTGTTAGGTGCCACTGAGTTGGTTCTGACTCATAGCAACTGTATGTACAGCAGAACAAAACGCTGCTTGGTCTTGTGCCATCCTTGTAAACATTGCCATTTGAGCCTAACGTTGCAGCCATGGTGTCAATCCATTTCCATGACTTCGTCTCCTTCCCTAACTCTCTTACTTTACCAAACATAATGTCTTTCTCCAGGAACTGGTCCCTCCTGGTCACATGTCCAAAGTACTTAAGACAAGTCTCACCATCCTCATTTCTAAGGAGCATTCTGGTTGCATTTCTTCTAAGACAAATCTGTTTATTCTTCTGGCAGTCCATGGTATATTCAATATCCTTCACCAACACCATGATTCAAAGGCATCAACTCTTCTTTTGTCCTCCTTATTCATTGTCCACCTTTCGCAGGCATATGAGGTGATTTAAAGCACCATAGCTTGGGTCAGGTGCCACTTAGCCTTCATTGACATCTTTGCTTTTTAACACTCGGAGGTCTTTTGCAGCAGGTTTGTCCAGTGCAGTATGTCCTTTGGTTTCTTGATTGCTGCTTCCATGAGTGTTGATTGTGGATCCAAATAAAATGAAATCCTTGGCGACTTCAATCTTTCTCCATTTATCATGATTTTCCGTATTGGTCCAGTTGTGAGAATTTTTGTTTTCTTTATATAGAGGTGTAGTCCATATCGAAGGCTGTAATCTTTGATTTTCATCAGTAAGTGCTTCAAGTCCTCTTTGCTTTCAGTAAGCAAGACCATGTCATCTGCATATGGCAGATTGTTAATGAGTCTTCCTCCAATCCTGATGCCATGTTCGTTTTCATATAGTAGAACTTCTCAGGTTATTTGCTCAGCTTTCAGATTGAATAAGTATGGTGAAAGGATATAATCTTGACGCACACCTTTTCTGATTTTAAACCACACAGTATCCCTCGTTCTATTTGAACACCGACTTTTGGTCTGTGTACAGGTTCTGCATGAGCACAGTTAAGTGTTTTGGAATTTCCATCCTTAGCCATGGTATCCATAATTTGCTTTGATCCACACAGTCAAATGTCTCTGCATAGTCAATAAAACACAGGTAAATATCTTTCTGGTGTTCTCTGCTTTCAGCCAAGATCCATCCAAAATCAGCAAAAATATCCCTCACTCCACATCCTCTTCTGAATCTGGCTTGAATTTCTGGCAGTTACCTGTTGAAGTTGTAGGTATAAGAGAATAGAGAAGTTCTCCCTATGCCAGATCCTTCCTAAAATGACAATTCTTGCCAAAGGATGCATTTTGGGCTAATTTTACAAACTGTTTGCTTAGAGCATTCACCTTAGATGAGAGGTCTCGTGATAACTATTTCTTACACAGATTATGCCAAACTGTGTCAATAGACCACAAAACACTAAAAAGAAAGCTTCTCTCAAACTCTTTTGATGCTTGAGGCTGTATGCTAGCATTATCCAGGTCCTGCAGGGTAATAGGCTCCAATAAGATGTACTAATAATATACATTTTTGTCCTCCTAAAAATAGAAAAAAGAAAGTAGTTTTCTATTTTAATTTTAAAGTTCTGAACTGCCAGGTTTTCAATTGGACTTATTATATCAAAATGTAAACAGAATATTGAATATTCTTTTTCAAAATAGCAGAAATAGGACATGTCTATGGAAAATAACTAGTTAATTAGGGTAAGATTTTTTTTTTAATAACTTTTATTAAGCTTCAAGTGAACGTTTACAAATCCAATCAGTCTGTCACATATAAGTTTACATACATCTCACTCCCTACTCCCACTTGCTCTCCCCCTCTTGAGTCAGCCCTTTCAGTCTCTCCTTTCTTGACAATTTTGCCGGCTTCCCTCTCTCTCTATCCTCCCATCCCCCCTCCAGACAAGACTTGCCAACACAATCTCAAGTGTACACCTGATATAATTAGCTCACTCTTCATCAGCGTCTCTCTCCCACCCGCTGACCAGTCCCTTTCATGTCTGATGAGTTGTCTTCGGGGATGGTTCCTGTCCTGTGCTAACAGAAGGTCTGGGGAGCATGGCCGCCGGGATTCCTCTAGTCTCAGTCCGACCATTAAGTTTGGTCTTTTTATGAGAATTTGGGGTCTGTATCCCACTGATCTCCTGCTCCCTCAGGGGTCCTCTGTTGTGCTCCCTGTCAGGGCAGTCATAGATTGTGGCCGGGCACCAACTAGTTCTTCTGGTCTCAGGATGATGTAGGTCTCTGGTTCATGTGGCCCTTTCTGTCTCTTGGGCTCTTAGTTGTCATGTGACCTTGGTGTTCTTCATTTTCCTTTGCTCCAGGTGGGTTGAGACCAATTGATGCATCTTAGATGGCCGCTTGTTAGCATTTAAGACCCCAGACGCCACATTTTAAAGTGGGATGCAGAATGATTTCATAATAGAATTATTTTGCCAATTGACTTAGAAGTCCCGCAAACCATGTTCCCCAGACCCCCGCGCTTGCTCCGCTGACCTCTGAAGCATTCATTTTATCCCAGAAACTTCTTTGCTTTTGGTCCAGTCCAATTGAGCTGACCTTCCATGTATTGAGTGTTGTCTTTCCCTTCACCTAAAGCCGTTCTTATCTACTGATTAATCAATAAAAAACCCTCTCCCACCCTCCCTCCCTCCCCACCTCGTAACCACAAAAGTATGTGTTCTTCTCAGGTTTACTATTTCTCAAGATCTTATAATAGTGGTCTTATACAATATTTGTCCTTTTGCCTCTGACTCATTTCGCTCAGCAGAATGCCTTCCAGGTTCCTCCATGTTATGAAATGTTTCAGAGATTCGTCACTGTTCTTTATCGATGCGTAGTATTCCATTGTGTGAATATACCACAATTTATTTACCCATTCATCCGTTGATGGACACCTTGGTTGCTTCCAACTTTTTGCTATTGTAAACAGAGCTGCAATAAACATGGGTGTGCATATATCTGTTTGTATGAAGGCTCTTGTATCTCTAGGGTATATTCCTAGGAGTGGGATTTCTGGGTTGTATGGTAGTTCTATTTCTAACTGTTTAAGATAACGCCAGATAGATTTCCAAAGTGGTTGTACCATTTTACATTCCCACCAGCAGTGTATGAGAGTTCCAATCTCTCCGCAGCCTCTCCAACATTTATTATTTTGTGTTTTTTGGATTAATGCCAGCCTTGCTGGTGTGAGATGGAATCTCATCGTAGTTTTAATTTGCATTTCTCTAATGGCTAATGATCGAGAGCATTTTCTCATGTATCTGTTGGCTGCCTGAATATCTTCTTTAGTGAAATGTGTGTTCATATCCTTTGCCCACTTCTTGATTGGGTTGTTTGTCTTTTTGTGGTTGAGTTTTGACAGAATCATGTAGATTTTAGAGATCAGGCGCTGGTCGGAGATGTCATAGCTGAAAATTCTTTCCCAGTCTGTAGGTGGTCTTTTTACTCTTTTGGAGAAGTCTTTAGATGAGCATAGGTGTTTGATTTTTAGGAGCTCCCAGTTATCGGGTTTCTCTTCATCATTTTTGGTAATGTTTTGTATACTGTTTATACCTTGTATTAGGGCTCCTAGGGTTGTCCCAATTTTTTCTTCCATGATCTTTATCGTTTTAGTCTTTATGTTTAGGTCTTTGATCCACTTGGAGTTAGTTTTTGTGCATGGTGTGAGGTATGGGTCCTGTTTCATTTCTTTGTAAATGGATATCCAGTTATGCCAGCACCATTTGTTAAAAAGGCTGTCTTTTCCCCAGTTAATTGACACTGGTCCTTTGTCAAATATCAGCTGCTCATACGTGGATGGATCTATGTCTGGGTTCTCAATTCTGTTCCATTGGTCTATGTGTCTGTTGTTGTACCAATACCAGGCTGTTTTGGCTACTGTGGCTGTATAATAGGTTCTGAAATCAGGTAGAGTGAGGCCTACCACTTTCTTCTTCTTTTTCAGTAATTCTTTGCTTATCCGGGGCTTCTTTCCCTTCCATATGAAATTGGTGATTTGTTTCTCTATCCCCTTAAAATATGACATTGGAATTTGGATCGGAAGTGCGTTAAATGTATAGATGGCTTTTGGTAGAATAGACATTTTTACTATGTTAAGTCTTCCTATCCATGAGCAGGGTATGTTTTTCCACTTAAGTATGTCCTTTTGAATTTCTTGTAGTAGAGCTTTGTAGTTTTCTTTGTATAGGTCTTTTACATCCTTGGTAAGATTTATTCCTAAGTATCTTATCTTCTTGGGGGCTACTGTGAATGGTATTGATTTGGTTATTTCCTCTTCGGTGTTCTTTTTGTTGATGTAGAGGAATCCAAGTGATTTTTGTATGTTTATTTTAGAACCTGAGACTCTGCCAAACTCTTCTATTAGTTTCAGTAGTTTTCTAGAGGATTCCTTAGGGTTTTCTGTGTATATAATCATGTCATCTGCAAATAGTGATAACTTTACTTCTTCCTTGCCAATCCGGATACCTTTTATTTCTTTGTCTAGCCTAATTGCCCTGGCTAAGACTTCCAACACGATGTTGAATAAGAGCGGTGATAAAGGGCATCCTTGTCTGGTTCCCGTTCTCAAGGGAAATGCTTTCAGGTTCTCTCCATTTAGAGTGATATTGGCTGTTGGCTTTGCATAGATGCCCTTTATTATGTTGAGGAATTTTCCTTCAATTCCTATTTTGGTAAGAGTTTTTATCATAAATGGGTGTTGGACTTTGTCAAATGCCTTTTCTGCATCAATTGATAAGATCATGTGGTTTTTGTCTTTTGTTTTATTTATGTGATGGATTACATTAATGGTTTTTCTGATATTAAACCAGCCTTGCATACCTGGTATAAATCCCACTTGATCAGGGTGAATTATTTTTTTGATGTGTTGTTGGATTCTATTGGCTAGAATTTTGTTTAGGATTTTTGCATCAATGTTCATGAGGGATATAGGTCTATAATTTTCTTTTTTTGTAATGTCTTTACCTGGTTTTGGTATCAGGGAGATGTGGCTTCATAGAATGAGTTGGGTAGTATTCCGTCATTTTCTATGCTTTGGAATACCTTTAGTAGTAGTGGTGTTAACTCTTCTCTGAAAGTTTGGTAGAACTCTGCAGTGAAGCCGTCCGGGCCAGGGCTTTTTTTTGTTGGGAGTTTTTTGATTACCGTTTCAATCTCTTTTTGTTATGGGTCTATTTAGTTGTTCTACTTCTGAATGTGTTAGTTTAGGTAGGTAGTGTTTTTCCAGGAATTCATCCATTTCTTCTAGGTTTTCAGATTTGTTAGAGTACAATTTTTCATAATAATCTGAAATGATTCTTTTAATTTCATTTGGTTCTGTTGTGATGTGGTCCTTCTCGTTTCTTATTCGGGTTATTTGTTTCCTTTCCTGTATTTCTTTAGTCTAGCCGATGGTTTATCAATTTTGTTAATTTTTTCAAAGAACCACCTTTTGGCTTTGTTAATTCTTTCAATTGTTTTTCTCTTCTCTAATTCATTTAGTTCAGCTCTAATTTTTATTATTTGTTTTCTTCCGGTGCCTGATGGATTCTTTTGTTGCTCACTTTCTATTTGTTCAAGTTGTCGGGACAGTTCTCTGATTTTGGCTCTTTCTTCTTTTTGTATGTGTGCATTTATCGATATAAATTGGCCTCTGAGCACTGCTTTTGCTGTGTCCCAGAGGTTTTGATAGGAAGTATTTTCATTCTCATTGCTTTCTATGAATTTCCTTATTCCCTCCTTAATGTCTTCTATAACCCAGTCTTTTTCAGAAGGGTGTTGTTCATTTTCCAAGTATTTGATTTCTTTTCCCTAGTTTTTCTGTTATTGATCTCTAGTTTTATTGCCTTGTGGTCTGAGAAGATGCTTTGTAATATTTCGATGTTTTGGAGTCTGCAAAGGTTTGTTTTATGACCTAATATGTGGTCTATTCTAGAGAATGTTCCACGTGCGCTAGAAAAAAAAGTATATTTTGCAGCAGTTGGGTGGAGAGTTCTGTATAAGTCAATGAGGTCAAGTTGGTTGATTGTTGTAATTAGATCTTCCGTGTCTCTGTTGAGCTTCTTACTGGATGTCCTGTCCTTCTCCGAAAGTGGTGTGTTGAAGTCTCCTACTATAATTGTGGAGGTATCTATCTCGCTTTTCAATTCTGTTAAAATTTGATTTATGTATCTTGCAGCCCTGTCATTGGGTGCATAAATATTTAATATGGTTATGTCTTCCTGATCAATTGTCCCTTTTATCATTATATAGTGTCCTTCTTTATCCTTTGTGGTGGATTTAAGTCTAAAGTCTATTTTGTCAGAAATTAATATTGCTACTCCTCTTCTTTTTTGCTTATTGTTTGCTTGATATACTTTTTTCCATCCTTTGAGTTTTAGTTTGTTTGTGTCTCTAAGTCTAAGGTGTGTCTCTTGTAGGCAGCATATAGATGGATCGTGTTTCTTTATCCAGTCTGTGACTCTCTGTCTCTTTATTGGTGCATTTAGTCCATTTACATTCAGGGTAATTATAGATAAATAAGTTTTTAGTGCTGTCATTTTGATGCCTTTTTATGTGTGTTGTTGACAATTTCATTTTTCCACATACTTTTTTGTGCTGAGGCGTTTTTCTTAGTAAATTGTGAGATCCTCATTTTCATAGTGCTTGACTTTATGTTAGTTGAGTCGTTACGTTTTTCTTGGTTTTTACCTTGAGTTATACAGTTGTTATACCTTTTTGTGGTTACCTTATTGTTTACCCCTATTTTTATAAGTAAAAACCTAACTTGTATTGTTCTATATCGCCTTGTATCACTCTCCATATGGCAGTTCAATGCCTCCTGTATTTAGTCCCTCTTTTTGATTATTGTGATCTTTTACCTATTGACTTCCATGATTCCCTGTTATGTGTATTTTTTTTCTTAATTAATCTTAATTTGTTTTTGTGATTTCCCTATTTGAGTTGATATCAGGATGTTCTGTTTTGTGACCTTGTGTTGTGCTGATATCTGATATTATTGGTTTTCTGACCAAACAATGTCCTTTAGTATTTCTTGTAGCTTTGGTTTGGTTTTTGCAAATTCTCTAAACTTGTGTTTATCTGAAAATATCTTAATTTCGCCTTCATATTTCAGAGAGAGTTTTGCTGGATATATGATCCTTGGCTGGCAGTTTTTCTCCTTCAGTGTTCTGTATATGTCATCCCATTCCCTTCTTGCCTGCATGGTTTCTGCTGAGTAGTCAGAACATATTCTTATTGATTCTCCCTTGAAGGAAACCTTTCTTTTCTCCCTGGCTGCTTTTAAAATTTTCTGTTTATCTTTGGTTTTGGTGAGTTTGATGATAATATGTCTTGGTGTTTTTCTTTTTGTATCAATCTTAAATGGGGTTCTATGAGCATCTTGGATAGATATCCTTTCGTCTTTCATGATGTCAGGGAAGTTTTCTGTCAGGAGTTCTTCAACTATTTTCTCTGTGTTTTGTGTCCCCCCTCCCTGTTCTGGGACTCCAATCACCCGCAGGTTATCCTTCTTGATAGAGTCCCACATAATTCTTAGGGTTTCTTCATTTTTTTTAATTCTTTTATCTGATTTTTTTTCAGCTATGTTGGTGTTGATTCCCTGGTCCTCCAGATGTCCCAGTCTGCATTCTAATTGCTTGAGTCTGCTCCTCTGACTTTCTAGTGCGTTGTCTAATTCTGTTATGTTATTGTTAATCTTTTGGATTTCTACATGTTGTCTCTCTATGGATTCTTGCAACTTATTAATTTTTCCACTATGTTCTTGAATAATCTTTTTGAGTTCTTCAACAGTTTTATCAGTGTGTTCCTTGGCTTTTTCTGCAGTTATCCTAATTTCATTTGTGATATCATTAAGCATTCTGTAAATTAGTTTTTTATATTCTGTATCTGATAATTCCAAGATTGTATCTTCATTTGGGAAAGATTTTGATTCTTTTGTTTGGGGGGTTGGAGAAGCTGTCATGGTCTGCTTCTTTAAGTGGTTTGATATGGATTGTTGTCTCCGAGCCATCACTGGGAAACTAGTTTTTCCAGAAAATCCGCTAAAAAAAAATGCAGTCAGATCCCTATCAGAGTTCTCCCTCTGGCTCAGGCTATTCAGATGATAATGAAGCCGCCTGGGGAGGGTGGGGGAGGGAACAGAGAGATAGGAGAGTAGCACCTCAGAATATAGCCAGAGTTGCTTGTCTTGCTTGGAATGACTATTATATCTGAGACTCCCGCGGGGCGCTTCGCCTATGTGTGCTGGCTGTGTGGAGATTGCCCCCAGGGGATCTGGCCCGCTGGAGTCACGGTCAGATCCTCTGCTTCCAGCCCCACGCCCAGTGTCGAGGCTCCCCTACTGGGACGGTGCACTCTCGACTCCAAAATCAGTCGCTGCCTCCCAGGGACTTCTCGTCCCTCCAGCCACGTGGCCGTGCCGCCTCCGAGAACCAGTTGGGCCTCCTCCCGGGGTTAGTTCAGATGGGTGGAGCAGGTTAGGGTAAGATTTTTATATTAACATGGATGAATGAAATACTTCAAAAGTATAATTATATCAATCTGATATCACATATTTCAAACAGCTAATTTCCTGACATCAGTGATTTTTCTTATCCTTTGATGGAAAAGTTATAGATAATTCTAAATTTGACTAATTTTCAATAAAATGGAATGACTATTTTTGCAAGTTACATATTTTCATCTACTGCCACATATTCCTGTTGCCATTTTCTTCAGCAGCTTTTACCCCTTGTTTATAGATTTTTATTTTTCCCTGTAGTCAGATTCACTGTCATGAAAATTGTTAAAGTGTCTTTGTAGCAAATTGTTAAAATATAAAATAAAAGCAGAATAGAAATTGTTGACTAAGATAATAGTTAACATTGACTGATTGTCCCTGTGTGCAAGGAGTCTGATATACTATGTTTCCTACTTCACTATAGCCATTTGTGATCCTTATGACTTTCCTTTCCATTTTACAAATCAGGAACTGAGGCTTAGAAAGATTAAGCAGATTTCCCAAATTAATTCCTCTAATAAATAATAGCTTCAGGATTCAATCCAGGTACATCTTACTTCTGGGAATGAGTTCTTAACCACAATGAAACAGAGAGGAAATAGATCTGGAATTCTTAGTTCATTTTGAAGGTTTATATTTTGGCAAGTAAGACTGGTATATCTAGTTAAGTATAACTGGTATAACTGTTAAGCCGATTCTGATTCATGTCAACCCCACATGTGTTATAACAGAGCTGTGCAAACAGTTAATGCACTCAGCTGCTAACTGAAATGTTCAGGTTCGAGTCTACTCAGAGGCACATTGAAAGAAAGAACTGGCTATTTACTTCCCAAAAAATAAGCCATTGAAAAACCCGTGGTTTTCTACTCTGACACACATGGGGTTGCCATGAGTCAGAATAGATAAATGACAACTGGATATTGGCATAAAACCAAACTAGTTGCTGTCAGAGTGATTCCAACTCTTGGCGACCTAATGTGTTTCAGGATAGAACTGTGCTCCATAGGATTTTCAATGATTGTGACCTTTTGGAAATAGATCACTAGGCCTTTCTTCTGAGGTGTCTCTGGGTGGATTTGAACCATGAACTTATTGATTTCTAGCCATGCGCTTAACCATTTACACCACCCAGAGATTCTGATGAGTGATATAATCTTCTCCAAATTTGGCCACCTACAAAAAGAAACTCAAATGCAGATTTCCTGCATTGAGAAATGTTATTTAGTTTGAAGTCTATCTCCAAAATGTTCCTCAGGAGTACTAAACTAAGCACATGAAATATTGCTGTTACTAGGGGTCACTTGGTTCATTTCCAGAAATTTGTGACTTGCAAGACATGAGTAATATTTCCAAAATCGTTGCTACCATTTCCAGATTATACGCATCAACATCCTGTTTACCCCTGTATCAGAACTAATTGCTACTAAAACTAAGCTACAGGCTTTTGCATCTTTCATGCAGCATCAGCGTCAATCTGAAGGAGCCTCTCCTGAGTGTGTTGCAGTTTTGCTTTGTTAGTCACGTTATCTCATTTGACTCTCTAATTGGAGCACACTTGACATTCAATTGTACACCTTTTATGTATGGGATATTTCCAGGGTCCTCTTGGCATTCCCTTCCTTTTTGAAGCATGCACCTCTAACAGTCTTTTGTATATTTCTTTTATGGCCTGAAATGCACTCATCGTCCTCATTGTTCACATAGGCTCACTATCAGTTATATACATATATATATGCATCTTTAACTTAAAAATAAGGATAATACTGTTTATCTACTTTCTAGGTGAGGGATTCAATAACAAAAAACCACTGCAAAGTAGACACGCTTTGTCTAGGCATCAGGCCAGAAAATAAATAAATAAATAAATAATCCTTTGATCCACGTAGATCTTTGGCAGGGGCAAATTGATCAGGGTCTTTGCCACTAAAACAGGTTTGCAGTCTCTAAGATCCAACTTGAAATGACACTAAGTCTAAGGAATAGAGACTTGATGTAAATCCTCATCATAGATTTACAGTTTCTGTCCAAGTTCCAAGACATTAGTCAGTTCACAAACCTGAGACCTTGAACGAAGGAGAATCTGAGTATCTATAAGAAAGTACTCTCAATAAATAAGAAAGGACTCACAAGTATACATCTTCCTCCTAGGCTTCCCCAGTGAGCTCTGCAGCCATTTAACAGAGAATATTAATACTGGGGAAAGGAAAATATTAAGGTGAGAGCTTTTAGGTGTTGACAGATACTGCCATTAAACTAACCATAATCTCTGAGTACCCGTGATGCCAATATGTCCATCAGATTGAATGGAAGCTTATGGAGATAAGAGGATAAATAGAATTAGGGCCTGAGCCTGTTTCACAGTATATTGAGGACACTGCTTTTCATGAACATATCCTATATTCCTGGGTATATATTAGGGATATGAATATTTACCACAGGCAGAGTACTCACGTTGTTTCCGTGATTCATGGAGTGAGGCTTATTATAGTAGGAGGAGCTCCTGAAGTTTCTTCTCCCTATGTTATATCCCGTCTCAAAGCAACCCTGTAGGACAGAGTAGAACTGTCCCATAGAGTTTCCAAGGAGCGCCTAGTGGATTCGAACTGCTGACCTTTTGGTTAGCAACCAAACTCTTAACCACTATGTCACCAGCATTTCTGTGAGCTGGAATCAACTCCATGGCAAAGAGTGTCTTAGATTTCATAGCGTCTGTTTCGACTCGTAGTGACCCTATGTACAGCATAACGAAACACTGCCCAGTCCTGCTCCATCCTCACAATTGTTGTTATGTTTGAGTCCATTGTTGAGGCCACTGTTTCAAACCATCTCATTGAGGGTCTTCCTCGTTTACACTGACCCTCTACTTTACCAAGCATGATATCCTTCTCCAGGGACTTGTCCTTCTTGATAACATATATAAAGTATGTGATAAGTCTCACCATCTTTGCTTCCATGGAGCACTGTGGTTTTATTTTTTTCCAAGATAGACTTATTCATTCTTCTGGCAGTCCACAGGATATTCAATATTCTTCACCAACACCATAACTCAAAGGCATCAATTCCTCTTCAATTTTCCTTATTTATTGTCCAGCTTTCACGTGCATATGAAGCATTTGAAAACACCATGGCTTGTGTCAGACTCACTTTAGTCCTCAAAGTGACATCTTTGCTTTTTAACACTTTTAAGAGGTCTTGTGCAGCAGATTTGCCTGATGCAATACGTTGTTTGATTTTCTGACTGCTACATTTTACTTCCCTGGGCATTGATCGTGGATTCAAGTAAATTGAAATCCTGGACAACGTCAAACTTTTCTCCACTTATCATGATCTTGCTTATTGGTTCAGTTGTGAGGATTTTTGTTTTCTTTATGTTGAAGTGTAATTCACACTGAGGACTGTAGTCTTTGATCTTAATTAGTCAGGGCTTCAAGTCCTCTTCGACTCTTCTTCTTACGGAAAAAAACAAATTCAAAGCAAAACCTTACGGCCATCAATGAGATTATTTTACTATCAGAAATCAGAAAGATGCAGAGTGGTCCTGTCTGTCAAATTCTCATGTAAATTGCCTTTCTGGCCTACACAGAAGACAGGTGGAACCTAGATAATGAAAATAGTAGTTTTGATCAGGTTGTGACACTAACGGTAGTATTCTTTGAAAAACATGGTCTTTTTACTGGAGGTCACATCTGATATGTGGCTAGTAACAATATAAATCCTTTTTGTTTTTTTTCTGCATTGAGATACTTCGTGCATAACAGAAGCTACTTGTTGTGAAGTGAAGCAGAATCCTTCTCTTCCCCAGGACGCCTCAGCTTTTTGTGCTTTAAGCCTTCAGTTGATTGAATGAGGCAAGCCCATATTATGGGGGTAATCTGCTTTACTTAAGGTCAAATGATTTCAGTGTTAATTACATGTAAATACCTTTGTAACTAGCAAACTTGTTCTCTGCTAAACCCAAAAAAACAAATCCGCTGCCGTCAAGTTGATTCCGACTCATAGCGACCCTGTAGGACAGAGTAGAACTGCCCGATAGAGTTTCCAAGGAGTGCCTGGAGGATTTGAACTGCCGACCTCTTGTTTAGCAGCCATAGCACTTAACCACTACTCCACCAGAGTTTCCTATTCTCTGCTGAGTACCATTAAACCATAACTGATACGTGATCTGGACATATAAACCCCATACACATATGTTAGGGGTAAGGGCAAGGCCAGATTATATTTTGATGATATTAGATTCCTATTCTTCTTTTTCAGTTGCATTTACTTTATTTCCCTGCGTTCATTCCAAAGAGAGTTATACATGATTAAAATTACTTTGATTCATCACTAAGCTAACCAAAAAAAATAACCTATCCCACTGCTGTGGAGTCAATTCTGACTCACAGAGATGCCATGTTGTTGTTGTTAAATGCCATCAAGTTGGTTCTGACTCATAGTGATCCTATGTACAAGAGAATGAAACGTTGCCATATCCTGTGCTGTCCTCACAGTCGCTGCTATGTTTGAGCCTGTTGTCGCAGCCACTGTGTCACTTCATCTCCTTGAGTTACATACGAAACAGATAATAAAATATAAAGTCTTTAATAAGAAGCAAAATAAAATTTAAAAAGTCTGCAGCAAATATGGGACAATGGTATTAGTAACTGAAGTTTATAGGCTGTGAATACGGGGTTACTCTAATTCTTGCTTTTATTGAGTTGCATGGACAATGCCCAACATATGTTTTCCCAGGGATAATGAATTTTATCCAGTGTTTATTTCTTTCTAGGTTTTGCGTCTGACTTTCTTCATAAAAACACTGAGACACAGATGTTGTTTTCCCCATTTTTGTAGAAAAGGATATTGAGCTAGGGCTAGAATAAGTAACTGATCTAAGAATCACAGTTGTTCTTTGGCTTACAAAAAAAGGAGATAGATAAATGTAATCAGTAGTAAACATACTGATTAACTCCATATTATTAGAAAATTAGATATGAAAAAAATAGGTTTACTCCCAATGTTTATGGTCTTGATCTACTGAGAGGTTGGGGGTGTAAGAGGCTTAGTAAGACTGAGGACTACTAGTGAATATTGTTATTTGGATGAGAATTCAAAGCTCTACTTAATTATTTTAAGGTTAAATAAATCATTGAAACATGTAATTTTCTTAATTGATTTATGGGAGTTTCTATATATAGCATCTTTATATAATTTATGTGCATTTGCATTTCTTTTATTCATACATACAACCATTGACTTGGAGAATCAAGGAGAAAAGTTTCACACTTCCTTTGCATAAGTTTAAGAAAGACTGACAAGTGTAGAACTGAATTAGAAGCAGGTGATACTTTTCCAATCAAGTGAAGACTTTGAGGATGATTGTGTTTTGACTCTATGTTTCTCCTTCCTAAAAAAAAACCTTTATTCTACTTATCTGGCCTCTGAATGGAAAACAAAAGTAGTGAATCTTTTTGAGAACTTTGAAGTATGGGGTTTACTAACGTGCTTAGGTATTTACTGTGGGGAGGGAAAAATTCGAAGAAAACATTTGAAAGGAACTCAGATCAGGACAAAAACGAAAAGCATGAAAAATGTGTGTTTGACTTTGACATTACATATTTGCAAACATTTACATACATAAATTTGTATTACAAGATCTGTAAGATTTCTCTGGGAGCTCCATTTGGTCATGTCTGGTTCAATGATGAAATTCACAATGTAGTATTTTTTGTGATGTCATATAGAATCTTTCTCTTTTAATTTCTTTATTCCCTACACTGAATAGGCTTATGGCAGCTTATCAGCCAAATATATTACACATTTAAGTGCAAGGCCTTTTTCTTAACAGTATATCAAATAATGCCTGTTATTGGTGACCTAGAGACTGAAAATATAATAGCTTTCTATTTATAAGCGATCTTCTGATATATTTTCAGTCTGCTAATTACAAATATGGTGAACTTGTTGCCACAGTGTTTCTTCACATGCATAGCAAGTAGTTGATGGGTCACTTCTGTTTTCCTTGAGGTCATGGATCACCGAGAAATTAACTTAGTAGAAAAATTACCATTTATTCAACATACTTATGTGAGAGTTATTTCAAGTTTCATGGTCTGAGGCAACAGCTGCTTGTTGAAGATATTTCTGTCTCCTAAAATAAACACAATAAACTTTTTTTTTTTAATAAGGTGGATCAGACAATAACCACTTCTTTTGACATATCATAATTTTACATGATACATAATTTTACATGTTGGGAATAAAAGCTGCTATTATACATGCAATATGTAATAATTGGTATTTTCAAACTACAGAATGATGAACATTCTCCATATTAAGTATCTTATGGGTTTTATTTGTGATAGTTTAAGTTGTGAAGTAGGATGATATTTAATTATACCATACTAATTTTTTAATATATATATATATATTTAATATTTAGATGGAAACCCTGACGGCATAGTGGTTAAGTGCTGTGGCCGCTAATCAAAAGGTCAGCAGTTTGAATCCACCAGTGGCTCCTTGGAAACTCTATGGGGCAGTTCTACTCTGTCCTGTACGGTCACTATGAGTTGGAATCGACTTGATGGCAGTGGGCTTGGTTTTTTGTTTTTGTTTTTATATTTAGATTATGTCCACATACCACCCACTACCCATTTGTAAAATGACAATTTATTAGAGGAAATTTGCCAATAATATGAAGTCAATCAATTTGGCAGACTGGATTGTTTTAATTATTAATTAGTTAGCTAATTAATAGTGAATTAATGTTATTCTTTTTATCCAGGCTGATTTAATTACATAGATGTAGCCATAAGTTATTATGAAAACCAGAGATATTTATGATGTTGAGATGGGGAGATAGGATATAAAAGAATTAAGTAGTTTTCCAAAGACATACATTTTTTAATAAAAAGATATTTCAGGATTGTGGCATTAGGGTATAGGAGACATTGTTGATACCTATCCCAGATTCCCCTTACTGGGCAGGTGAACTCTTCTGCTAGTGACTGGAGCACTGTATGCTAACAGCTCACAACTGACTCATTTTTAAAACTATTACTCTTGATCGAATGACAAAGAGGAGTCAGATTGCCAGGTTAGTAGCATATCTCCCTCCTCAACTTCAAACACAACCTGCAACCAATGACCTACAAGGGTTACAATTTGTCAGACATTGTTGCTTCAATGGACCAATCCTCTGATACAATTCATGCTTCAGAACTCCCTAAGAGTTCAGGCTATAGTTAAAGTTTGGTAGAGGCCCTACTTTGTACCTTCCTCTGTCTATGTTTCCTTCATCAATCCCTTTCTCCTGAGAGTACTCCCTCAATAAACCGTGTGCACCAAATCCATTTTGTCAGGCTTTGCCTCTAGAGAACCCAATCTGAAACAATAGGCTTAATCAATTATTACTGCAAATAATAACATTTGTTCAAAGCATCTGGTTATAAATGTATATAATGTTCCTTTCTTAAAATGAATTAGTGAATATGAAAATAATCAGGTTGTTTCTTTATACAAGATTGGCTTGTTTATTTTCCTCCAATTGATTGTTACAAACAAAGCAATTTAATGCATGCATTTTGTGTTTTGACCTTGCTTTCATCTTTCCATAGAGCAAAGAATACTGTCATGTGGGCCTATCTAATACTAATCTCTAATGTGAAAGCCCAAAACCAGGAGATAAAACATTTTAGTCCAGCACACATACTTTGTTCCTAATAATAATTGAAATTAAAAAAAAAAAAAAAGTACATCTGCTTTGAGCATTGTGTTCTTTTAAAGATTCATGTGAGATCAAATTGACAACAGCAACTCCAAAGTTGGATGGGAAGCTTAGGGGGTGAGTTCAAGACTCTTGTGGTGGAATAATGTCAAAAAGAATAGTGAGAATGGTAGCACAAGTTGAATAACGTAACCAATGTCACTGGATTGTACATGCAGAAATTGTTGAAATAGTGAGCCTTTGGCTGAGAATAGTTTCACCATAACAATTTTTTTAAAGAATTTTAGAATAAAGTGTTTGCAAGAAACAAAATTACAAATGAGCAGAAATTATAACAGTGTCAAGAACATACTTTCCTCAATTAAGCTCCAATCCTTACCTCTTATTACTCCAAATATTACTCAAAAAAGCCAGGAGTCTGTAAATCATAGATTAGAGAATCTTATGAACATGAGGGAATTAAGTCTACAATATCTGTGACAATTCTTGGAACATTTCTGTTTGAAATTTCCAGTAACCTGGAAGGAATCTCAGTATTATCCTATTACGAACTTTATGGTTCAGAATATAGGTTTGGAATCAGCTCTGAGATTGAGTCCTGCTTCTGTACCTTTTATCATATAAGACTTTGACCAAGCTAATTAAGTGTGCCTCCTATTTTTTAATGGGGAATAAGGAAAAATAATGGTAACTGTGGTAGGCTGAAAAAATGACCTCCACAGATCCTATCTCTGAAACTTGTGAATGTTAACTTAGATGGCAGAAGGAACTTTGCAGATATGATTAAGTTAAGGGTTTTGGGATAGGGAGGTTATCCATGATCTCTGTGGATTCTAAATGCAATCTCAAGAGTACTTAAAAGAGAGAGACACTGGAGATTAGACAAGAGAAGAGTAGAAAGCTATGTGATGACAGAAAAAGAGATTGGAGTGATGAATTTTGAAGATGTAGGTTGAGGCCACAAGCCAAGGAATACAGGCAACTACTAGAATATGAAAAAAGAAAGGAAATGGATTCTATTCTCAGAGCCTTCAAAAGGAAATAGCCACAAAAACTTGTCTTTAGCCAAGTGAAAATGATTTCAGACTTTTGACCTCCAGAACTATAGGCGCAAAAAGTTGTGTTGTTTCACGGCACTAAGTTTGTAGTAATTTGTTACAGTGGCAACAGGAAAAACACGGTACCCAACTGTTTTTAAGTTAGGCCTAAATAATATAATGTACAATAGGCTTAATCAATTATTACTGCAAAGAAGAATAAATTTGTATTTGAAGTGTCTGAGACAGTAAGCCTCCATTATATATTTATTAGGGGAAAAAAACTCTGCTTTTCCTGCATGACAGAATTTCAGATAGTTCAGTTTCTGTAGTACTCCACGGAACTTTCTCCAGATGGACCTCTTGACTCCTCTTTTGATAACACGATTCCTACATTACTTACTATATTGATTGCTCTTCTCTGAATTTATTAAAAAATTACACTCATTCTGAATACAGAAATTAAAAAAAAAAACTGCTGAAATACTAAAATTACATGATAAGCAAAACAGAGACAGAAGATCTTGTTTAAGTAATTAAAACTTGGAGAAAAAATGACTTATAAACCAGGTTTATATGTTAGATGATGCTTGGGATAGATATATAAATATAAGGCATTGAGAAAACTGGAAAACAAAAGATGATAATAAATAAACACAGGTTGGATCCTACCACATAATAACATGGTCAACATACCAAAATTAGAAATTGGACATATCAAGCCATAGGCTTATGAAACTTAATGACACACTGAATGCTTGTGATGTTCATGATGGGTGAGAATAGAGGAAAAATATAATCTAGAATAGAGTTTGCTGTGCTGACCTTGTTTAATTTTACCAATGTAAATTTTTAAGCTGCTGCATACTTAAGAAATCTTCAAGTTCTGAGTAATTTCTTGAAGGAAATTTAGGATGCAACTAAGACCTGCTTCATACTAAAATTTTATGTTAGATTCGGCACTGGGTATGGGTTTTTGGGTGCTAAGAATGATAGCTATCCCATCTTATTCTTAGGACTATATTTTTTGTGGTTGAAAAAAATCAGCCCACATAATTCCAAACAATCAAATAAATGTTTTTCACTTACGTGACTAATGCTTTTAGTTTTGTAGGTAATGGCAATACTATCCATAATTTATGATCTATGAATGCAAAGTCAATAGAACACAGGTAAGCATCTTTCTGGTATTCTCTGCTTTCAACTAAGTCCCACCTGACATCAGCAATGATAAGCCCTCTTTCAACTTCCTGTCTGAATCCAGCTAGAATTTCCATCAGTTCTTTCCTGATGTATTGCTACAACTCATTTTGAGTTATCTTCAGCACAATTTTACTTTCATGTGATATTAATGATTTTGTTTGATAAATTCCACATTCCATTAGATCACTTGTCTTTAGATTAGGCACAAATATGGATCTCCTCCAGTCTATTGATAGATGTCTTCCAAACATTTAATCATGCTCATGCAGAAACTGTACATTGACCAAGAAGCAGCTGTTCTAACAGAACAAGAGGGTACTGCATGGTTTAAAATCAGAAAAGGTGTGCGTCAAGGTTGTAGTCCTTTCACCATACGTATTCAATCTGTATGCTGAGAAAATAATCTGAGAAGCTGGACTTTGTGACAAAGAACGCAGCATCAGGATTGGCGGAAGACTCATTAACAATCTGCTTTATGACGATGACACAACCCTGCTTGCTGAAAGTAAAGAGGAATAGAAGCACCTACTAATAAGGATCAAAGATGGATTGCACTTCAACACAAAAAAATAAAAAATGTTCATAACTGGACCAATAAGCAACATCGTTATAAATGGAAATAATACTGAAGTTGTCAAGGATTTCATTTTCCCTGGATTCACAATCAATGCCCATGGAAGCAACAGTCAAAATCAAATGATGGACTGCATTGGGCAATACTGCTGCAAAAAACATCTTTAAAGAGTTAAAAAACAAAGATGTCACTTTAAGGACTAAGATGTGCCTGACAAGAGCCAAGGTGTTTTCAATTGCCTCATATGCATGCAAAAGCTGGAAAATGAATAAGGAAGACCAAAGAGGAATTGATGTCTTTCAATTATGGTGTTGGTGAAAAATATTGAATATACCATGAACTGCCAGAAGAATGAACAAATCTGTCCTGGAAGAAGTACAGCCAGAATGCTCCTTAGAAGCAAGGATGGCAAGACTTCATCTCTCATACTTTGGACATGTTGTCAGGAGGAACCAGGAGAAGGACAGCATGTTTGGTAAATTAGAGGGTCAGTGAAAAAGAGGAAGGCCCTCAACAAGATAGATTGATACAGTGGCTGCAACAATGAGCACAAGCAAAGCCCATTGTGAGGATGATGCAGGATCCTGCAATATTTTGTTCTGTTGTACATGGGGTGGCTATGACTTGGAATCAAGTCAATGGCACCTCGCAACAACAACAAGGTAGTGACAAAGACAAGTAGAAGATTAAACACATTACAATAAAGACAAAGTATTTCAAAATTAAATACAAAATAAAAAACAATAAAAGCCATTGCTCTCAAGTTGATTCTGACTGGTAATACCCCTATAAGACAGAGTAGAACTGCCCTATTGAGTTTCCAAGGAATGGCTGGTGGATTTGCACTGCTGACCTTTTGGTTAGCAGCTAAGCTTTTAACTACTGTGCCACCAGGCTTCCAAATACAAATTAGTCAAGAAAATTCATAATCAATAATTCAAATTTATCTCAACATTTGATTTAAGTGTTTACCAGTGGCCCTAGTCATTTGGAGAACTGGAAGTGTTCTACAAAAACAAATTTATGTTAAAGTAATTATTACCTGTCTGCATTGGTCTGTTCTGGTCTAGCTGTATAAAATAAGAATTAATTTTATTCATTAGTTGAAAGATTAAGAATAATTTGGTAATATTGGGCATAAAATTAAATAATGAATAATATGCATTCACTTTATTGTAAAATTATCTCTACCAGCTAAAACTGAAGTCTAAAGTGTTAACTAGTTGTTAACAAAATAAATCCAAACCCAAACACCTAAACTATCTTCTCCAAGTAAACTAATGATAAATCACTTAGCTTAATGAAAGAATGTGAAGGAATTAAAAATAACCCATACATCCAGAAACAAAAACCCAGTGAAACTTCAAATAATGTAAATTTTGGATATTTGGAATACAAGATAAAAAAGTAAAATCACCTAGTACTTGAACAAAATAATATTGCAGAATAAACTCATGTTCTAAAATGCTAGTTTTAAATAAACGCATTTTCTCAAATAACATAAAATTTCACATCTTTGCACAAATTATCATCAGAGAATACTCAGTGTTATTGTAAACAACTGCAATTCACCTATTGTTTTCTTTTGTAATGCTTTTGTGTTTGTTTGTTTTTGTGTGTGTGCATTACAAATAGTACTTTAAATTTTATGTTTTCTCTTAATTTTCTTTTACATTTTTAATTAAATTCCAAAGCACCAATTTTCTTCTTTCCACATTCACTCTTCTTTCTTGTGGGCAATGGTGGGGTGTTGCAATTTGGGTAGATTGCCAGAGAAAATTACCTTGCCTCATCACTTCAAAAGGTCCTGAGGGTGTTGAAGAATTGGAGTCAGGCAGGAATTCCAGCAAAGCTATAGAAGTTAGGGTTTGCAGTTACTATATAGAAAGGAATAAACTGATATAAAAGAAGATCAAAAGTTTGAAGGTGAACTAAATGACATGTGTTCAACCTAGGTTCAGAGCAGATATCACACAAAAAAAATTAAGTATGGAAAGAAAATCTAACTCCCTTTTTTTGTATGTCAGGGAAAAGCATATGAGTGAGCCCAGAATTAGCACATGTGATTATATTTTCTATTAAGCTAACTGATATCATGATAGTAATTGATTTATACAAATATTTATTGATATCAGTTTTTAATATAGGCAACCAACATAATTCTAATTCATAATTGATTCGTTACCTGCTTTTTTATTAAGACAAGTTTATTTTTTTCTAATCAAATACAACAGAGAATTTGCAAAATAAAATAAAAACTCAAATGAATATCGCAAGTATTAAAAATAATATACTCATAAGAGATGTATTTACTCTTTATGTGTATACACAAACTAAACCAAACAAAACCCACTGTCATCAAGTTGATTCTGACTCATAGTGATCCTACAGGACAGAGTAGGACTGCCCCATTGGGTTTCCAAGTAGCACCTGGTGGATTTGAACTGCTGACCCTTTGATTAGCAGCCACAGCTCTTAACTACTACGCCACCAGGGTTTCCGTGTGTATACATAGGCACACACATTACACCAGGAGGAAAGTCACAATAAAATATTACATTTTAAAAAAATTGCATAGTGGCTAGTGCCATTATCCTGGACATCAAACAAACTCTTTATGCTGATTAATTAACTCTGACTTAGAGATAACTGTCATTCTGCCGGTGCCAAAGGGGTTGCATTTATCAAAATGAATACACATACACAAACGTATTAACCCTTGAAGACCTGAATACTATTGTTAAATGCCAATCTGGAGCAAAGTCAAAGTGTTTATTTTTGTTGTTGCTTTACTTTCCGTTGCACTTCTTCCCTTGTTGAGTAACAACAAAACACTAAAAAACATAACCACATGAAAACAGGAATTTTTTTTTTTAATATACGTTAGATAAACAAAGCAACCAATTTCCAATTTGCCTCCCCACTTCTTTTTTTGTGTGTGCGTGTGTCTAGAATACTCTTATGTCATTTCCCTGAAGTCAAAGTGAATAAATCTACATTTTTAAGTCTTCGGCTGTTTAAGCAGTATCACATTTCTAGATTCAAAAGATACAAAGGTATAATGCCATGGATAAAAGTTTAGAATCTTATAATTTATGGTAACGAAACGCTTAGAAATCCACGTGTTAGCAGTGGAAGTTAAAGTCCATAAACTGTAAAATTTTGTAAGTATCCAGTGAGAGTAAACATGTGAAGGACAAAGAGAAGCAGCAAAAATAAACATTTGCAACCTAAAACAAATTTAGAATTTCTTCAGTGACATTTACGAGGTTTTACATACTTCAAAAAATGAAAAATTGCATCTTAAGACTAGGGAATATTATTGCTTGTAGTTTTTAAATATACATGAGCTTACAGATTTTCCAGGCAAAAGGAATCAGGAAAAGTTGTAGGCAAGTTACACATAAGCACTCCATTCCTACTTAACAGATAAACGACTATAATTTGCATTCTCTGTCAATCTAGCTCAGTGTGTGGCTGGGCCTCTCTCACCAGTGGCAGTCATGTGAGGAGAACCATTTAGATGCAACATTTACTCTGGCACAGGTTTAGTTCCACACTCAGGTTTTCCTCCAGATGGACTATCTCCACGGGCACATAGGTCTGCCTCTTAATTCAACTTTTGAAATTACGGACAATCTCTGCAAGAGCACTTGGGCAATAAGAGAGCCAGCAGGAGCAGAAGTGGGTATCAGCAAGCCCCTTTCCCCTTCTCACTTACTTCACAGTGCCTGCAAAAAACCTGCCTTACTTTGCAACAAAATTCTGACAAATGCAGCTTCAGAATAAATTATCTATGCACACAGCCATTGTATCAACACTGGCCCTCTGGTTTTTAAAATAATTCTTGATAAGCCATTAAAGAAAATGCTTGAGTTGTTAAGAAGCATCAAATACTGAATGTCCTGAGGTGCAATACTTCAATAGATTAATATTAATGTCTTTATTTTAGACTTCCTGAAAAAGAATTGTTAGAGGGAAAATGAAAGTAGCCTCTGATTTGGGGTGCTAGATTGGCCCCCCGGTGTATCAAGTCCTGTAAGGAATACATATTAAGACTTCTATCCACAGGATAAGATAAGCAAATAACAATGAAAGTAAAACCATAAAACAACTCATGATTACATAACACAGGCTGTCCCCATGTTACAAACAAGATCTATTAAACGTACCTTTAAGACTTTGTAGGTAAGTCAGAACAGGTGGATACCATTCTTATTTAGCCCTGGTGGCATAGTGGTTCACCATTCATCTGCTAAGTGCTCAGGGGCTAGCCAAAATGTCAGGGGTTTGAATCTACCAGCTGATCAGCCGGAGAAAGATGTGGCAGCCTTGTTAAAATGTAGATTCTGATTCAGTATATCTGCGGTGAAAATGCAAATGTTCAGAAGCGAACTTGTTAGAAATGCAAATTCTCAGCAGGGGGTTAAACCAGAATGAACTGGTTCAAAGTCATGCTCTAAATCCCTCACTCTCATAAATGGTTCTATGATTTCTGCAGTGAGGTCCCAGAAACGATTTATTTGTTGGGGACTAAGAGTGAAGATATGAATAGTTCCTGGGCATGCCGCCTACGAGTTAAGGTTTGTGGCTAGGGGCTATGGATGAGCAAGAGGCAACGGGGTAGAGTGTTTTGGGGTAGAGTGTTTCGGCGTAGAGAACAAACCTGCCCCTTCTGTTTTGCCATTTCCGTTTATCTCCGGCATCTTGCCACCTTGGATCCATCCAGAACTGATGTGAGTCTGTGTATGTGTTATGTGTATGTTATGTGCATTATGCTAACGCACACACATGTGCAGCTGGGGCAAAGAAAAAAATGAATTCTTTCAAGTGGAGTAAGGAATGCTTCTCTGGTTCCAGACTGGTCACTATTTCAAAATATAAATGTCTTCAACTGGGATACATGATTATATGTCCAGGTTTTATAAAGGGTTAGAATAAAAAGAGTTTATTTTCTTCGTCATTTTTATTAAAATATGTGCTATAAGAAGTTAATTTATCTGGCAACTGATACATTATTTTCATAGTGAAATATATAATGGAATAGTATAAAACATTCCTTTGATTTTTTAACGATAAAATATAAAAGTTTGAAAGTGTTTCTACTCACCATGAGCAAGCTCACTTTATAGCTCCAAATCACGCAGGGGTCAAGTTTACTACTCCCAAGCATGTAGGTTTCTCCTATGGAAAAGCTGTCATTTTTTTGTTGGTTTGTTTGTTCTTTATACTTCACAATGTATTTTTCACAATCTTCCTTTCATTTAATACTCAGAATTGAGTGAGATAATTCATGTAAAAAGCTTAGCATAATACTTGACATATTGCTGTCGTTGTTGTGTGCCATCGAGTTGAATCCAAGTCATAGCGACCCTCTAGCAGCCCTATGAGTTTGGTATACAGAGCTCAAAAACTAATAGCTATTATTTTAGTAATACAATTACATAGAAAAGAGATAAAATGATAATGTGGAACTGGATTGTCTATACAAGCAAATATCTTATTTTTCTTTTTTGATAACTATATTCTTGATGTATAAAATAGTACCTCATGCACAGGATTTGACCAATACTGCATTTTGGTGAAAAAAAAAATTGCATTTTGGTGAGTAATTGAAAAACACATGGATTCTCTTTTTTCTCAAGATTTTACATACTATATTTTATATATAATACAGTAAATTGGAAGTCAGGGAATAATTTGTTAAAATAATTCTGAAATTAGCTAAATTACAGTGATTTTACTTTTGTCTTGAGAAATTCAATTCACTTTAACATTTTAAAAATAATGTATTCACCCTGAAGTTTTCTTTTTATTTTTTTAACATGAAATTCGTGAATCGGTGACTGAGGTGTTCGTGTTTGTACTTGGGGAAGTTGTCTTTTTATACTCTTGAAGAGTCAGCATAATTTGATCTGATTTTCAGAGAGATTATTGACATCAACAAAAAATGTATATTTAAGAAGTGGTGTCTTGGGTGGGGCAGTTGCTTTTATGACCATTCTACAGAGAATTAGGATCTCTGGCTATTCAACTTGGAGAGAAAGAAGAAACAATGGAAGGAAGGAAAGACTTTGACACTACAATAAAAAAGAGGAAAAATAATTACCTTTATAATCTAATTACTTATTCTTTAAGAAATCACACATTGATCCAACATTTTGTAAGGTATTTTTTTTCTAGAATTCTTTCAGTGAAAAGTATATAAAACTCTAATTCCAACAGACTCTCTAAGATGCTTTCATCCTGAAAATGTTGTAACTTACAGTTAATCATTTTTTGATTTATGTATTTAATATAGTTACAGCTTAGCATGCAATATTATGATGAGATAACACAACCTAATTTAGATGAGACATATGAGAGAGCATTCTATTTTGATTCAAGTACCAAAGACTAATTTCTTGGAGTAGAAAGCACAGATGAGTTTAAATAATGAAGACTTGGAAATGAAGACGTAGTAAGAAAAAAACATATAAATATACAAATAATGTACATATGCAAAAAGTTAGAATTATGCTCCACTACAGTGTGGAAGCTGAAATAGTGTGTTATACTTGAAAAATAATGGGATTCTTATCTACTAGGATAAGAACCTTATTATTAAAATCTAGTATAAAAAATAATAGTTCATTATGGTTTCTGCCTTTGATTTGCCCTTTTACCATTAAAATCACACCCTGGAAGTCTTGGATTTCACAGTTCTCACTAGTTTGGGGAGTTAAGTAGGCTATAAATCATTACTATGCAAAACAATTTTCCTTAATTTAATTTTTTCTTTCTTAGAGCCCATTCAGCAATTAGATTAGTGGATTGTTGTGCCCTGGAATAAATGTATGACTATACTGCTTAGCCTAAGTTGTTTTGACAACAAATTTATAGAACTAGGACACAGTTAAATTGGGTTCATTTGAATAGGAGGCACTTCAATCTTGGAAGATGAACTACCCCCTAGTCATTTCCTTGCCTAAGCCATTTGAACATAATCACAGGAAATTCATCATCATTTCAAAAACCTGTTGCCATCAAGCCGATTCCGACTCATAGCAACCCTATAAGACAGAGTAGAGCTGCCCCAGAAGGTTTCCAAGGGGCTGATGGACTCCAACTGCCGACATTTGGGTTAGCAGCCAAGGTCTTTAACCACTACACCACCAGGGCTCCTCCTCAAAGAGAGGTGGCTTGAATTGTGTGGTGGACCTTCTGTGCCTAATTCACTGAGACACACATGTCTCTGAGATATACATGGATGCCATCTTCTGATCACTGTTAGAAATGCTACTGAGCACCTGTAATGCAACTTTTAATAGTCAAAGCCTTAGAACAGCATGTAGCCATTGTCTCTACGGCTCTCACTGAATCACAGAGCTAAAATACAATTCTGTGTCTTCTTAAATGTACTGATTTAAAAATAGTTATTAAAATGCATTTCACTTTATGGCTGTACTGGGAGTGCCATGAGCTGTATTACATACATTTCAATAGACCTGTCTGCATTAAAAGAAAGTGAGGTCCCTAATACATGGGAAAAGAAAAAACAAATAAGTTCAAATGAAGAAAACTCACATAGGTAAGTTTCTAAATATATGAATATGCTAATTTTATAACTTGGACAAGGGATAGAATTTCAGAAAATTTCACCTTATCTTGAGGCAATGGTGGGTCAGTGGTAGAATTCCCATCTTGCACACAGGAGATCCTGGTTCCATTCCTGGCCAGTGTGCCTCATGCACAATGACCTATCATTTGTCAGCAGAGGCTTGCATGTAGCTACGATGTTGAACAGGTTTCAGGGGAGCTTCCAAATTAAGATGGGCTAGGAAGAAAGACCTGGTGATCTATTTCCAAAAATCAGCTAATGAAAACCCTGTGGATCACAGCAGTCTGGTCCACAACAGATCCTAGGGATGGCGCAGGACTGAGCAGCCTTTCTCTCCATTGTGTTTGGGGTTACCATGAATCAGGGCCCAACTGGATGGCAGCTAACAACAACAATAAGCTCATCATTGTTTGCCGATTGTCTCTGAGTATGGTACATATAATAAAATCTTATTAATACCAACTTCAGTATTTTGTAACATGCGACAATTTAATAATGTAGTAGCCTAACAATAAGCTTTGTATCATGAATGTACAGAATTTTTAAAACAACAATATATAATAAAGCTGTGGTATAAAGCATTGACAAATAAAATATGTATTATATTTAAGGAAAGACACTAATATCAAGTTCTCTGAATTTATCCATTTCTATATAGTTTACTTAAATAATTAGATATTGCATACTAACTGTACACTTATGCCTTTTTATTTAATTAAACTAATTTCATGAATTCCAATATAGAAACATTTATTACTTTACTCATTTAAAATGAAATATTATAGGCAGTGCTGGAAGTGTTCTAAAATAATTTTATTTACTAAGGCGTTATTTTAAGAGATAGTAAACTAAAACCAGTCTTAAATAAGTGTTTGCAAATTTTAAGGTCCATTTAAGTGACCATCTATATAGATTGGATCTAGTGGGTTTAGGTACCTTTTCTGAATTAACAGTTGTTGAGAAAAACATAATTCAGAAAAAAGAATGAATTAACTACATATATATTTCTAGGTAATAAATAACCTATCTAATAAATAATTTGTCATTTCATGGCATTGTATTAGATAAATGACTTCAGATAACATATAGTTATAATTTTAGCATGCATATGTGAATATTATTATTTAATTAGGTTATTATATAAATTCATAATTGGAAGTAATCAGGGAAATTCTTCAGGCTTACTGTCCCTTTTTTTATCTCTTCCCTTTTCTTATAAAAAAATAGACAATAATATTCCATATTTCATGATAGAATATATTAGCTAGCACATGTGGTTCTTTTCTAATGTTCAGGCTATTGTGCTAATCACAGATTTTTAATCCCTTTAAAAATCACTAAAACAACCTATCTCTAGCATGCTTTTCCTTAGCTGTTAGGTTGTGTTACATGCCATCAAGTTGGTTCCGACTCACGAACCTTATGTACAACACAAAGAAACACTGTACGGTTCTGCGCTATCCTCAAAATAATTGCTATATTTGAGCCCATTGTTGCAGTCACTGTGTCAATTCATCTCGTTGATGGTCCTTCTCTTTTTTGCTCACCCTCTACTTTACAAAACATGATGTCCTTCTCCAGGAAGTGGTCCTTCCTGATAACATGTTCAAAGTACGTAGAAGAAGCATTCTGGCTGTACTTCTCCAAGACAGATTTGTTCATTCTTCTGGTAGTCCATGGTATATGCAATATTCTTCATCAATGCCATAATTCAAATGCATCAATTCTTCTTCGGTATTCCTTATTCGTTGTCCAGCTTTTGCACACATATGACACAACTGAAAATACCATCATTTGAATTAGGCTCACCTTAGTCCTCAAAGTGGTATCTTTGTTTTTTAGCTCTTTAAAGAGGTCTTTTCAGCAGATTTGTCCAATGCAATACATCCTGTGATTTCTTGACTGCCACTTCCATAGGTGTTGATTGTGGATCCAAAAAAAATCATGTCCTTGACTACTTCAACCTTTTCTCTGTTTATCATGATGTTGCTTATTGGTCCGGTTGTGAAAATTTTTGTTTTCCTTATGTTGAGGTTTAATCCATACTGAAGGCTGTAGTCTTTGAACTTTTTCACTAAGCACTTCAAGTCCTCTTCACTTTCAGCAAGGTAAGTTGTGTCATCTGCATATTGCAGGTTGTTATTGAGTCTTCCTCCAATCTTTATACTGCATTTTTCTTCATGTAGTCCAGTTTCTTCATTTATTTGCTCAGCATACAAATTGGATAAGTATGGTGAAAGATATAACGCTGATGCACATTCTTCCCGATCCAAACCACGCAGAATACCCTTGTTCAGTTTGAACCACTGCCTCTTGGTCTATGTACAGTTCCTGCATGAACACAGTTATGTGTTCTGGAATTCCCATTTTTTGCAATGTTATCCATAATTTGTTATGATCCACGCAGTTGAACACCTTTGCATAGTCAGTAAAACACAGGTAAACATCTTTCTGGTATTGTGTGCTTTCAGCCAGGATCCATCTGACATCAGAATTGATATGCCTAGTTCGACATCCTCTTCTAAATTCGGCTTAAATATCTGGCAGTTCCCTGTGGATATACTGCTACAACCATTTGGAATTATCTTCAGCAAAATTTTACCTGAGTGTGGTATTAATGACATTGTTTCATAATTTCTACATTCTCTTGGATCATCTTCCTTTGGAATGGGTACAAATATGGATCTCTTCCAGTCGGTTGGCCAGATAGCTGTCTTCCAAATTTCTTGGCAGAGATGAATGAAGGCTTTCAGCGTTCCATCCTTAGCTAAAATTCTGATGCTAACGACTATTACAAAATCTTTATAAAAACTGAAAGTACTAAAGATATATTTTGCTCTGATGGGACCTGTTACACTGTTCCACAAGTGAATATTTTCTATAAAATGCTTTCTGCCACTACTTGGTAAAGACTTGTAGTTCTCCCTGGCTAGGAAAAAAAAAAAAAAAAAAATTGTGCTTTATATTGACTGAATAACAATCTTCTATTATCTACATCTCATCCCCCATTACTCAAAAATGTTTCTATTTTGTTGTCATTTTCCTCCCCCTTCTCCCCTACCATTGTTAAGCATGCTTTTGGCAATGTTATTGTTGGGGGCTGTCAATTCCGGCTCACAGTTACCCCATGTGATGAAGTGGAATTGCCCCCATAGGGTTTCTTGGCTGTAATCTTTACAGAAGCAGATTGCCAGGTCTCTCTCCCACAGAACACTAGGTCGTTTCAAGCCACCTATCTTTTGGTTAGCAGCCGAGTGCTTAACCGTTGTGCCACCAGGGCACCTTCCTTTGGTAATAGCAACTGGTAAAACCCCCTGCATTTACTTAGCTTTTAACGTACAGAGATTTAAATATTTACAAAGCATATGTTATAGAATCAGAAAATATCCTTGCTATTCATACTCAATAAGGAGAATTTAAAAACAGGAAACATAATGTTAATGGCTTAAATTGAAAGTTAAAAAAAAACACACACACTAATTTTTGCACAGATTTCCTGACTAATACAGAATAGAGTTTTTCTCAATAATTACAATAGAAATTCATTATGTCAGACAAATATCAGGCAGAAATCAACTAATTTTTCTGACTCAATAAGTTTGTTTAATGGAAATGAGGAGAATGAATTGGGGCAAAAAGTTGAACAATTGTTTTTTCGTCATTGTGAGTAGCCCATCAATAAGGCCTAAAAATATTTATCTTCCACACGGGTGGCAAAATTAATCTCCTATAGTTTGATGGAATTCTTATCTCATTGCTTTTTATTAATTGGCAGTGAAACACTGATGAAGGAGAATTGAACATTAGTACAATGCTTTTTTTTTTTTTTTTTACAGTGCTGTCCTTTGGTGATGAAGTTTTTGTCCTTTTTTCTCTGACATTATTTTTCTGAACTGAAAGTTTATCTTGAGTAACCAATAGTCATAGCACAGTTATGGGTTTTTTTTGTTTGTTTCTTAAAAATAGTGCCAATTTCCTAATTTCAAATATACAAGACACTTCCATGCTTTCCTTTATTCAAATAATTATTTAATTACATTTGCCATCTTTAGTACAATTTCCTTAAACTAACCTAACACACTTATGGATTGAATTTTCTCCCCCAAAACTCTGGGTTGTAACTCCTAACCCAAGTGCTATGGCTGCTAACCAAAGGGTTGGCAGTTCGAATCCACCAGGTGCTCCTTGGAAACTCTGTGGGGCAGTTCTGCTCTGTCTTATAAAGTCGCTATGAGTTGGAATCGACTCGATAGCACTGGGTTTTGGGTTATGCCTGTGGTTATAATCCGTTTGGGAATGGGTTGTCTTCATTATGTTAATGAGGCAGGATTCGTTTAAGGTGAGTCTTGAATCAATCCCTTTTCAGATATAAAGATATTAAACAAGCGAGAGAAGCAGAGATGGGGGAAGAGAAATGCCAAATCACCTGAAGATCGCCCAGGAGTAGATGCTCAAAGAGGTGAAGACCTTCCTCCACAGCCGACAGAGAAAGAAAGCCTCCCCTAGAATTGGCGCATTGAATTTGAACTTCTAACATCCTAAACTGTGAGAAAATAAATTTCTGTTTGTTAAAGCCACACACTTGTGGTAATTCAGTTATAAAAGTACTGGATAACCAAGACACACACTAAAATCGTAATTTTAGATATAAATGGCGTCCTATCTTTTTTTCCACAGTCTATCAAAATCTAAGTTTTTTCTTCTTTTCTCCCCCTCTCTTTTTTTATACTTTTGCTTATTTAATTAGTGGCACTTCAAGATGTCCATCAAATGTAATGAACTATATGCTCATTTGACCCTTATGAATGAGAACAAATGAAACACAGAATGAAACAAAGTAAAAGCAAACTGAAAAATAATAATGTGAAATAAGCCTTCGTCAAAGAAGATGTAATCTATAATAATGAAATTAAAATGCCTTTATTTACTTATTAAACCCCAGTATTTTCCTAATTTATACAGCTTTTACTAGTTTGTGCCTTTGAATGCTTTCTATAAGGCCATTTCTTATGTTCTTTACTGGGTTCATAATGTATTTTGTCCCAGTTCATGGACATTGACTTGATTATTCTCATTTATAAGACACTTCTTTGCATTTTTCTGTTGACTATCCTCACCAGAGTTTCTTTTTTTCCTTGTACAATTCCTCATCTTTGAACATTTTTCTTTCCTTTGCACCCTTTCCTTTCTCTCTTGGCCTACCCTCCACTGTCACTAATTTTTTTTTTTTTCCTGCATGTGTGTGTGTGTGTGTGTGTGTGTGTGTGTGATGGGGATGTGGGGTAGACAGCATGGGATGTGGAAGAGGTAGATGTGGTATCAAAAATTAAATTAAGAAAAAAAACTCTTCATTAAGTTAAAATCATTTCTAAACTACAACTCAACATACTGATTTATTTTGCAATTTACTTTTTCCTCTTCCAAATCTGATATTTACAAAGGGGCTAAATCATGATCCTTATGTATTTTAAAACACATTCTATTTCTTGTGATTTATCAACCTATACTTCTCCAGATATCAAGGAAAGTTTTTTTTTTTTTTTTTTTTTAAACATCATCTGTAAATGTTTGAAAGGCTTCATGTATGAATTGAGAAATCTCTTAAAAATTGTTGTTTTGGTCAGAATTCTTTTGGTTGCAAGTTACAGAAACCCAAAACAAATGGACTGAAAAAAAAAATGGCATTTATTAGAAAGATCTTGTGGTGACTTCCAGAATTAACAGAAGATAAGCAATAATCACCAAAAGTCCAGTGACTTTAGTGATTGGAATTGGAGATGAAGTACCATCAAGATTATCCTGCCCTGCCTAATCTTTTTCTTTTTGTCTCTGTTTGGCTGAATCTTTTTCTTCTGCAGTTAGATGACCTTTTTTCCTCACTCTCCAAGGTCTAATATACCACATTTAAGTAAAGGACTATAATTGGCCAAATTGAATCCTGTGTTCACTCTTAAATTAATTCATCTGACCATACAAAAAAAGAAAAACACATGTTGTCATGGAGTCGATCCCAACTCATGGTAACCTCTTGTGTATCAGTGTATAACTGTGCTCCAGTGTTTTCAGTGGCTGATTTTTTGGAGGTAGATTGCCAAGCCTTTCTTGCAAGGTACCCTTGGGTAGACTCTAACCTTTCAGTTAGCGCCAAGTGTGTTAACATTTTGAACCACACAAGGACTTCTCCTCTGACCACAGGAATGTCTGGGCTAATGGTCCAATCCTATAACTAGATTGTCAGAGCATTATGAATGGAATTCCTGCTGGATAATATTGTCCATGTGAAGGAAGAAACCATTTTTAAAAGAAAGAAGGGCTATCTGTTACCAGAAAATGGTGAAAATAATTCCGGGAAGATATAACCAACTTCAGGAGACCTTACTATTATTATCAACTCTTTATTTCAGTAGGCAGTAAGTAATTATGGCATAAAATGAGATTTAGAAAAAAGGAAAGAGAGAAAGAAAATGTCTAATAGAATTGTTCTTATTATCCTGTGTGTTGGGTAGTCTGGAGTTCCACTGTCCAGCACAGACCAGTAACTTGAAATTTGCTTCCAAACACAGAGGGTGCCAAGAGACCAAAGAAAGATGTGGGCAACTCCAGTGTGGCAGTGAAGGAGTATTATTAGGAGGCTTTCAACTGAGGCTAAGACCTGGGTGGCCGTAAGACCCAAACAGATCTCTGTGCCCCACAGTGGGAAGGCAGAGGTTTCATAGTGGTGGCGGACAACAGTGGCTCCCTGTAAGGAGCTTACATAAGAATGCAAACTGTAGTGATCTAGAGGACCATATGGGGGCTTTTATGTTTGGCTTTTCAAAGCCTGTTTCACCTTCACCGTATGAGGATGTGAAATAAGGTCACTGTTCTGTATACAGTGTCTTAGGCTGGGTGCTCTAGAGAAGCAAGAACAGTAAAGCATGTAAACATATATAGAGAGATTTATATCAAGGAAACAGCGCACTTGATTGTAGGGGTTGGAATGTCCCAAGTCCTTGGATCAGGAGAAAGGCCTTTCCCAATTTACTAATTTTGTACAACTCTAATGATCTTTATTTAGATTATAATTCAGAAAAGAAACATCTACTGGTGATATCTATATTTGCAATCAATATAAATGAATTTTGCTGTTTATAATTAGAAAAAAATGTATCAATCTATAATTTAATTTAATTATAATTCATTTTATTTATTTTTATTTAATCATAATTTAATTTCAAACCACTACCCCAATACAGCTCAGTTTAAACTAGTAAATCATCACTCTCAACATAGTATGTTTTCGTAAGATAGTGTAAAATAAAATTTACTAAGCTCTCCGATCATATATACATGAAGTTTCCTTCCTATTTCAGTAAGCTGGATTTATTTCCACGATATTGACAATGCATTTAATAAATATTGGATAACCTGCATCATTCAGGGATCTAAAACAAGCTCATTTTGTTTTAAGTGTACAATTTATGATTTTTAGCATTCACTCAGGGTTTGGTTAAATTTATCTCATATGGAAGAAAAGTAAAACGATTTTCTAATGCATGTGAAAAAAATTTACGTTTTTTTAAACTAATATCCATAGAGGATATTAGTTGTAATAATGCTACACTGCCAACTTGTGGAGTGACTGAATGAGAACCAGTTAAATAAAGATAGCTGGCGAGTTTCCACTGGTGGTGCAGTGGTTAAGAGCTAGGCTGCTAACCAAAAGGTCAGCAGTTTGAATCCACCAACTGCTCCTTGGAAACACTATGAGGCAGTTCTAATCTGTCTTATAGGGTTGCTATGAGTCAGAATAGACTCCATAACATTTTTTTTTTCTTTGGTGGAGGGTGGGCAGTTTCTATATACCGGAGTTCAAACATGTCTTGAGGACTCAGGTAAGAGCTGTAATATTAAAAAAAAAACCACCAAAATAATATAGGTGAATACATAAATAGATTCATTGTGGTAACTTAGACTATATCATTTATGAATGTATTCATTACAAGGAGTTTGCCAAATACAATGAATCTCTTTATAGAGATTTATTTCTTAAAATGTATTACCCATAGGCTGTCTGATGTTTAAGGTTATGTGTCAACTTGACTAGGCCATGATTCCCAGTGGTTTGGTAGATATTATGTAATCAACTTCCATTTTGTGATTTGATGTGAGCAGTCAATAAGTTGAAAATGGAGTTTCCATGGGGGTCTGGCCTGCACATAATATATATGGATGTTCTGGCAAACTTTCCTCTCTCTCAAGCCTGCATATGACTTGTCATCCTCTGACCTCCAGTTCTTGGGATGTGAGCCAGTAGCTTGCTGCCTGATCTGCAGATTTTGGGATTTGCCAGCTTCCACAGCCCCATGAGCCAGAAACCTGCCATCTGACCTGCTGATTTTGGGTTTGTCAGCCCTTGCGACAACATGAGTCAGGAGAAGCCTTCAGTTTGATGCCTGATCCATGGATTTGGGACTTGCTAGCCTCCACCACTCTGTGAGCCATTTTCTTGAAATAAATCTCTCTCTCTATATTTTTATATATATGCTTCCCTGCCCTGTTTTTGCTCCTCTAGAGAACCAACCCTGAGACATTTGCTGCCAAGAGTGGTTCTAAAAAAAAAAAAAAAAAGCCTGTTGTTGTTGAGCCAATTCTGACTCATAGCAACCCTGAGGGACAGAGTAGAACTTCCCCATAGAGTTTTCAAGGAGCACTGGGTGGATTCCCTCTACCAACCTTTTGATTAGCAGCCTTTGCTCTTAACCATTATGCCACCAGTCTTCCACAGAAACCAAATTGTAAGGATGAGTTTTCTGAATAGGTTCTCAAGTCTCACTAGTCTTAAAGGCACTGATGATGCTGCCATGGTAGTCAAGAGGGCACTGCTAATCCGTGGCATAAGGTGACAATGTTGTTGTTAAGTACTGCCAAGTTGGTCCTGGCCCATAGTGGCCCTATGTAAAACAGAGCAAAATACTGACCAGTCCGTGCCGTCCTCACAATTTCCTAAGTTTGAGCCCCTTGTTGCAGCCTCTGTGTCAATCCATCTCATGGAGGGTATTCCTCATTTTCATGAGCCTTCTGCTTTACCAGGTATAATGTTTTTCTCCAGGGATTGGTCCCTCCTGATAACATGTCCAAGTATGAGAGGTGAATTTTGCCATCCATTCACCTAAGGAGCATTCTGGGTGCACTTCTTCCAAAATGGATTTGTTCGTTCTTCTAGCAGTCTGTGGAATATTCAATATTGTTTGCCAACACCATTATTCAAAGGCATCAGTTCTTCTTTGGACTTCCTTATTCATTGTCTAGCTTTTCCATTCGTAGGAGGTGATTGAAAATACCATGACTTGGGTAAGTCACACCTTAGTCTTCAAAGTTTGTTTTTAACACTTTATAGAGGTCTTTTGCAGCAGATTTGCCCAATGCAATACATCCTATGATTTCTTGACTGCTGCTTCCATGTGTGTTAAATGTAGCTACAAGTAAAATGAGATACTTTAAATGTCAATCTTTTCTCCTTTTACTATAATGTTGCTTATTGCTCCAGTTGTGAAGATTTTTGTTTTCTTTATGTTGAGGTGTAATCCATACTGAAGGCTGTAGTCTTTGAACTTCTCCAGCAAGTACTTCAATTCCTCTTTAGTTTCAGCAAGCAAGGTTGTGTCATCTGCATATTGCAGGTTGTTAATGAGTCGTCCTCCAATCCTGATACTGCATTTTTCTTCATATAGTTCAGATTCTCGTTTTATTTGCTCAGTATTCAAACTGAATAAGTATGGTGAAAGAATATAACCCTCACACACCTTTCCTGATTTTAAACCACACAGTATCCTCTTCTTCTGTTTGAACAACTGCCTCTTGTTCTCAGTACAGTTTCCTCATGAGCACAATTAAATGTTTTGACATTTCCATTCTTCCAAATGTTATCCATAATTTGTTATGATCCACACAGTCAAATACCATACATACTCAATAAAACATAGGTAAATATCTTTCTGGTAGTCTCTCCTTTCAGTCATGATCCATCTGACATCAGCAATGATATCCCTTGTTCCACAAGCTTTTCTGAATCCATTGAATTTCTGGCAGTTCCCTGTAAATGTACGGCTGCAAACATTTTTCAATGATCTTCAGCAGAAATTTACTTGCTTGTGATATTAATAATGTTGTTCATTAATTTGTGCATTTTGTTGGATTACCAGTTGGTTGGCCAGGTAGATGAGTGAGCACTTACAGCGCTGCATCCATTTGTTGAAACATCTCAATTGCTATTCTGTCAATTCCTGGAGACTTGTTTTTCGCCAATGCCTTCAGTACAGCTTGGACCTCTTCCTTCAGTACCATCAGTTCTTGATTATATGCTACTCCTGATGTGGATGAATGCCGAATAATTTTTTTTTTTTTTTTTTGGTACAGTGATTCTGTGTATTCTTTCCATCTTCTTCTGTTTTCTGTGTGGTTTAATATTTTTCCTATAGAATCCTTCAATATTGAATTTTTTCTTCAGTTTTCACTGGCCAATGTTTTTTCAGAACTAGGCTGCCAGGCCCTTCTTCCTAGTCTGTCTTAGTCTGGAAGCTCTGATGAAACCTCTCCACCAAGGGTACTCTTGCTGCTATTTGATAGTGGTAGCAGTTTCTAGTATCACAGCAACAGGTAAGCCATGACAGTACAACAAACTGACAGACATGTGATGGAACTCTCTCTATACATTTGTGTATATACTCTTCACTGCTTTGCTCCTGTAGAGAATCCAGCCTAAGACAGGCTGTAAGTACATTTTACTTGAAAACAGAAAATATCAGAAATCAAGTTTTACTTCTGACTTAACCTTGCTATTTACATCAGCCTCGTTTGTCCTCAGTTTTCCCATCTCTAAAATAAGTAAGTTATGCTCTATGGTCTCTAAACAAACATTTACACCATCACTTTGTGTATGATTCCTCATTTATTAATTTTTTTCAAAAATATATCGTGGAGGGGCCAAGATGGCGGACTAGGTAGACGCTACCTTGGATCCCTCTTACAACAAAGACTCGGAAAAACAAATGAATCGATCACATACATAACAATCTACGAACCCTGAACAACAAACACAGATTTAGAGACAGAGAACGAACAAATATGGGGAAGCAGCGACTGTTTTCGGAGCCTGGAGCCAGCGTCCCAGTCAGGTAACCTTGGCGCCAGGCTTAGGTCTGGGCCCAGGGGAGCTGAACTCAAAAATCTTGTGATGGTGCAAACAAGGGGTGCAGCCCTACCCCCCTGAACTGATCCTGGGAGGGAGCCCAGCCGGCGTGGCGACGCAGCTGGTGGGAGAAGTCCCCGGGAGGCAGTGACTGGTTTTGGAGCCGGGAGTGCAGTGTCCCAGCTGGGGAACCTTGGCGCCGAGCTTTTGGCTGGGAGCTGTCACGGCCCCAGCACCGAGCGCAGCTCTACTCCCCTGAACTAACACCGGAAGGGGGACCAGCTGGTCCACAGGGGCGGCACGGCGAAGCGGCTGGCGGGACAAGAAGTCCCCGGGAGGCAGTGACTGATTTTGGAGCCGGGAGTGCAGCGTCCCAGCAGGGGAACCTTGACGCTGGGCTTTGGACTGGCAGCAGAGGATCTGACTGCAGCTTCAGCGGGCCAGACCCCCGGGGGCAATCTCCACACAGCCAGCACACATAGGCGACACGCCCCTGGGGAATCTCAGATAAAATAGTCATTCCAAGCAAGACGAGCAACTTTGGCTATATTCCGAGGTGCTACTCTCCTATTTCTCTGAACCCTCCCCCACTCTCCCCAGGTGGCTTCATTAACATTGGAATTTCCTGAGCCAGAGGGAGAACGGCTCCGGCTCCGCGGCGTCTTTGCTTCCCCCTCCCCTTTTTTTTTTCGGTCTTTTCCTAACCCATTCTTCCGGCCTGAGAGAAGGAACCACAAAAAACCCAGGGACCAAAAATCCATCCCTAATTGGACTAAAATCACAGAAACAGCTACAGCCAAGCATATATGATCCAAATCTCAGACTTTCATCCTTACAGGGAACAAGGTGGTGGTTATAATCCAAAGGCAGTTCTGATAGGGATGTGACTGCATTTTTTTTTAGCGGATTTTCTGGAAAAACAAGTTTCCCTGGTCTGATATCTCTGCTTATTCAACAGAGCCGTACCTGGCCCACAACAAGGAACTGAGGGCTGAAGCTCACCCCAGACCACCTAACCTCTTGCCTTAGGGGTCTGAGGAGGGTGACACCTACCAATCTGTAGAGGTACTTGCTTTGGGGGCCTAAGGTACAGCTGCAGTGCCCTCCCACCAAGGTGCTATAGGAATAGAGACACACCTACCTCACTGACACTTGGGGGAAGCCTGTCACCATCCTGCCACCCCCGGAGGGTGAACCCCAGCTGCTAATAGAATCAGGTGCACACAACTATCACCACTACTTCTCGAGGTCGATAGGTGTTAGGGTGAAGCACACACTTGATGACCCAAAATCAGATTCTACTCAAGAATAGTGAATAGACTCAGGCATATATATCTGGCAACAGCCCAAACAAGCTGGTAATAGGTCATAAGTAAGTCAAGGGCTACAATAAACAAGACAGCACAATCTAGTAGCCCATCCACGTATATTGAAAGAAAACAAAACAAGACTCAGTGAGCAATTACAGAATAAACCACTAAAAAAAAAAAAAAAATCTTAGTGATGGCTCGGAGATGGCAGTCGATATCAAAACACATAAAGAAGCAGACCATGACAGCTTCTACAACCCCCCAAACAAAAGAATCAAAATCTTTCCCAAATGAAGATACATCCTGGAATTATCAGATACAGAATATAAAAAACTAGTTTACAGAATGCTTCAAGACATGAGAAACGAAATAAGGCAAACTGCAGAAAAAGCCAAGGAACACACTGATAAAGCAGTTGAAGAACTCAAAAAGATTATTCAAGAACATAGTGGGAAAATTAATAAGTTGCAAGAATCCATAGAGAGACAACATGTAGAAATCCAAAAGATTAACAATAAAATTACAGAATTAGACAATGCAATAGGAAGTCAGAGGACCAGACTCAAGCAATTAGAACGCAGACTGGGAAATCTGGAGGACCAGGGAATTAACACCAACATAGCTGAAAAACAATAAGATAAAAGAATTAAAAAAAATGAAGAAACCCTAAGAATTATGTGGGACTCTATCAAGAAGGATAACTTGCGTGTGATTGGAGTCCCAGAACAGGAAGGGAGGACAGAAAACACAGAGAAAATAGTTGAAGATCTGCTGACAGAAAACTTCCCTGACATCATGAAAGACGAAAGGATATCTATCCAAGATGCTCATTGAACCCCATTTAAGACTGATCCAAAAAGAAAAACACCAAGACATATTATCATCAAACTTGCCAAAACCAAAGATAAAGAGAAAATTTTAAAAGCAGCCAGGGAGAAAAGAAAGGTCTCCTTCAAGGGAGAATCAATAAGAATAAGTTCAGACTACTCAGCAGAAACCATGCAGGCAAGAAGGCAATGGGATGACATATACAGAGCACTGAAGGAGAAAAACTGTCAGCGAAGGATCATATATCCAGCAAAACTCTCTCTGAAATATGAAGGTGAAATTAAGATATTTACAGATAAACACAAGCTAAGAGAATTTGCAAAAACCAAACCAAAGCTACAAGAAATACTAAAGGATATTGGTGGGTCAGAAAACCAATAATATCAGATACTAGCACAACACAAGGGCACAAAACAGAACATCCTGATATCAACTCAAAGAGTTAAATCACAAAAACAAATTAAGATTAATTAAAAAAAAAATGCTCATAACAGGGAATCATTGAAGTCGATATGTAAAAGATCACAGTAATCAAAAAGAGGGACTAAATACAGGTGGCATAGAACAGCCATATGGAGAGTGATACAAGGTGATATAGAACAATACAAGTTAGGTTTTTGCTTAGAAAAATAGGGGTAAATATTAAGGTAACCACAAAGAGGTATAACAACTCCATAACTCAAGATAAAAGCCAAGAAAAATGTAACGACTTAACAAACATAAAGTCAAACTCTACGAAAATGAGGATCTCACAATTTAATAAGAAAAACGGCTAAGCACAAAAAAGCAAGTGGAAAAATGAAATTGTCAACAACACACATAAAAAGGCATCAAAATGACAACACTAAACACTTATTTATCTATAATTACGCTGAATGTAAATGGACTAAACGCACCAATAAAGAGACAGAGAGTCTCAGACTGGATAAAGAAACACGATCCGTCTATATGCTGCCTACAAGAGACATGCCTTAGACTTAGAGATGCAAACAAACTAAAACTCAAAGGATGGAAAAAAATATATCAAGCAAACAATGAGCAAAAAAGAAGAGGAGTAGCAATATTAATTTCTGACAAAATAGACTTTAGACTTAAATCCACCACAAAGGATAAAGAAGGACACTACATAATGATAAAAGGGACAATTGATCAGGAAGACATAACCATATTAAATATCTATGCACTCAATGACAGGGCTGCAAGATACATAAATCAAATTTTAACAGAACTGAAAAGTGAGATAGACACCTCCACAATTATAATAGGAGACTTCAACATACCACTTTCGGAGAAGGATAGGACATCCAGTAAGAAGCTCAACAGAGACACGGAAGACCTAATTACAACAATCAACCAACTTGAACTCATTGACTTATACAGAACTCTCCACCCAACTGCTGCAAAGTATACTTTTTTTTCTAGCACACATGGAACATTCTCTAGAATAGACCACATATTAGGTCATAAAACAAACCTTTGCAGAATCCAAATCATCAAAATATTACAAAGCATCTTCTCAGACCACAAGGCAATAAAAGTAGAAATCAATAACAGAAAAACTAGGGAAAAGAAATCAAATACTTGGAAAATGAACAATACCTTCCTGAAAAAAGACTGGGTTATAGAAGACATCAAGGAGGGAATAAGGAAATTCATAGAATGCAAGGAGAATGAAAATAAAACCTATCAAACCCTCTGGGACACAGCAAAAGCAGTGCTCAGAGGCCAATTTATATCGATAAATGCACACATACAAAAAGAAGAAAGAGCCAAAATCAGAAAACTGTCCCTACAAATTGAACAAATAGAAAGTGAGCAACAAAAGAATCCATCAGGCACCAGAAGAAAACAAATAATAAAAATTAGAGCTGAACTAAATGAATTAGAGAACAGAAAAACAATTGAAAGAATTAACAAAGCCAAAAGGTGGTTCTTTGAAAAAATTAACAAAATTGATAAACCATTGGCTAGACTGACTAAAGAAATACAGGAAAGGAAACAAATAACCCAGGTAAGAAACGAGAAGGGCCACATCACAAGAGACCCAACTGAAATTAAAAGAATCATATCAGATTATTACGAAAAATTGTACTCTAACAAATTTGCAAACCTAGAAGAAATGGATGAATTCCTGGAAAAACACTACCGACCTAAACTAACACATTCAGAAATAGAACAACTAAATAGACCCATAACAAAAAAAGAGATTGAAACGGTAATCAAAAAACTCCCAACAAAAAAAAGCCCTGGCCCGGACGGCTTCACTGCAGAGTTCTACCAAACTTTCAGAGAAAAGTTAACACCACTACTACTACAGGTATTTCAAAGCATAGAAAATGACGGAATACTACCCAACTGATTCTATGAAGCCACCATCTCCCTGATACCAAAACCAGGTAAAGACATTACAAAAAAAGAAAATTATAGACCTATATCCCTCATGAACATTGATGCAAAAATCCTCAACAAAATTCTAGCCAATAGAATTCAACAACATATCAAAAAAATAATTCAGCACGATCAATTGGGATTTATAGCAGGTATGATTTTTTTTTTATGCAAGGCTGGTTTAAAATCAGAAAAACCATTAATGTAATCCACCACATAAATAAAACAAAAGACAAAAACCACATGATCTTATCAGTTGATGCAGAAAAGGCATTTGACAAAGTCCAACACCCATATGTGATAAAAATTCTCACCAAAATAGGAATTGAAGGAAAATTCCTCAACTTAATAAAGGGCATCTATGCAAAGCCAACAGCCAACATCACTCTAAATGGAGAGAACCTGAAAGCATTTCCCTTGAGAACGGGAACCAGACAAGGATGCCCTTTATCACTGCTCTTATTCAACATTGTCCTAGAAGTCCTAGCCAGAGCAATTAGGCTAGACAAAGAAATAAAGGGCATCTGGATTGGCAAGGAGGAAGTAAAATTACCTCTATTTGCAGGTGACATGATCTTATACACAGAAAACCCTAAGAAATCCTCCAGAAAACTACTGAAACCAATAGAAGTGTTTGGCAGAGTCTCAGGTTATAAGATAAACATACAAAAATCACTTGGATTCCTCTACATCAACAAAAAGAACATCGAAGAGGAAATCACCAAATCAATACCATTCACAGTAGCCCCCAATAAGATAACATACTTAGGAATAAATCTTACCAAGGATGTAAAAGACCTATACAAAGAAAACTACAAAGCCCTACTACAAGAAATTCAAAAGGATATACTTAAGTGGAAAAACATACCTTGCTCATGGATAGGAAGACTTCACATAGCAAAAATGTCTATTCTACCAAAAGACATCTATACATACAATGCACTTCCAATCCAAATTCCAATGCCATTTTTTAAGGTGATAGAGAGACAAATCACCAACTTCATATGGAAGGGAAAGAAGCTTCAGATAAGTAAAGCATTACTGAAAAAGAAGAAGAAAGTGGGAGGCCTCACTCTACCTGATTTCAGAACCTATTATACAGCCACAGTAGTCAAAACAGCCTGGTATTGGTACAACAACAGGCACATAGACCAGTGGAACGGAATTGAGAACCCAGATATAAATCCATCCATGTATGAGCAGCTGATATTTGACAAAGGCCCAGTGTCAGTTAATTGGGGAAAAGATAGTCTTTTTGACAAATGGTGCTGGCATAACTGGATATCCATTTGCAAAAAAATGAAACAGGACCCATACCTCACACCAAGCACAAAAACTAACTCCAAGTGGATCAAAGACCTAAACATAAAGACTAAAACAAGAAAGATCATGGAAGAAAAATTAGGGACAACGTTAAGAGCCCTAATACAAGGCATAAACAGAATACAAAACATTACCGAAAATGACAAAGAGAAACCAGATAACTGGGAGCTCCTAGAAATCAAACACCTATGCTCATCTAAAGACTTCACCAAAAGAGTAAAAAGACCACCTACAGACTGGGAAAAAATTTTCAGCTATGACATCTCCGACCAGCCCCTGATCTCTAAAATCTACATGATTCTGTCAAAACTCAACCACAAAAAGACAAACAACCCAATCAAGAAGTGGGCAAAAGATATGAACACACACTTCACTAAAGAAGATATTCAGGCAGCTAACAGATACATGAGAAAATGCTCTCGATCATTAGCCATTAGAGAAATGCAAATTAAAACTACGATGAGATTCCATCTCACTCCAACAAGGCTGGCATTCATCCAAAAAACACAAAATAATAAATGTTGGACAGGCTGCGGAGAGATTGGAACTCTTATACACTGCTGGTGGGAATGTAAAATGGTACAACCACTTTGGAAATCTATCTGGCGTTATCTTAAACAGTTAGAAATAGAACTACCATACAACCCAGAAATCCCACTCCTCGGAATATACCCTAGAGAAACAAGAGCCTTCACTCAAACAGATATATGCACACCCATGTTTATTGCAGCACTGTTTACAATAGCAAAAACCTGGAAGCAACCAAGGTGTCCATCAACGGATGAATGGTTAAATAAATTGTAGTATATTCACACAATGGAATACTATGCATCAATAAAGAACAGTGACAAATCTGTGAAACATTTCATAACATGGAGGAACCTGGAAGGCATTATGCTGAGCGAAATCAATCAGAGGCAAAAGGACAAATACTGTATAAGACCACTATTATAAGATCTTGAGAAGTAGTATAAACTGAGAAGAACACATACTTTTGTGCTTACGAGGCAGGGAGGGAGGGAGGGAGGGAAAGGGTTTTTTACTGGTTAATTAGTAGATAAGAACTGCTTTAGGTGAAGGGAAGGACAACACTCAATACATGGAAGGTCAGCCCAATTGGACTGGACCAAAAGCAAAGAAGTTTCCGGGATAAAAGGAATGCTTCAAAGGTCAGTGGAGCAAGGACGGGGGTTTGGGAACCATGCTCTAAGGGGACTTCTAAGTCAATTGGCAAAATAATTCTATTATGAAAACATTCTGCATCCCACTTTAAAATGTGGCGTCTGGGGTCTTAAATGCTAACAAGTGGCCATCTAAGATGCATCAATTGGTCTCAACCCACCTGGAGCAAAGTAGAATGAAGAACACCAAGGCCACAGGACAACTAAGAGCCCAAGAGACAGAAAGGGCCACATGAATCAGAGACTTACATCATCCTGAGACCAGAAGAAATAGTTGGTGCCCGGCCACAATCAGTGAATGCCCTGACAGGGAGCACAATAGAGAACCCCTGAGGGAGCAGGAGATCAGTGGGATGCAGACCCCAAATTCTCATAAAAAGACCATACTTAATGGTCTGACTGAGACTAGAGAAATCCCAGCGGTCATGGTCCCCAAACCTTCTGTTGGCACAGGACAGGAACCATCTCCGAAGACAACTCATCAGACATGAAAGGGACTGGACAGTGGGTAGGAGAGAGATGCTAATGAAGAGTGAGCTAATTATATTGGGTGGACACTTGAGACTGTGTTGGCATCTCCTGTCTGGAGGGGGGATGGGAGGATAGAGAGATTTGGAAGCTGGCAAAATTGTCACCAAAGGAGAGACTGGAAGAGCTGACTCATTAGGGGGAGAGCAAGTGGGAGTACGGAGTAAGATGTATATAAACTTGTATGTGACAGACTGACTTGATTTGTAAACGTTCACTTGAAGCTCAATAAAAGTTAATAAAAATATATATATATATTGTGTAAGTCACCTCTTAAAATTGTTTTATATAAAAAACTATTTTACATAAAAAACAAAGAAGTGTACTTGATATTTGGAAATGAGAGATAAGAAAAAAAAAAGACTTGGTATTAACTCCTTTTAGGATGCCTACAGTCCAATAAAAAGTTAGTCAACTTTAATTACAGTAAAATATTGCTAATTAGGAAAGGTTTAAATCGTCCCAGTTAAAAGTAGGTAATAATACATTTCAAACATCCACCTCCAAGCATCTGTCACTTTGTCTACTGTGTGATGCTGGAAGCTATGCCACCAGTATTCAAATACCAGCAGGTTCACCCATGGTGGATAGGTTTCAGCTGAGCTTCTAGACTAAGACAGGCTAGGAAGAAGGACCTAGCAGTCTACATCTGAAAGAATTAGCCAGCGAAAGCCTTATAAATAGAACATTGCCTGATATAGTGCCAGAAGATCAGCCCCTCAGGTTGAAAGGCAAGCAATAGTCAACTGGGGAAGAGCTGCCTCCCCAAAATAGAGTCAACCTTAATGATGTAGATGGAGTCAAGCTCTCAGGACCTTCATTTGTTGATGTGGCATGCCTCAAAATGAGAAGTAGCTGTAAACATCCATTAATAATCAGAATATGGAATGTAAGAAGTATGAATCTAAGAAAACTGGAAACCATGAAAAATGAAATGGAATGTATAAACGCTAATATCCTAAGCATTAATGAGCTGAAATGTACTGGTATTGGCCATTTTCAACCAGACTATCATTTGGTCTACTATTCAGGGAATGACAACTTGAAAGAGGAATGGTGTCACATTTCTTGGCAAAAAGAGCATTTCAAGATCTATCCTGAAGTACAACTCTGTCAGTGATAGGATAATATCCATACACCTACAATGAAAACCAGTTAATAGACTGTTATTCAAATGTATGCACCAACCGCTAAGGCCAAAGATGAAGAAACTGAAGATTTCTACCAACTTCTGTAGTCTGAAATTGATCAAAATGCAATCAAGATGCATTGATAATTTCGGTGATTGGAATGAGAAACTTGAAGAAGGACTGATAGTTGAAAAATATGGCCTTGGTGATAGAAAGGATCCTGGAGATCGAATGTTAGAATTTTGCAAAACCAATGGATTCTTAATTACAAATATCTTTTTCCACAAGCAAAAATGGTGACTGTACACTTGGCCCTCCCAGGTGGAATATGAAGAGATCAAATCAACTACATCTGTGGAGATGATGGAAAAACTCAACACAATCAGTCAGGCAAGCCAGGGGCCAACTGTGGAACAGACCATCAATGGCACATACGCGATTTCAAGTTAAAGTTGAAGAAAATTAGAACAAATCTATAAGAACCAAAGTACGATCTTGAATATATCCCACATGAATTTAGAACTCATCTCAAGAATCGATTTGACACCTAGAACACTAATGAGTGAAGACTAGATGTGCTGTGAAATGACATCAAACATGAGGAAATCAAGAAATCATTAAAAAGACAGGAAACAAAGAAAAGACCGTAATGAATATCAGAAGAGACTCTGAAAATTGCTCTTGAATGTAGAACAGCTGAAGCGAAAGGAAGAACCATTGAAGTAAAAGAGCTGAACAGAAGACAAAGCAAAGTATTATAATGTAATATGCAAAGACCTGGAGATAGAAAACCAAAAGAGAAGAACACCGTTACCACAATTTCATGAACTAGAGCTGCCTGCCACAAAAAGCCAATCCTTGAGTCAGGGGAGAGGTAAGTAGCAAGAGCTTTATTTGATATATATATATATACACCAGTATATGGAGACAGAGGGTAATGATCTCCTCCTAAAGCTGTCTGTCTTGAGGCACTGCAGTCCAGCTGGAGTTTTATAGGGAAAGGGGTATGTGGATTTTAAGAATTTGTGGAATGTCCATTCTCTTTTTGTTTGGTTTTGGTGGTCATGTTTCAAACATGTTGATTTTCTTCTTGCCGTTATTCCATCAGCCCAGGAGATGGCTGGCACCATCCTTCTTCCTGGTTGACAGGCTTAGACTGATATCACTTGTTTTTCAGGGTCCTAGGGGGAACATTAGTTAACATTTAACTTTTAGGGGAGTTAACAGCAAAATCATACTTGGAGACAGAGACAAGCTAGGAAAAGGAAAAATGGTGCAGGTTTTGTTCAAGATATGGCTGAGCAGCGTGTTTCAACATGATCGGTGCTTCTCAAGCTGAAAGAACTGAAGGAAAAATTCAAGCCTCAAGTTGCAGTAGGGGAGGATTCTACAGGGAAAATAGTAAGTGATGCAGGAAGCATCAAAAGAAGATGGAAGGAGTACACAGAGTTATTGTACCAAAAGAATTGGTCAATGTTCAACCATTTCAGAATGTAGCATATGATCAAGAACTGATGGTACTGAAGGAAGAGGCCCAAGCTGTACTGCAGGCTTTGGTGAAAAACAGGGCTACAGGAATTAATGGAATAGCAATTGAGATGTTTCAACAAACAGATGCAGCACTGGAAGTGTTCACTCATTTATGTCAAGAAATTTGGAAGACAGCTACCTGGCCAACCAACTGGAAGAGATCCGTATTTGTGCCTATTCCAAAGAAAGGTGATTCAACAGAAAGTGCAAATTATTGAACAATATCATTAATATCACACATAAGTACAATTTTGCTGAAGATCATTGAAAAGCAGTTGCATCCACAGGAAACTGCCAGAAATTCAAGTCAGATTCAGAAGAAGACATGGAACAAGGGATATCATTGCTATGTCAGATGGAACATGGCTGAAAGGCCAAACTACCAGAAAGATGTTTACCTGCATTTTATTGACCGTGCAAAGACATTGGACTGTGTGGATCATAATAAATTACTTATAACATTGCAAGAATGGGAATTCCAGAACACTTAATTGTGCTCCTGAGGAACCCATACTTAGGGCAGGAGACAGTGGTTTGAACAGAACAAGGGCACACTGAGTTACTTAATGTCAGGAAGGGTGTGCGATGGGGTTATATCCTTTTCCCATACTTATTCAATCTGTGTGCTGAGTAAATAATCTGAGAAGCTGTATTGTATGAAGAAGAAACAGGAATCAGAATTGCATAAAGACTTATTAACAACCTGGGATATGCAGATGACACAACCTTGCTTGCTGAAATTGAAGAGGACTTGAAGCACTTACTGATGAAAATCAAAGACCATAGCCTTCAGTATGGATTACAGTTCAGCATAAAGAAAACAAAAATCCTCATACCTGGACGAGGAAGCAACATCATGAAAAACGGAGAAAATATTGAAGTTGTCAAGGATTTCATTTTACTTGGATCCATAATCAATTACCATGGAAGCATCAGCCAAGAAATCACAGAATGTGTTGCGCTGGGCAAATCTGCTGCAAAAGACCTCTTTGAAGTGTTAAAAAGCAAAGGTGTCACTCTAAGGACTCAGGTGTGCCTGACTGAAGCCATGATGTTTAAAATCGCCTCATATGCAAGTGAAAGCTTGACAATGAATAAAGGAAGACCAAAGAAGAATAGGTGACTTTGAATTACGGTGTTGGCAAAGAATATTGACTATACCATGGACTGCCAAAAGAATGAACAAATCTGTCTTGGAATAGGTACAGCCTGAATGCTCCTTAAAAGGGAAGATGGTGAGACTTCATCTCACATAATTTGGAATGTTATCAGGAGGGGCCAGTCCCTGGAGAAGGACATCATGCTTAGTAGGGTGGAGGGTCAGCAAAAAAGAGGAAGACCCTCCAGAAGATGAATTGACACAGTGGCTGGGACAATGGGGTCAGACATAACAAGGATTGTGAAGATGGTGCAGGACCAGGCAGTGTTTATTCTCTTCACTGAGTTGAAACTGACTCGATGGCACCTAACAACAGCAACAATTGTATTACTTTTAAATATTAACTACGAAAAACAATTATTTAGAATATTAGTAGACAATCTGTTTTAATAAAATTTATTTAAATTTTGTTTGTTTTCACATGTGGTTATGTTTCCTAAACATTTGATGTTATGCAGTCATTAGAAATAAAATGAATTTTATATAATTCAAGCCTCCACAATCAAAATTTTACTGCAATGCAAGTATTATACTAGATTTGCTTGAGAAGGGTAAAAAGCTCAATTATATTTAGAATCTCTCTGAATTTTAAATTATTAAAAACTACTGGATATAATGTTCATAATAGATTCGTTAAAATATTTTCTTTGCGCTTTTGTTCCAGGATAGGGCTTCCCAGCTCCCGACTGAGCCCTGCTTAGGTTCTTACCTTCTTCTGATCAAGAATGACCAGGAGAGGCTCAGAGATTCCACACAAACAAAGGTTTATTAGAGACAAAGTAAAAGGCTCTCGAGGGAAAGAGGGAGAGGGGTTTCCCTCTATGCTAGCCTCCAATCTCTCCCTGGACAAAGGATTTCAAAGGGCTTATCAAAGTTCTTAGGCAGGAAAAAGGTGTTATCTTTATTCATTAGATGGGTGGAGATTTCTAGGAGAGGGGAGGGATTATGGAAATCACATGCGCACGAAGATTTCAAGATGAGCTCCCTTGCAGAGGTTTCTAGAGCTAAGATGGCGTCTGTCACAAAGGCTGCCAGCATGTCGAACGGGGCTTATTCTGGATGTTGTGCATGTGTGATGACTCTGGATCTTGGTTTGAGCCCCAGCAAAGGGTTTCTGTTCATGTTTGTCTCATGTGGAAGGTTGTCCACAGGCCACGTTGATCTTTACTGTGCATGCTCCGCACCTGGTGAGGCCTTGCAAAAACAACTCGGGAAGATTATCGGTAATTTATATCTGGTCAAGCATGCGGGGCCTTGAAATGTAGCCCCTTATATTGTCTAAGCACCTAGCTTGTTAATTATAATTAGTTTTTGGGTGCCAGTAGCAAAAGTTATATGGTGGTTTGTACTTAGATTTAGATTCAGAGACTATTTAATTATAGCTGGTCAAGCACACAGGACCTTGAAATGTACCCTTTATTTAATTCAGCCAGTTTGTTCTCTTCCCTGTCTCACTTTTAGAAGTAGAACACATTCTAAAATATATAATGGTTTTGTTTGTAGCCCATCTATAAACATCAGATTTAGAAGGATCATAAAGGAACATTACATTTTTTTCCAAATCTTAGTACAGCTACCTTTATGATATTATAATATCATAGATTAATGATTACTTTTTACCTATTATATTTTTTTAATAATAATTTTTATTGAGCTTTAAGTGAATGTTTACAAATCAAGTCAGTCTCTCACATATAAGCTTATATACACCTTACTCCATACTCCCACTTACTCTCCCCCTAATGAGTCAGCCTTTCCAGTCTCTCCTTTTGTGACAATTTTGCCAGTTTCTAACCCTCTCTACCCTCCTAACTCCCCTGCAGACAGGAGATGCCAACACAGTCTCAAGTGTCCACCTGATACAAGTAGCTCACTCTTCATCAGCATCTCTCTCCTACCCATTGACCAGTCCCTTCCATGTCTGATGAACTGTCTTCGGGAATGGTTCCTGTCCTGGGCCAACAGAAGGTTTGGAGACCATGACCGCCAGGACTTCTCTAGTCTCATTCATATCCTTTGCCCACTTCATGATTGGGTTGTCTTTTTGTGGTTGAGTTTTGACAGAATCATATAGATTTTAGAGATCAGGCACTGGTCGGAGATGTCATAGCTGAAAATTCTTTCCCAGTCTGTAGGTGGTCTTTTTACTCTTTTGGAGAAGTCTTTAGATGAACATAGGTGTTTGATTTTTAGGAGCTCCCAGTTACCTGGTTTCTCTTTGTCATTTTTTGTAATGTTTTGTATTGCGTTTATGCCTTGTATTAGGGCTTCTAAAGTTGTCCCTATTTTTCTTCCATG